>NC_024328.1:18067804-18093537 GCF_000523025.1 Cynoglossus semilaevis
GTACTTTGTAGACTTTGTCAGCGGAAGCAAACCATGTTGCCTTCAGTATTTAGTGTCGAAGAACCGCAGCCTTCTTTACAACGCCCACAATAGGGCTAAAGCGCCACCTGCTGTAAAACGAATGAAATGATTAGTTCAAGATTCGTTCACGACTCGTTCATTTTACTGTTCGAGAGTCAAAGATTCAAATCAATAAAAAGAGTCGGTCTTCCCATCACTACCCGTTTTGAAAGAGGAAAAATAAACAAAAATGGACTGACCAGGAGAAGTAGGAAGAGAGGAGGCGGAGGGATAATAAAAACAGAAAAAGAAGTGATTCCACACTTTCTCCAGCTGTTTTCCCATGGAAAAGCACCGGTTATCCAACACAGCTTGTTACAATAGAGGGAACGAGCCTGGTGGGATCTAGAATTGACAACTTGTGTCTGCTTAGTTTCACTAGTTAATGACCATAATTATCTTGCTCCTTGCTGTGAAGAGTCAATAAACAATTAGTGTGGCATATGGACCCCCTAAACTCAGTGTTTTCTATCTCCAAGACAATGGGGTGTCCCTCTCTGGCAGCGTCTGAGTGTCAGTGCAGACTGATTAAAGTACGTTGGAAACGGTAATCAATGGCTTATCCTAAAACCCTTGAATGCCACCCTTTTCTGGAAGCCTTTGCCTGTCTGCCGCTTTAGCCACTAATGAATGGCTGGACTCCATCCTCAGAGTCCATGCATTACCTTTATCTTCAGTCCTCTTGTATCTGTGGCTGAGAACAAAGGGAGACAAAGTGCTGATCAATTTGACGTCACCTGAGATACAGGCCCCTCTGGCCTTTGGCTTCTTCGTCCGCTCTCACACTCCTTTACTACGCAACTTCCATGCAACCAAGGCTGTGACTGTCAGCCTTACTTCTCCCCTCGATGTTGGTTTTTTTTTTTTTTTTTTGCTGTCTTCAGTATCAGCAGCCAGACAGGGGAAGCTAGCTAGAGGCCAAAAGAGCAGAGGCAAAACCTTTTGAATATGGATGGAGTTTAGGTGAACTACACCTGAACTCTGCCTGTGATGTCTTTATAGAGAGGTGTTTCTGATTTTCCTGTGCCTTTCAGCCACCATCAGAAGTTCAAGAGGCAGCTGTGTTTTGTATTCAGGGGGAAGAGAACCTTTCAAACCTTTGGTATAAAGAAGCTGCATGGTGTCAGTCTAAAAGGTAAAGGAGCAGGAAAGAGGAGGGCTAAGAGCAGGAGGATGGAAGAGAAGAGGGGGAGACTGTGTTGTGCCATTCACAGGAATAATCTGGAGTAGGTAAAATTCTCCATCTGGAGGATTTATGTATCAGTGTTTTGTTATGTACTACACACTATGGGAACCCCCCCACCCCTCGCTCCCGATTGCTAGCATACCTGGAAAAAACATTTTAGTAATTTTTGCAGCATTTTGTGCTTTGTTGAAAACTGATGTGACAGTGAAAAAACTAAAACACTTCAGGAATGTTTTCTTTTTCAAAGGAGGGGTTGGGGGGTGGTCTCTTCTAGAAAGTTACATTTTCAATGTGATCATTTGCTGGCAGAGTAAGAACAGGCCACCCTAGGGTTTTGGGACTTTTCTTCTGAAAATGTTGGCTCCTCTAAAATAATATAAAAACACAAAAACAGCAGCAGTATTTCTGAAAATTTCCCTTTGGCTAGAGAAGAATAGTGGTGATCTCTTGGTACCAGGAGTATATCCCTGCTGGCAGAGGTTCTGATGCCTTATAATGGCCCTCCATGGATTTGATAAGATTATTGCTCTTCTAAATGTAATGTTTTTTTTCCCTTCACTGCTCTGTTTCTGCAGATACTGTTTCGACATCCACTGCAGGCAGGGAAATATTGTTGCATACGCTGTGTTGATGCGTTCCTTTGTGCATGAGCCAGAGTAGCACAGGTGCCTGATCTTAAACCACTTTTTTATATTTATTCTTTCAGATTTAAATACCTAAATTCATTTTCATTTAGATTTTCTAAGCCATAATTTTAGCTCAATATGCAATTTTTTATGCATTAGGCTTGACATCCACCCCAGGTGTATTTACAGCAGGTGTGTTTTCAACAGCCACTTATCTCCCACTGGTGAGCCAACACACAACAGTGGCCCTTGTTTAAGAAGAGATTGCATGTTTTCCCACGAGGAATTTTTCTGTTGAGTAACTTTGCAATTACAAATCACTGCAGTAACAACGCTGTGCGTGTGTTTTGCTCTGCCGCTGGTCGCCTGCTGCTTGAAACATGCCTTTTTCTTTGTACGTAATTAGGCTAACTCGGTGCTTCAGTGTAACGTAGTATGACTGCGGGACCAAAGGATTAACTTAGTCGTGTTGGAGGGTTAGTGAAGGGGGTCTGCCTATGAGAGGGCCTATTGTCCCAGCACGTCACTGATGTAGGGGTTCATACCGACTGAAGTCAGGACTTTACCCTCCTCTATCCACTCCAGTGGCCAACAGAATTGGCCACATTGTGTGATATGAGGTGGAAAAGAGTCTGCTGCCCCACCCATCCACTTGGGTCCTGGAGTGTGTTTTGAACAGTGCTCATCAAAACACTGCCTGTGCACATTCACGCACGTAGTCACACACAAACATGGCGTAGTGTTCCGTCTGCACTTAATAACCGAAGAGAAACTCCAGCTGAGAGAGCTATTGATAGCTACGTAACAGGCTGATTGTCTCCTTTGGGAGAGGGAGGAGCAGGGTGGAGAGAGTGGGCAGGTCACTAACTCCACCCATCGGCTTTCAGAGGGGCCTAGCAGGTGTAAACATGGAGCACTTCTTTCTTCATGAGAGGGCAGGCATAGAGGAACCCCCTAGGAAGTAACAGAAAAATGGTGGAAATTTAAGAAACTCCATTACCAGAAATGTTGGTACGCATTTCAAAACAGCAACAAGAAATCAAAGGTTTTACTTAAAATTATTTTTTATTAAATATGTAATCATTTATTAATTTGCGCCATCAGCGTTCACACCATTTTATTTATTTACGCACAAATTATTGTAGGGAAGTAAATATCTTTTGTTGCTCTCTGTGAAGGAAGGAAGGAAGAAAGGAAGGCGAACTCCTTGTCATTGTGATATTGTGACACAGCACACCACTGCAAAATGTGACCTCTGCTTTTAACCCATCACCAAAGTGAACAGTGGGCAGCTTTAAGCGCCCGGGGAGCAGTGTGTGGGGACGGCGCCATGCTCAGAGCACCTCAGTGGTAACTGGGCAGCTGGTGGTCTCAAACCTGCAATATTCACTTTTAAATTAATTTTATTAAGGCAAATATAATTGTACTGTAACAAGGACCGTCTGGGAGACATCAAGGTAACAGGTGTATATTGCAGTTTGATACTTCAGACTTAGATAAGAACACTAATGGAAAAGGAAAAATGATATCAATTTACCATACTGTGTTAAGTGACAATTTTAGTAAATTAGAATTAGTGATAATTAATAAAATATAATCACCAAAACACCCTGAGTGCCCCACATTGCACCCATTTTTACAGCAGCTTTATCCTGTCCTTTATCCTCCTGTATACAGTACATCCAATGCAACCCAACACATTGACCCTCCATCATCACCCCTCTCCTCCCCCAGTCTCGCCACATTGGGGGCCAGGGTCTGCAGCTGTTTGACTCTGAATTACTGTACCACTCAGTATTGACTCTTTTTCTTTTCAAATCACAAGTCATACAGAAGATCCATCTTACAGCAACCTACAAACTCTCTGTCAAGTACTGCCATGTTCTTTGTACACAGTTTTTGTTTATCTTTAATTTATTGTTGCTATTTTTTATGTCTTTGTGTTATATAGCAATTTGATTATTTAGGTGTTGGTATTTCTAATGCAATACCACCTCAGGATTGGAACGTTATCCTTGTCCTCCACCTCTGACTTTTGTACAGGTCTTGACTCTTTCCTGACTCCCTGAGTCCTTTTACAATATTAATGAAAAATAATATCTGTGCATCCAACGGCACATCTTGCCTTGCAAATCTGGAGTGAAGTCTGAGATCACTCTAACGGCTGGACTGCTGTAAGAGCTGCTGAAATGGCGATAAATAACATCATTTATGGCAGAGGCAAGACTTGTACGCATACTGTAGGAAAAGCTCTTGTAGCGATTTGAGGGCCTTTTGAGATGATGGAAATTCAGCTCTCAATGATTCATCTCCATTTACTTTAGCTATGAGGAGCCAATCCCTGCCACTTAGAGAGATACAGCACAGAAGCTTAGCTTGTTTCTGAATAGGGCTCCTCCAGAGAAGTTAGTATATGTTTGTGTCTGATGCTTATAACGCATGCTCTATTGGTAATGCTGCCAGGATTATAGAGTAGAAGGAGGCAAATATATTGGCTAACATGCTGTTTAATTTATCCCCTCAGATCCACACCCTCCAAACAGAACCCAATTACACAGGCCAGTTTGCACAAGATTAACACCTGTATTTTTTTTCAGTCTATATAAATTCATTCTTTTTTTTCCCTCCTCGTTTAGTTTTTTGTCTTCAAATGCAAAGAGGATGAAATCAGCAGAATGGGACAAGCTCCATGTATTTTTTTTTTTGCAGAGAAATGTTATTTACTAGCGCGATATCATCCTAGCTTTAATCCTCTTAGCAGTGGATTGTGCTTGTACTTACAGCACCATGCACCTGCTAAACTGTCTTCTCTTAATGTTGTACAAATACAGTCACAGGAGCTGCTTTCTACCTGAACCAAACCCATCTGCCTTTTTCCATGATTTTTTTTTTGTTGTTGTTTGTTTTGTTTTTCAAGTTAAAGTTAAAAGAAGAGAACTTTTGAGCTGATTTTGATGTTTCTCCCTGTGGTCACATTACACCTGAAACCTGGGGTCTCTGTCTGCTAAATGTCCTCAAAATGTGTGTTCACATGGTAAAGCCGCTTGAATGTTTTCACATCAGAAAAGACATGAGAAAAGAAATGTGTTTTTTGTTCAGTTTAGTTTGTAACAAAAACATTGTAGTTGACATTCCTTAAACTTAAAAATCAGTATTTTCCTGTTCAAGTTTTTTGATTTTTATTTTCTTCCGTGAATGGTCCATCTTTCACCTCTTTAACAAATGACTTTATGTCTAGTTGGCATGACAGCAGCACTGCACTGTGTTAACATTTCCTCCTTTCTAACAGGGCTACAGACAACACTCATCCTCACACTCCTACATGGGAGAGACGAACAGAGAGACAGATAGAGAGACAAGGGGAGAGTGGCACAGACAAAACAGATAGATAGAGTAGTGTGTGTGTATGTGTGTGCCTGCTAGGGTGTGTATATATGTGTGTCTGTATGACAACTGAAGGGAGGGAAGTTCTACTGCAGGCAAACAATATCAAATTTGAAATATTAGCCCGCTCTGTGATTGAACATGGCTCCCTTATCAAAGGGTTGCCAGGTTGGCCAGCCATAACGATGACTTATCACAGGGCTGAGGAACATGGAGTATATAACAAGATTCTCCAACATGACAAACACTGCCCCGAGGAGACACACACACCACACACTGTAAACTCCCCAAACCAGGCCATCCAAGACAGAAAAGGGTAGATTCTCCTCGGAATAAAGAGCATGTGGAGGAAACTTCTAAAAAGAAGGAGTCCTATGTTTTCTACATATTATGCGATTTGACACCAACTACTGTGTGCTGCTGACAAATAAGTGCAATGACATTTTACTATCCAATAGACTTGCAAAAGCATAATATATCATCAAAGTTTTGATGGAGTTGTTTGTCACTTTCAGTGCCTCCACAATTACTTTACCAGGTGTTGACATTTCTGGCTTTCCTGCTCACTTTGTGACCTATAGTCCCTTTTGGAACAAAACCCAAACACCATCAACATTTATATTAAAAATGAAAATGGCACTGCACGGGGAGAAAACATCATGGCGAGGAACCAAATGTCAAGTGCATTTACCTAAAATAACCACGAGCTCTGTTGGTTTGTCTTATAACATGGTGTAACTAGTTTGTTAACAATTTTAATGTTACATTTGTGCCTAAAAATCACATGATGGCATAGTGGTTAGTGACCAAGGTCACTAGATTGTGTAGTAGGTCATGGTGGATGTTTGAATAATTTAATTATTATTTTTTTGTCTGGGTTTTCTCTCAGTCTTTTGGGAGGGGGAGTTAGGGCTATTAAATGGCCTCAAAAGGCCCCAAAAATATAAGAATGTTATCAACATATACATATACATACATATATCCTTCCATGGTGCCCAGAATTCATGGCAGCATCCTGCCTGTATTAATCAAAACACAGATTGCAAAGTGTGTTAATTAAATACTCTGATTAAGCAATATGCGTGAATTTAAGGTTTTTAAGATTTTTTTATTAAGTTGTATATTCTGTGACTTTCTGGTGATTTGCGATCAGAGGGTGAGGCAGTTTTTTAAAAATAATTTAGCTTCAACTTGAGTCAATCTGGCTTATATATATTTATATTTTGCAAGGCATTAATCACACAATCGGTAACCCAAAAACAAAATGTTGAAAATTGTTTCAAGGAACTAGAAAAAAACCTCATAAAAATCAACAATAATATTTCATATAAAATTTACATAAAAAAACCAACACAGCTAAGTACGAGGCAATTAGACTTAAGCTGGGTGCAAACTTAGAGCAACGCTGAGAAAAATGTTTGGTGTGTCTTTACCCTGCCCAGGTGGGATTGGCTCTCCTGTGGTTCTGAACTATAAAATGTAAAAGAACATTATGACAGATATAATTAGCCAGGCAAACAACAATTCCTGCTCACACTCATATGTCATTTTGAGAGTGTATTAAGCCTAATCCTGCATGTTTTTTTAATATGGAAATCAGTGATAAAAATAAAAGCTGATCAGACTCTCTTGGTGAGATCAGGTCTAAAGTAATGAGAAGAAACAAAGACTCACACAATCTGACACACAGACAGAGTTACTGAAAATAATGCTGGATTTTCCTCATCATTTTGATGAAAATGTACAGATGAGAAGGCAGTCGGTGTCAGTGCGTGAACGCAGACAAGTAACTAAATTCTGATATAAAGTCATACACTAGAAATACAACCTCGTGATTTGTTGAAGGTCATAAGGTTCCTTAGTGTGCGGGATAGAAGTTTTGCAGCTAAGAACCTAAGAGCTGTGAACTTTGACCTTTAAGCTAGAACAAAAACAGATGTCAGGTGAGGTGACTCACATCCGGCTTTAAATACACTGGTGAGGAATTTTTTCACTCTCTTCTCTGCACTGTTATTGCTTCATCTCCTACGCCTGCACTTCCCACCAGTCGTACTCCTCAGCCATGAGACCACCCCCTTCTTATCATCTTTCTTTACTGTCTCCATCCTCCTTCTTTTTCTTCTTTCATTTGCTCTCTGGAGTTTTCATTAATTATGTTCCCTTTGCCAGAAACTTGTTTGCTTTCTCTCTGTGTGTATGAATCGCTGGCATTGGAATGGATTTGTTTATAGTGGTGACCCTTGCTGCTTGAAGTTTTAAAGCAGCTCTGCTGTCAAGAGCCAAAACTCTGGCAAGGTCAGCTTATTTCTGTTTACTTTTCAAGCACTATTTACCCTCTGGGGCTTTTAAAAGCACTTCTGCAAAACATCACTTCCATGAGAGAGAGAAAGAGACAGAGAGAGGGAGAAAGAGAAAAGAACGGAGAAAAGAAACAGAGTGCCAAAAAAACCTGAATAAACCACTGAAGTGATGGGTATATTGTTTTACATATTTAAATTATAACATTTTGCGACTGTCATAAAATGAGTTCATCCTGCTCATACCATATTCTGCTCATACCATATTCTTCTCAGGTAAATTAGCTCATATACCTATACAAATATGCTGCATTAACTATAATAGGCATAATTTCTCCACTGCAGTAACACTACTCTGCATATTAGCAACTAAACCTACTGCACTAACATTTAAGAGATTTTTTTTTTTTTTTTAAGCATGATAGACCCTGAGGCTGTTGCCTGAATGCAAAGCCATGGAGTCAGGATTAACCCATCAATAATCACTATCTGCCTTGCCATGCATTTGCCCCTTCAGAGCTAATGATTAATCTTCCCTATATGGGACTGATCACTATCAGATTGATGAATGCACCAACCAATCATGTACCGGCAAACACCCGGCATGTACATACACCAATAAGTGATGATAAACAGCCTGTGTTGTTTGTTATTTATACCGGCTGCACTGCGTAGTCCCCCCAGTTTTGACTGTAAGGATATGGTATTAAGGTTAATGTGAGTAAGTACTATTTTAAACCTTTCAGTGCAAAAGGAATATGGCTTTTGGCGCCTGCAGCGTGAAGCGCACTGAACTGTGCCCCTGCAGACCTGGAGGAAATCATATCTGGTTAACCTCCTACTGTAGCTTAGATCTCAGGAACATGCAGTAGGACATGGATACCTCACGTTCCAAAATCCCAGAGCAAACATCATCCCAGTAGTCTGCTGGAAACCAATGAAAGCTGAAGGTGCAGTTGTGAGCTTGTCTCTCAAAGTGTGTGGAAATGCAAACCTCAGAACAAATTGTCTTGTGTTCCTCCTTGTAGCACACACTGTATCTGCCTCTAAATGATGGATGTAGATTCTGTCCTTGTTGCCTGTTGTTCTTACTCAGACCAGGCCTGCATGGGTGTATGTGTGTGTGCGTGTGTGTGTGCGTGTGTGTGCGCGCACGTGCATGTTCTGTGCTGATGTCCTTGTATAGTCAGGCCTGGGTTTATTTTCTCTGGATCTACAGAGACACCTCCTCTTGAACTTTTATAGCTCCTCTTAGTGATATGTATCTGAGAGAGCTGACCTCGGTCAGCAGGCTTTACTAGCTTCCGCCTGTTTTCCATCCACGCTGTTTGTTTTTCTTCCCCTTTGCTTTTTTCATATCATCGCTTTTCACACGTTCGTACATGAGCAGAATAACAATGTTGGAATAAAAGTCCAGATTTTTGAACGTTCTCCCACAAGAAACAGCAAAACATGAGATAGAACATGAGGGTTGGAAAGCCCTCACATCCCATTCAAACTTGTGGGAGAACAGAATTCTAACCTCCAGTTACTATTTAAGCACAAAGTGTTTATTTGCTATGGACCAGTATAAAAATAATCTAATCCAACATAGATGACTCCAGAGACACAGTTTTATGCCAAGTCAAAGGAATAAATGAAACATTCTGATTTAAAATTAAAATTTGCTTCCGTTCAGACTCACATAGACAAAAGATAAAGAGAAAAAAAAACGGTTATATATTTTTTGTAAAAATATTACATATTCGAGCCTTAAACTGTACAACAATTATGTTACAGGCCTGGAGTTTATAAAATGACAATTTATTAGTGAGTTTATAAGGGTAGTAACAAAGCAAATGCTGTTCACACCTAACAATAACAGACTTCAGTGACCAGTTCACTGGAAAGACGTGTGTTGTTTGGCCCTGACTGGATTTCATCATTCACATTGGCTGAACATAACTGCACTGGCAGGGTAAACTCTAGTGTTGTGTTCAAATGGACTAAACAACGTCAGTGTGAATGCACCATTAGTCCTTAAGCTAACAGCTGTGCATAAAAGCAAAGAGAACCTGAGGCAGTTTGTGTATCAAGCATGTTCATAAATCAGCAAACAACTGAGTCATCTTTATCATTTCTTTTCAGGTCTGAAAGATTCCTGCATAACTTTTACTCACCTGGTGTTCAGTATCACAATGATGATTCGTATACATTAACTTACTCCTGTTGTTTTTTAATACTTGGCCTTTCTGGAACTGAGGATGTGGTTGCTGCAGCAATAGAATAGTCGTGCAAGTGTGTTTTGGGTCGTCTGGTGAGTTTTTTAAAATAAAAATAATGGTATAAGTGACATAGGTGCTGAAAAACATAGTAGCACAAGCAGTTTTCAGTTTTTATTCCCAGAATGAACCATTATACACCAAACGTCATGTCATGCCATTGTGTAAACACGAGGTTGAGGTATGTTGGCGAGGGTGAACAGGCGAGGGAGCCGTATTTTGTTTCCTGGTGCTGAAGTCTTGCATGGGTCACTTCATAGTGTAAATCCTAATAAAGATTAAGTGTAGCACATAAAGCCTAACATATGCCACAACTAGTAAAGACGCCAAGAAAGAGACGAGGGGGACATCTGACCTAGACCCTCACTTTGCCTTTAAGCAGAAACTCAGAGTGACTTTTAGGATACCTTGAACTCCAAACTTTTGCACCTCATATTTTCCAGTGACCTGGAACGAAGACGGTTTTAGTTGCTATGCCTTTTTATACAAATGTTTCTCTTCAGAAATCACTGAGCAGACACATGTTGTTGAGGATCTTAGGACTTTCGAGTTACACTTGTCTAGGAAAAAGAAAAAAAAAAACAACGGTTTTGCCATTTCGTGTCGTGTCACATTTCCTGGTTTGGGAATAGTAGTATCATGCATTTGATACGGCCACATTTAACCCAGCGCTTGTGAGCCCACTCCATAACTTTCCTGTTGCTGAAATTTACGGCAGAGCTCTGTGTTATGGGATACTCAAGTATACAAGCCACAGACGCACCCTACTCTGTTTTCAGACCTGCCATAAACTCTGCTACAAAACCCCAAAGTGTTGTCCTTTATATTGTTTATGTCACAACCTTCTTTGTATCTCGGGAAGGTTAAAAGAGACAAATCTCTGGCTCTTTATGGCTGCTAGAGTTTGGCTCAGTAAAATAAGAATCTCAACTAATTCATCTAAGTCTGATGTTTAAAAAAAAAAAAACGGAAAAAGGGTTATTTTAACTCACACTGTGCACACAATATGTTTGTAATTTTTTGCTTTTTGTTTCCGTTTTTTGCATGGCCTGCTGGGCCACATGAGGAACAGCCCACATCTTGACCTTATCTGGTCAGCGCCCACTCTCTTTCTCTTTGTGCTTTTGACTCCTCCATCATTCCCAACACATTGGCTATTCCCTGTTGAGTCTGAAACCTCCACTTGGGTCCTGCTAAACCCATCTTACTTTACTGCAAGTGCACATCTTCAAATCTATGACCGTGACTCAGATCTGTTGTCTATTGAAGCTCAGTCAGACTTGTTTCAGACCTTTAGTCTGGGGTAAAAAATGTTCCCCTTTCTTTTCAAACCCAGGTCTGATATGAATCTCAGTGACATTTTTTTTAGGAGCAGAAGGGAACATTTTTAGTCCGTATGCAAACATAATATGATTCGCAAACACAGACAGAGCACGTTGATGCAGCCAAGCAGGTATGATCTTTACTATACAAATACAATAAATGTACTCTACGTTACTGCGTTTCATATGTAATAAAAATCACATGATTTAAAATGAATTGAATCCTAAACTAAGCATTGATCAAGCATTATTTACCCTGCCAAAAATCTTGTTCTGTTTGGTCCTTTCTGTCAAACTTGGTTATTTACCCTAGAAATGATGTGTTTGTTCTTTTGGTTTCACATTTGGGGTTTTAATGCATTACGTCACTGCAGTGTATAAAAGAACCGTGAATCTGACTAATCTAACGAAGTAATTCAGCTAATTTAGTTCTACAATCTCGGTGAGGTGTATTTGTTTTGATAATTACACTGTTTTGGATTGAAGTCTTCCTGTTTGGTCACGGCAGGGGAGTGTTGATTTTTAGGCAGGTCACATTTTGAGCCAAGGAAATTGAAAAAAAGAAAAGAAAATGGTAATGGTGTTAAATTCAATATTTTCTAAAAATATTGGAATGTGGGAGAATAATGTTGGTGGTAACCAATCAACTATAATTTGATTAATGATGATGATGATTAAGAAGCCGACTCTTGTCTAGAACTAGAACAGTTCTTCTGTTTGCATGTGATTTCTTCAGGCCTCTAATTGTTTAGTTTTATACTAGTAGAGGGGAAAATTCAACCAAAGAACTCATGTAGTTGCCAAGAGAAGAAGTCAGAGTGCAAAGAAACAGATGTCAAGTAAGATGAAGCTGCCTCTGGGTCAGATCTTTGCTGCTCCAGCAGTGGTGAAGGCAGACAGCACTGTGATTACAGCCATACTGATGATATCTGTCTGTCTCATACAAATATGTTCCATTACCGATGGATTTTTTTAGCCTGATGTTAAATTACATGTCTGATATTCACATGGAATACAGCCTGGGTCAAAATTATTAAAGAATAAATTACAATTACATTCCAAACATTACTTTATTCTGTATATTTAAAACCAAATCACATGCCGAAAACAAAAATACACAAAAACATTTTCTAGCAAAACAAATATTGAAACATAATGAAAAATTAGAGGAATGATTGCAAATTTAGGTAAAAATATTTAACCTGAGGCTGATAATAGGAAATAATATAATATGAAACCTCATTAAGAAGTATTTTGTTTTTTTCACCCACTGAATTCTATTTCCAACAATTAATTCATTTATCCAATAATCTAAATAATTTTAAGACATGTGTAGCCCTGTACTCATATTAACACCAGATCAAAAATTAATAATGTCATTTTAATGGAAAACTTCTGACATTTCTCTGACCAAATAATTATAGATTTTCAGTCTGAAGAAAAATAATTTTTCTTATGCCATTAAAAAGCTATAATGCACATGTTGACACTCCCCCTCCCACCTGTGCTGTATGAACATTACAGTGTTTAACCATCATCACCTCTGTGCTGGGTTGTACAGATTAGCACCTTCTGGTGCTCAAACCACTACTTGCTAAACAGTGAAAACACACACACACTCACACATAGACAGACACACTCACACACACATACACACTGTAATTAGACCACATCTGAGGAGCATTACTCGTTCTTCCAGTATTTACACAAGGTCAGTGCTGACGAGAGAAAGTGGGAGGTTCAGATGTTCTGACACTCACTCTAATGCCTTTTTCTACACCCAGGCTCACCATGTGTTTTCCCTGGGGTTAAGTGTGGTATTAGGTGATGTTTAGTTTAATGAATGTCAGTGCTAACTGGCAACCAGTGCAATTCATCAATGAATGGGAAAGTGGAATGGAATGCAGATTCAGTTTCTCTCTTTTTATTATTGCATTAGCAGTAGTTGAAAAATTGTATAATAATGAGAAAGTATTTCAATACCAACTGTTTTTTTTTTTCGGGGGAAGGGGTTGGGGGGCATGCTCCCACATTCACACAGGTAGACAGTAGAAGGAGCATTGTCTCACAACAATGACAACAGTGAAAGCTCTGTGGTTACACCTCTGTGCTGGACTTGTCTGTCAGAATCGTCAGTGAATATTTAAAAAAAATGTTTCCTGGTATAGTATAGAATTTAATTTAGACAAATCTCTACATTTAACAGTAATTTCACTTGTAAAAGTGAAAAGTATGTATTAAATATAGTTGGTCTTTTTTGAGAAATCATCAGGACCATTGGTTTTGAATGTTTTGTGAGTTAGTGTGGTGAGAATGTGAGAATGGTATTTGCTAGGCACAGATTGAACTGTAATACCTGGAGAAAAGTGAACCATCATTTTCATTCTGGGTTCTCTACATCCCTCTTTGCCTTTTCCTGTCTTTTTGTCTGTTATTCCTCCACACATGCACTCTTTGACACACCCCCTCTTCCACCTATCCTCAACCTGGCTCTTGATCCCTACATTGGAAGCATATACTACTGGAAGGATTAATATTCTACCACTTTGATGTCAATAAGTGTCTTTCACAAAGACAGAATTAGGATGGGGTGCGACGGCAGAGAGAGAAAAAGAAGAAGAAGAAGAAGAAGAAGAAGAAGAAGAAGAAGAAGAAGAAGAAGAAGAAGAAGAAGAAGAAGACAGAGAGAATGAACTCTAGAGAGGGATAAAGACAGAAAATGAAACTGGAAAAGTGGAGAAGATGCTGGGGATCATCACTCTACTCCGCCAGATGTATAATCTCATTGATTTTCTGTGTGTGTGTGTGTGCGTGTGTAACGTTTGCAGGTGACTGATCGTACATGTGTGAGAGACCTCTGTTGCTAGATCACAGGTCCTTCCACCTCAGGCTGTGCTTGTAGAGGCATGTCATCATTGCTGTGGGCCAACATGGAGGTCATGAAAGGGGTACGACCCGGGCTGTTGTTGCTCATTGGCTCCCAGGCAGAAGCACTGTCCTTGGCCATTAGGCCAGTCACTCAGACCCAGCTGACCCCTGACAGCCTATCAGCTTACTAGGCCTGGAGGCTAAGAGCAACGAGATAAAGGCAGATGCTTCGGTAGGGTTATTTTGTTGGAGGGAGTTTGGAAATGAGAGAGAGGGAGTGAAGGAGAGAGACTGTTTAGCATGGTGTCAGCTGAGGAGCCAAAGGTGAAAGCAAGTGGTGGGCGAAGAGCGCCCTTAATCCTTGGCTGACAAGGGCACAGGGAGCCCCTGCACAATAATTACATTAGAGTCAAATGGATCACTGTATCTGAAAGCAACACATTTATGCCCTGCAGGAGAAATCCCTTGTTAATTGTAATCCAGCAAGACAGTGGGATCACAAGAAGTGCCTACCTTTTAAAAAAAGAAAAGGTGGAAGATGAATATGTGAGTGTGTGTGTTTGTGTGTCAAATTAAAAGTAAGATTTCTAAGGTAGGAGTGTTATTTCAACGTGTTTAAACATCATGTAATTCACAAATATCTGTGCACATGAATGTGCATTCATTTTTGTGTATACTGTAGATTTCAGCTACGATGGAATGGTTTTTAGCTTCAAGGCTAGGTGGATGGCAGAATGGTAGATAATGAGATAGACTGCAGGAGAATGAATGGATGTAATCAGAGGAGGGGGCTAGTGTATCTGGGGAGTAGAGCCAGGCTCAGCCATAGGGGAGGAGAGGTTGATCTGTTTAGTGTCCGTCTCCTGCCAGCTTTCAGTGGTCATTAGAAGTAGGCCGTTATCAGACAGTGCAGGAAGGACTACACAACCAGGCCAACACAGCGCTGCGTCTTCAGGTAACAGCTCCTTATCTGCTCACTGATTGCCTTCACGCTCCCAGTCCGTCTGACGTTGGCATCTCAATCAGTCTTTAAATAATCTGCCTCCTCATGGAGCGGCAGCACCAGGGGGCTCACCTCCATCCCTCCATCTCTCACTCTCCCCCCCTTTGCTCTCTATCTCCTCCTTCTTTCTGTGTATAGGTTAATGCTGAATAGTAATGTGGGAAGGCTTTCCGTCTCACACAGTTAGAGGAAATAAACAAACATGTCTCTGAATCTGCCTGGCTGTGCTGTTCTCCCTTGGAGCTCACCCTCCACAGATCTATCCTGCAGACATGAACACTGAGCTTTGAGCTGAAGAGCCAGTGATTTCACACAGCAATGCTGATGTTGCATTCAGACCTTGAGCCACTAAGAGTTTACTGACAGATGCCGAACAATCTGAATAAAGAAAGTAACAATTGGAACCATTTTAAATGGTAGTTTTCTTCTAGGAAACATTTAAATAACACTTGCAGTATTATCAATTTAAAAATCAACAATCCTTTTCATGTTTTGACTTGATTTTGAAAATTTTATAAACACCTTTTTTGGGCTGTACTGTCTCCTCTAGGAGGAAAAGTTGCAGAAAGTCTTTATTTAGAGCCATTATATGACTGAAGAGAAAATCAATTTTTACCTCAAAGTTGTTGGAGTTGTTAAGCACAACTCCAGTGCAGTTCTAAGTTGAGCAGGCAAGTCAGCTGCCAACAGCATGGCTGACATGCTACATCGAGCCTCCCACTCACCTCCCACCCCGGCCCACAGTACAAGACCACTACTGCTGTCAACTACACTGTAGTTATCTCTCCTACTCTCAGAGAGGGAGGAGATGCAAGTAGAGAGACAGTCAACCATGAAGAAGGGATAAAGGGAAGCGGGAGATAATGAGGAATGGTGAGTGAGTGAGTGAGTGAGTGAGTGAGTGAGTGAGTGAGTGAGCAACAAGCTACAGGAATCACACCCACAGCCTTCTTTTGTGACAACTTTTTCAATAAAAAATACTATTCTGATGAAACTTGAGTTCTGATTGTCTTCACACCTGCTGTACACAAGAAGTAGGTAGCAAACATTTAATTAGAGGCCATAAGATGAATATGTGTTAAATAGTTTTACAATTACAAAATTAAAATGTTTAGCGATGTTCAGTTGAGTGAGGCGATCCATGTCTTGTGTTACCACAAGTGCAAATTAGAGCTGCAGCAAATAAAAACACATTTGTTTTAGGGAGTTCTTTGACCTGAGTTAATTAGGACTAAGTACATCCACACTTGTACAAACCCTTCAGTTCAGCGTTTAAATGGTCTTTTAATCACTGTGACTGAGTGAGCTCTTTTAACCAATTTAAAATGAGGCATGTAGAAACTCCCTGTACTTGCTTTGCTCTTGAAAGAAATCTCAAAGGATGTCCTGCAGTAAGATTACACTTGAAACCTGAACTGCATACTATACTTTTTTACTTTTCCTGTACCTGAACTGTCCTGTGACATACTTACAGTAAATCATGTCCAGCTGCCTGCACGCAGAATTACAATTTTGTGAATGCATGTTCCAAGTTTTTGATATTAATATATCAGAATGTGCATATACCTGTCCCATTCTTAATTTGCATGTGTCCAACTCACTGTGATTAAACTTAATTGTAAAAAGCATAAAAAATTTAAATATCTAAAATGATAAAAACTCTCCCCTAATTGTACTTTAAAGGAAATTTGTATTTAAAAGAAAATGTGCTATCTTGGCAAATTACTGGATAAGTAAATATTTATTATTAAAAGTAATTTAAAAAACTTGAAAAACAGAAAATGCTGAATACTTATTTTATTACTATTGGTTCAGATAAAATAAAACACCAAATGAGGTAACCCCCTAATAATGTAAATAAGTTTTTGCCATTTACAGTCAGAACCACAGATCATAATTATATATGTACTTTTTGTTTTTGCATTAGTGAGCAAGTACTCACAGTGAGCGAAATGCTCCAGTATCCTGCAGCTTTACTTTTGTATTACGCTTATATGTTTATATCTTTGTACATCCTATTTTGGAGGAATGTGTTTACCGTGGGGAAGAAATCACACACACGCTGACCTGTGATTGAGAAATGACAGCCATCAGCAAAAACATAGTTGTATTAATCTTAGTGTTTAGTTTCAGGCCCAGCGAGCAGTGCTTTGATCAATGGACAGTGATAGTAAGGTATTGTTTTCAGCAGCTGGGAGCAGCTCCAGTAGATGGTGTAATAGTGACTGTACTTACTTGACTGTACTCATATCTCAAAGTGAGTCAGATAAATGAACGTTCCACCTCTTGTCACCACTTCACTGCTGATGTCATATGGGATTTTAGACTGTAGGTGACAACCAAGTAATAACTCCTCTATCTCTCCACCTCCATTTCTCTTTTCTTTTTGCTGGACCGCATTTTTTTCATCTCTACCTAAAAAGCATTCTCCCAATTCTCAGCTATCTCTCTCTGTCTCTCTCACTTTCTGTCCCCCCAGTCCTTTCTCTGTCTCTACTTCCTCTCCCCTGTTCTCATCCATGTGATGTGTGATATGTATCATTGGTTAAGACTTCTCCAGGCCGGCATGTTGACATTCCCCCGTGCCTCTTCATCTCTCCCCGCAGAGCTGAGTGGTGTTGAGTTGTGTTGATTAATGATATTGATCGCTCCACACACTGCTTGACTTTCGGTGAACGATAGAGACGAGGAAGGGTGGGCAGAAAGTGAGAGTAGAGAAGCGTAAGAGAGAGAGAGAAATTGAAAGAAAAAAACAACTCGCTCCTGATACAGTTTTTTTCTGATACCTCTGTTTCCATGGCAACCATACCATAGGGCTGAGAACGTACAGATCCATAGAAAAGAAGGAAGAGAAAGAAAAGCTAAGAGGTGAGAAGGATGCCATGAGTTCACTTTTCTATGACTCTCTGCTGTAAGGTTGAAACGTAGTGGACAATAAAGATTGTATGGCGTTTCCCATCAGCATTTGCATCTGAGCACTGATGGCGCTAAAAGCAGGATGTCAATACCCTCTCATGATGGTCTACTTGAAGCATGTTAAGCTATGTCAATAGTCATGAGGAAGTGTCAATACCTTTTTAGGAGTGGAGGATAAACTCTGATGGAGTTAGTCACATGATGATATAGACGAGGATGATGAGGTGTCCAGTGAGAAGCAATGTACTGACTCATCACTTACAGTGAGTGGTAGTTGCTTGATGTCATCGACAGCGAAGCTGGTCTTACACAAATCCATTGTCCATAGATGTGGCTGTATTCCCTGAAATGTGTGTTAAAGCCCTGTTCACTCATAACCAAATAAAATATTTCACTGACCAATATGTCAGTGATGATGCTCAATAAGCTCTAGGTGATCTCTAGCCTCAGATGTTGTTAACACTTTTCAATTCTGAATAATTAGTTGGAAACTGTATCGAGTGAACATTAGAGCCATTGTACCGAAGAATGACAATGTTATTTTCAGCTGAATCAAGGAGTGACTGTCCCTACACTCAGATGCTACCTTTACTCTAGGATTGAACTTGAGTAACAAACGTGACCCCATTGTTTAATGTGTAAACATTTAATAAAATTAGATTTAAAAAAAAACTCTGTAAGAGTTAAAAGCAAGGAAGACTGGACATATTGTACAATTAAAGTCTAATTAAGAAAATGTCATCTAGTAGGTGAGTCGAAGAATCCACCTACAAACCAACAAGAATTACTATCCTCAGTTCCCTAATGATTTTAGTTAAATAAAAATAACAGGGATTTTAAAGAGTGGTTAATCTGTTCAATAGAATTTGTTACATACAGTAGATTTGATTGTTTCATGTGTATTTGGTAAACAGTTCTAGCCCCTTGCTCCTTACCAACGTGAGTATTTTTCCACAGTTTTTGGAAGTGTAGTCACTTGATTTTGCCAGTTCAAAGGGTATTTGCAATAAAACATTTTGCTTTTGGATGAACGAGAGGGGGACTTTCCCTGGTGATGCAAACAAGTGAAGCTTCCTCTCTCCCAGGCTTGACAAGACCCTCAGGGAGAGTCATACCACAGCTATGGTGGTGTTTTTGAGCCTCCAGGGAAAGCTTACATCCCAGGGAAATGTATTAAAACACCAGTCTGAAGTCTGTGTGTGTGTGTGTGTGTGTGCATGTGCAGGACAGGATGTGGAGTGTGTGAACCAGTGTCTGTCCCACTGAATCAGCTGGCGTATGGGAAGAGAGGGAAAACATACAAAGTGTGAGAGGATATTTGAGTGTGCAAACACTTTGCTGCGCAGTCATACTGTTCTGTGTGACTCAGTTTGTATTAGCACAGTACATGTGAGTCTACAGGGTTGGAGGATGGAGTTAATTAAGCAACACAACTTTTCACATCACTATGGGCAGTTAGATTTGATCCCAAGGCAAACAAACAGGCCTAGAGCTGAACAAAACAGGACATGACCTTTATGACCTTTAGGTGTTCCAAACAAATTTAACAGTACGGTAAATTTACATGAAAGGGACTTCCGCCATATATATATTTTTCTACAAACACGTAATTCTACCTCCATGTATTTGTTTGTAAATATTTTGGAACCCATGTTTCAAAGTGCATAATTCTGCTTGTGTGTGGCTTCTTAGGGGCTGGGCATGTGCTGCCCCAGTCTATATGTGCACTCATGCTCTTTACTGTCTGGCCTTCTCTTGTTCTCCCAGCTGTCCTAACACTGGTCTGTGTTGACAGTAAACACAGCTGCGGGTCACAGAGTCTCTGGTCTGACATGGTCCTCTGAAGGCCAAAGGAGCAGACAGGGAACGTGGATGGAGGAAAGGAATGGTATAGCCAGTGGGAAAAGTCTCTTCTTTTACAGTCAGTCGGTGTGTTTTGTCGGCAAAGAGGAAAAGCTTGGAGACAAAGAGGAAGAGACCCCCCATTTAGTCCAGCATGTGCCCTTCTCTTCTCATTTAAGTTGTCAAATACAGGCACCATTGACAGACTAAGCAGGCTAGAGACCCTAATTATGAAAACAACAACAAAAAAACAAAAACAAAAAAATCCCTAGATAAAACATAAAAAAAGATGTTGCCAGGATACAAGCTGACCAAATGAAGAAAATGATAAAATATAGTCCTAAAGTAGATTTAAGACTTTGAAATGACATTTACGCCCTAGAGGTCAAAACCAAGCCACCAGACATGACCTGTGTGTATCATTAAATCTCAATACGTCTAGATTTGAGAGACTACCTTCACAATCGAGGATTGGATATATCTTTACAGATCGATACGTTAACATAAATCATCTATGACTATATGTTTTTAACAGATGACATTAGCATTACTTACAGACACACTGCTATTAGGAGACCCTGACCCTTGTATGCATGATTGATAGATTCTCTGACCCTGTCTACGTGTCACAGCCCTTGCTCTTGGAGGCACGTTGTTTTTGTAACCCACCTATCTTTGTGTATACACTCCCCCTCCGAGGGTCCTTGCAGAGGGAAGAAGAGAAGAAGATATGTGAAGCTATACAGTCATCCACAAATGCAAACACACAAACCAACACCCGACACCCGAGTCCCATCCTTATACACATGCACACCCACGCGCACCAGCACCACTGCAAAAGAAGAAGAAAAAAAAAAACATTTGACGTGTTCCTTTCCGGCCCCTAAGGACAGATCAGGCACAGCTGTGACTTGGGAGGTCACGAGGCTTGGAGGGGTCAGACTGAGCAGACTCTGAGAGAGCCCAACTCGGGATCACAGGTCACTCCCAGCAGCCCTAGCGGTGTGAAAGGTCATGGGTCAGAGTCTCACCACGATGCATCGGTAGGGTAGGGTTTCAAAAGGCGGCTGGGGCCAGAGAGAGGCACAGATTTATAGATACTGAGCTGAGCCCTGGCCTGAGGTAATTACACAGAATATGAGCATGCCCGTTGAGGCTTGGCCGCCATATTTCATTTCCACCCTGAGCCCCTGTAGACTGAAATAATACATGAGATAGTCAGGGAGAGACGAGAGACGAGACCAGTGGGCAGAGAAAGGAAGATCCAGTGATGCAAGAGAAGAAGAGCAACGATAAGGGAAAAGAACGTAAGGGAAACTGAGAGAAAAGTGTAAGCGTTAATAAACAAGTTATAAAGTCAGAGGAACAGCGAGCAGAAGACGCAAAGTCACAGGGTCATATTTGTTACTAAACAAAACTCCATTCTTAGCAACAGAACCTTTGACGTCAAATTCCAGTAAGACAGGGAGAAGGTCACAGGGATCATCCCCTGGGAATGCCGGGAGCCGGAATGACACGAAGCATGGACAGCAGGGAGTCACAGCCTCGCTAGAGGAAAGGAGCACAGGAACAGATGGAACGAGGGAGGGGAGTGAAAGAAAAGAAGAGGCCCAGAAATTAGATTAGTTTAGAAAGTGAAGTTGTGATGCAGCAGGCTTGATATCCTGCTCGGAGCAGTTTCCCGTGAGAACCTGATCGGGCCACCACGGGCTCAGCGAGACAGTTCAAACATATTTACCCCTCATTGGAAGGTACAAATTAAATTAGGCTCTTCCACAAAGAGGAGATGTTTTCCCCTTCTGTTCTGATGTCATGGTAGTGGGCCAGCATAGAGTGGGGGTCGGCCTGCTCTGGCCTGAATGCATTTATCTTAGAGGCCATTCATCTTCCGCTGACCCCCCCCTTCAGCTTTTCTAGATCCTTCTGTTCTTTTTGCAAAACGCTGTATCAAGGTCCTTTTCTGTCTAGTTGCCCCTGCAAATGCACACACACACGCAAACACACAAGTCACAGACTAAGACATTTGACATGCACGATCAGGTCAGGAGTTCTTTCCTCCCTCTCTCTCGTTCTTCCTCTTTTCCTGTCATCTCATCCTGTCATTTGAAAAGAGTACATTCTGTAGAACAATTGGAAGTGCCCCATCCTTTTGTTCCTGCCTCAACAATGCAGTTGCAGGTTTCATCGGAGATCATTGCAGTAATTGCTTCATAAATGTATCGACTTTAGCTTTGGCTGAAGTCCATTCTCTGACTACATCCAGGCCCTCTCTCTCACATCTCTCTCTCTCTCTCTCTGTGTGTGTGAGACACAGACACTCACACAGACAGTGTGCTGCTCATCAGTGCATGACCTTAAACCAACAACTGGCTGGGTCACTGTCATCTATCCTTTGGTGAGCCCTGGCATCTCTGCAGCATTCCTGTACTGTTTGCCTCATTTTTTTTTCCACGGCGTATTCATATATTTCTTCTATGCCATGTTCCTTCTCCATCTCACTTTCTCTTCCTGCTCATTACTCCTTCATGCTTTCATATGCTCATTTCTTCTATACATGCTCTGATTCTATCTTGTGCTGGTCGATTATAAATGTTTCCAGATAGAATTCTGAAGGACAGTAGAGGGGAACCTTCACCCTTAAGCCCCCTTCTACTGTATTTATAGAATGCAGCATCTGCTTCCAATGCTGGCAGTTTTCTTTTTCACTTGTTTTTGTGGATTGAGAGAAAGAGTTTGATGGCTTAGCCTAGCATTTTGATCAAGGTCTGTAAGATGCTTCTAGACTTGTTGGATTTGTGAGCCATCTTATTGCAGTCCTTTACAACACATCGTCAATTGTGTGCGTTTATAAACACACGTGAAAAAAATAGAAACTCTGAAAGCAGCCACATGCTAGTTTACATAGCCCCACGTTAACTCGTCCTCTGAGACTACCCACCACCGTGTCACTCTAAAGGAAAATCCTTGTGAGTCGTACAAACGCACAATAAATCAATTCATTATTTACGAGTGAACTCATTCGGAAAGGAAGCATATGTAGTCTACTCATCCATGCTGAGAGGATGCTGAGAGGGAGAGAGTGGGAGAGGACAAGAAGTGGGGTGTGTTCAAGGATGAGGCAGTTGGCCAGCGGAGAATGAATTCTCTTTCTGTTCCTCACTCCCCAAAGAGAGGTGGGAACCAGTAAACAAACAAATGGAGTGAGAAAATGTTTCTTGCTTTAATGACAAAGGGAAGGACTGAAAAAAGCCAATGGAGAAGAGATATGTTAGGCCAGTGTGTCATCTCTCAGCCGCTGTGTGTTTGGATGCATGCGCATGCGTGCACATGCGTGTGTGTGTGTGCCCTCTGCCCTATACAAAGGCACAGAGGGGCATGCACACAGATGGGTAAACAAAGCCATCGTTTACTGTTTTGCTTTTTCATTATGTTGGGAGAGATTAGCTGTTATTGATTTTTCCCTGTCAGGGCCATGACGTTGGGCAAGTGGTGAACGTTAACATCAGTAGTCACATCTTTACCCACAGTCTCACATACACACACTCTCCGTCAGAAAAACCGTCACACGGAGCCTCAACCCTCCACAATACCCCACTACCATTGAGTCTGTCACGCCCCTGTCAGTTCCTATCACACTGTGTCTACCTGAAGTATGCAAATGAGGCCTTTGTGGTCCTCCGTCCCTGCCTGGACACCCATTCTTTTGGGCTCAGGTCTATTATGGCTTGAGCCTGGGGCGGGTCTCCTGCAATTCACACACACACACACAAATTTATATATAAAAACACACACAGAGCACTCCTGGGGTCATAGCCTTTCAACCTCACAGACTCGACTTCTGCCACTGCAACCTGACAAATCACCCTGCGACACACAAAAAAAGCGCCAGGGCCTCAGCATGAGAGGGGCCCAGTTCCAAGCAGCTCCTCCAATCTCTGTGCTGCTGCAAGCAACGCCAGCAAGCTTCTATTACGCTACTCCCACTGGACAAAGGGGGAGAATGAAGAGGGGAAGGAGAGTGGAAAAAAAAGAGGAGGCTGAAAGCAAGAGATGGGAAGAGAAAGAGATGGGAGGAAGAAAGAGACATTTGGATTCTTTCATTTGGTGGACTATGATAAATGGCTTGGCCTTTAGCTGGTCTGTGCTCCCCCAGCACTCTCCCTGGGCCTCCTCTGACAAGAGGGTCTTTGAGTGAGAACGGAACCCAAAAATATTGTTCTTTGTCCCACACAGAGAAAAGCCAAGACCCCAATCCTCCGACTTTAATCAAGTAAAACCAGCAAAGCAAGGGTCTTCTTTTATGTGTGAGAGTCAATCACTTTGTGAATGTGTGGCAAAAGGAGCATTAAACATGTTTGTGTGTGTGTGTGTGTGTGTGTGTGTGTGTGTGTGTGTGTGTGCGTTTGTGCATGTGTGAGTGTGTTTGTGTCAGAAGAGGAGGCCTATGAGGTATGAGAAAAAGTCTGCTCTGTGGCAAGTCTGGCCATTTCTTCTTTTAAGACATTAAGGGCTTTGTCTTAGGGGTACATGGGGCAGTTTTGGTGGGAAAAAAAAATTATATAAACCCTAGAGACATATTACACACTGACTGAGCAATCAAAATAGGACTAGGGGACAGGAAATGGCCAATTGGGCACAAAAACCCCCAAAACAAAATAGCTGGTTTCCTATTGTACTTAGAAAATGATTCTAAGGGATTAGTAGCACCATCTAATTTGGTGGTTCTTTTTTGGGGGTGTGGAGGTGTGGCATTTACTGTAAGGTCCCTGTCAAACCTCCTTTCACACTACTGAATACTGAAGCCATGGTCTGGAAGATAGAATTATTATATAATTGTGTGTTTATTATTCATAAAGAAAAATCAATTTATCATAGTAATAATATTAATAATAATAGAGTGAGTGAATAGTGTCAGTCCAGTTAGTGTGACCTCCATTTTCCCCTGTTATATGTTTTTAGGAGGGAAGATTTGTTTTGACTTATATGAATATATGGAATATGTAATTGACTTTTTTACATTAAAATAATAATAATAATAATAATTTCCACTGTCAATATTATTTTTATTATTATAATTGATATTGTAAATTATCCAGTTAAGTGTTATACAGTAATTACATTGCCCTGCTTTTATACAAATAGTAAAACTCACTGTATTAAACCCATTGCAAGACAACAAAGACAAATTTTCCAAAATAGAGCGTTACAATTAAGTTGAAAACTGATTTACAAGGTTGACAAAATATGCACCAAAAAAAAGCCTTTCAGTGTCATAGATGGAGCTAATGCAGGAATAATTGTTAACACTGAAAAACCTACTGGCAGTGAGGGCATACAGGGTAGGATTACACACTTGATGAAATTAATGCACCGGTCTGGTTGAGAAGGAAACCTTAGTAAAACTGAACTGAGGCTTTTCACTACACTTTTCTTTTTCTTTATTCACACTGCAGAATTGTGATACTGCATTGTGGGGTTGTGAGTGTATTGTAGTTTTAGGGTGTAAGAAAAGACCCACTTTAGTGTTTGGGAGGTTTCAGGGTGGTGGTCTAAAGCACCATACCAAGAAAAAGATTAATTTCGAAGCCATTTTCTGTGTTTTAGTCCCTCAGCTCTGTTGTGTCTTGCCTGTAGCTATACTGGAGGTGGATTGAGGTTTAGACAAATTTTTACTTCCTTCATTATGTGTTTACTTACGTGCACACAGGCATTTTTACACATAAAGAAGTTGATTGTAAACATCTGTGTGTTTGTCTACTGTACATGGATGGTGACCCTCAGTGCCACATAGTGCCATAGTGCCATATTCCCCGCCTTTGCCCATTGGCTTAGATTAAATCCAGGCTTTGATCCACCCCCTAATCTGAGTTTACAGTCTCAGGGCTGAGGGTGGGTACTGTGTTCTGCCTGCCAGCTAGATTCTGCTGCTTCTTTTCTCCTTCCTCCCTCAGCTGTCGGCTTCTCTACT
>NC_024328.1:18093573-18113396 GCF_000523025.1 Cynoglossus semilaevis
AGATTTAGCGTTGCTTAATACAGAACCGGGCAAAATTAGGCCCTTTAATACCTGTCATGGTCAAAGATTATATCAATGGCTCTTTTTGTCACCGCTACATTGGAGTCAATGAGGAAACAGCGAGACAGTCGCGATGAGACAGGATGCATTTTTAGATTTGGTTTTACTTGATCCTGCGTTAACATATGCACTGAGCACACACGCACATGCATGTCCACGGTGGGTCCATGTATGGAACTTGCATGCTCTAACCCCCCCGTGCCTGCAACATATGTTGCTTGTTTGTGTTAAATTGTACTTTTGCCAGGGTATCGAGTGATGTACATTTTGTGAATGTAAAATCAACTTCAGTGGCAACCTCTTTTGAAGTAGAGTGTGGTTCATTCGTTCAGGGTCAAACACATACATGCACCGAATTGAAAACAAAAGCCAGATTCTTGGCTTCGCTTTAATGCTACAGTGAGTTTGATTTACTGCCCATCTGCAACTGCACAAACACCCTTTGACTGGGTTCTGGCAAAGTGAATAGGAGAGCAGGAGACACACTGCCTTTAACCAATTTACCAAGTTTATACAAACTCATGGATGACTAAAAGAGCACTCAAAAAAAAGTTTTTTGACTTGGCACATTCAAAATGATTAGTTCTAATGCAATAAATGTAACAGAAATTCAAAAGTGCAAGACAAACATGCCACAACTTATTCTGAATGATGAGTACCTTGCCGGACTTTGTTATATTTAGTGTGAGTCAAAGATCCTAAAATGTGCATTTCAGCCTGGTCTAAATGAGTGCTGTATTACTATGGAAAGTAAATTAAAAGTGAGAAATATAAGCTGATGATTTACTTTAAATTTAGCACAGCTCATATAGCTTCATCCACATGCACTGTGTGGCTTGCAGAGCACAGATGGTCACATTTCCTCACCTGGCATGAAATTAACTTTTATTGTTTATGTTAGATTTAATAAAAATGGACACAGCGGAGGAATGGAGATGGGGGCAGAAAGAGAGGTGAAAACAATGTGTAGAAGCGAGTCAAGTTTTATTAAAGAAAATGTCTTTTGCACTTATACACGTACACACCACGGTAAACCCACTGTTTCCCCTCAGACAGCAGGTCTCTTACTTTATCTTTAAGTATCGCTGTGACACACTCTTCATGTCAATGCTGAGCTTTGAACACAACCCTGCTTTACATTTTGCTTTTGTGAAAAGAAAAATCACACAAAGACTGATCAAGACACATTGACCATTCTGCCTCAACTGCACTGTTGTGCATTTTCGTAGTTTTAAAATTCATTAGATTTGAATTAAAACACAATGACACATTTAAAGTTGTATGATTTGCTATATAATAGTTTTATTGAGTACAAAATACCAATGCATATACTTGGTGTATAATTGTTCCTAACCTTTAACAATTTTAGAAAGGTAAAACACCAACACAGGGTTAATATAATCCATACTCATATAACTAGATTCTTCTCTCGTGCATTTCCAAAGCCAAGATGCTAATATTTAAGTCCAAATCTGAGTTCAAATACTAGAGACAATAATAGATTTTATAGTGAGTCGATGATGTCCGAGTCAAAGCCCAAGTCTTGTCAAGAAATTTAGTCCTGTATGATTAGAATATTTCTCTGATGTTTGGCAGGTATTAGCCAATTAACAATTCAATGCCAAGGTCTGAGTCACTGACTCTCTGTGTCGTGGTGGAGTGTGAAATGTACAATAAATCCAGAGTATAGCCCACAGCACATTAGACTGACAGAGAGACCTGGCAGTGATTGCCTCTTGATGATGTTAACGGCAAAACAGAAACTAATCAAAATAAGTGCTGTGTAAAGATACTCACTGCTTTCTGGTCGACTGTATCATTTAGGAATTATGAATACAGTCTGTAACTGTGTGACGTAAAGTGTCATCTGACTAACAAAGCTTTAATATCAGGAGAGGAGTAAGTGTAGGTCACCAACACTGTGAACGTAGTTTTGCTCCTTGATACCTGTAGGGTCTTGAGAGGAGAGTGGTGTGATACCTGAGTGTAGTTTTACCCCTGAGGCCTGTGTGGGTCACAAACCCTAGGTCTTTGATGGTGTTTTCAGACAAGTGTCCTCAAACAATCACTTACTAGGTATCTGAGAAAAAGTCAAGAGGTCACTGGCCCCTCTTGCTGCTGGCTGATAAGACAAACATTAGTTAAGAATCATATACAGGTAGGTGTAGTTCAAAAGGTTAAATGTGACCAAAAGATCACTTCAACATCAACATCTCCATAGTGTCACATTAATCTTTGTTGTGGTTGTTTTTTTGTTTTTGTTTTTTGTCGTCTGAATGATAGGCCACTTTGTTGCCTCACACCGGGTAAATAAAGGGGTTCATATAGATGTATTGTGGATTGGTGTGGCTATCCACCCAATGACACATAAGTAGGTCACCCTTGACCTACATCACAACAGCTCTATGACCCCCAAGTCTGTTTAAGAGCAGATAGATCATGGTCTAATAAGTTGGGTATCCCATTACTTACACTGCAATAAAAATAGGGGCTTAAACTCTTCCCACTAACACTGCTAAGCATCCCATCATTGACACTTAGTAATATGACTCTGAATGTGAAAGGTGCCAGTCTGTTCAAAAGGAACCCGGGGTGGGGGGGGGAGGGGGTGTGAAGGTTGCGTGTAAGGCCAGCAGCACCTTGTGTTAAAGCCACACCTCTAAATTTGAATGATGATCGCAGGTCTTTTAAAAAAGAGTGGACCGGGGGTTTACTCCTCCTCCCCCTTCTTTTTCCCTGGAATAAGAATTGTGTCTAAATGACTTGGCATGGAAAGGATGTAAATGAACACCGGGGGTTGTTGTGCTCACACCCAGCCAAGGTCAAGCATCCAGCTGTCAACTCATGTTTGGGACTAATCGTTTATGTGCCTGCACCACTCTGCAACTGTTCCCTCATTCTCTGTGTGTCTGTCACACACCTCTCTGACTTCTTTTGACTCAATGTCATGTCTTTTAACACCTAATTTTTTACATGTTCTTTTGCATAAAATGTATAAATTTTATGCTTAACATTTCATGTCCTTTCACTTAACCGGAGTATCTTTCCTCTTACTACCCCTGGATTCTGAAATGTAATGACTCTACAACCAGAAGGATGCCTCAAAATGTGATATTGTGGTCACCTTGAGTATTGTGGCTTACATTAAAATCATTATGTTCCTAGGGTATTCAGTTTAACTGAAGTGGTCAAACAGGTGATTGGCCCTGATATGTTCTTGTATGTAACCTTCAGTAGTAAATCACTTCTTTATCCCTGTCACATTCAATCTTCTGTGGAAGATTCTTCTACCTGCATCCTTTTAGTTGCATAACTGCCACCTTCTAGAGACACATTTTAACCAACTGCATCCCAACCATTCAAAAAAAAAAAAAGAAAAAGCAGGCAAAGGGCAAGTCTCCTGCAATTTATCATGACATTAAATAAACCTATTCTTGTTTATTTCTACAAACAGATATACCTTTAAATGCACTTAATGTAAATGTCAGTCTAAATTAATAAATCTATTACAATCACATACAGTGGTCATTCATGTGTGTACTTAAAAAAATAAATAAATATAACTAAACTAACCATCAAATCTGAAATATTCAGAAACTTTTTTGCAAATATTGAATAAAACACATTATTCTGTAGCTCACCATACGTGTTACCACAGGCATGACTCTTTTTCCCTATATCTAAGGTCATTTCTTGGATCACTCAAAAAGGGCAGGAGGAATCATTTCCACGGCCATGGTCACTAACTTTTCATTGGTCTGTCTGATCCCCTCCAACCACGTACAAATGTGGCAGGTTGCAGAGTTCAAGTCCTTCGAAATGTGAATCGAAACAGCTGCCCCTAATCACTAGCACAAGCTGGGCTTAAGGGCCTCTCAGTTTCACCCCTCATCTGCCTGGAATTTTGAATTTCCTGAGCGAAGATCAAATGGCAGGCCCAGTCAGTGAGACCTTTGATATATGGACACCCATCTTGCCAGGACCTTCTGCATTGGGATTTACGCTTGACAACACATTTGGTGTCACCTCCGCTCCTGACGGACGCTCTGCAACCCCTGGAAACATTGGGCCCTTTTGACAGGACAGCAGATCAACTCTTTCTCCCCCACAGTGCCCAGCAGTTATTTATTAAATTTGTTGTGCCCACTGTGGTATGGTTTCAGAAGGCCACTTAGTTTTGGATTGCACTCTGGATTTTTCAATTATGTGGTTCATTTCACCTGCTTGTGTTCCTTTACCCCCCAGGATCAAGGGCACAAGAGATCAAATTTAATTATTTCAAAACAAGAAGCCTCAACCAGACCCCCCAGATCTCTAACATAATGCTTTCCTATCCTTGGCTTCATCACCTCTACGGTAAATAAGCAGTATTTAGACTGATAGAAAAAAGGAGCTGCCTTCCTCTGCTTCCAATATTCACATTACTCATGTCAATAGAGAAATTTGTCTTCCTATCAGGAGGGTAAATAAAAGGAGAGAATATGGGATTTCCAGAATTCCCTGCTTGTCGGTTCTAATATGGAGTGCATTAGTGGCCGCTATGATTGACAGGTACTCCTGTGTGTAGCCAGAGGGAGAAGCAAAGAGAGATAGAAGATGATTATATCCCAGGTAATAAGTGTGGGCTGTCCACAGCAGGCATGGAGATGCTATCTGGAGTGGCTGTGACCTATGGATTAGGTGATGTTCAGTTGGACTCTTCTCTCTGTGAGTTCTATCCCAGAGTCTACCTTTGTGTATATGGACCTAATAAAGACATTGTCGTGAATGTAGGAAATCCAATAAGGAATCCAGGGACAGAGATGTATGCCCAATTTCCTTGAACGTTTAACAGAGAAAAAAAAAAAGGGATATTATTTCTTATTTATTTATATATTTATAGACCTTATTGACTAAATTTTAACAATCAAATAATCAATAAATAAACTAAAATTAATTATTTATCATCAAACACTTAAAAAGTTGCTAGAAAGGTAGGACTAAAACAGTGACTCTAGCAGTGTTTTCACTTTTAATCATTGGTAACAAGTTTGTTACCTTAGTGGTAACAAGTTTGACTGTTCACTTAGATCTTAGATCAAAAGGAGCATCCCCCAAAGGCTAGTCTTTTCAAGTCACAATAATCTTTGACTCACCACTGTGAGCTGTACTTGTGCAAAAGCGATAATATTCCTTTCTGCATCTGTCACAAGTTTCAAAGGCAAATATTGTTATGATTATAAAAGAAGACATCCAGTTTTACCACTGATAAGACATAACTTCAACTCAGTTGGTAGTCTTTTATTTTGCAGATTGTAGATATTTCTAAAAAGATCTTCAGACATGTCTGGGTATGTTGCCTCACCTAACACAGGTTTTATAGACTGTGAGGCTGATTTTCTACTGATAGTTGGGGGATATTTATCGAGCTGAGGTTTTGGCCCTTGTCTCACTCCCTCACACTCTTCTCCAAGGGAAGGTTTTCCAAGGTTATTTCAGAGAAGTAGTGATTTAGATGTAAAGTTTTCAAGGGCATGTTTTGTGGACTTTTTGTGTTGAACTGTGCAATGTAACAATAAGATTCTAGTTTAAATTGATAATCATATGATAAATTTACAAATTCACCATAAGGGCGGGCATACACTGTACGATTTTAGCCCGTTTTTGACATGATTTTTAAGACGCACGACCTGGCGACGCTCGGCCTGATTTCCCGTTTCGTCAGGCGTCTTTTTCCGTAAAGTGTACAGGGGGTATTGAGGGCCGATTATCTGTTCCTGAACAACCGTCGGACGGTTGGATGAATTTCTGACATGTCAGAAATTTTGGTCAGCCGACAAATAGATAGTTTTCCGATGACATCACGCTACTACCCATAGTTCCGTAGTTCACCATCTTGTGTGGCAAAAGAGCGTGAAGACAGATATTAAATACATAAAATAACACCGATAATGGTAAATACCTGTGTTGTGTGGGGTTCTACCAACCGATCTGGAAATGGAGATCGCATGATGAAGTTTTTTGACATAAAGCGATCTGTCACCAAGGGAAGCTTACGGAGGATCGACAGAAAGAAGGCTTTTCCGTATTAGTTGTGCTAATTTCAACCCAGATCCAAGCAAAAAGCATTACAAAGTCTGTTCTGAACCCTTTATTCCGGGTAATTACATTCTATTTTTATTTAATTAATATGTTCAATGTAAATAAAATTAAAATATATCAAAATGTACTTTGCATACATGACAAATGCACACAATGCAAACGTAAATCCTCCATGTAAACTGTTATTTTAATGATGTTCACAAAAGACATACAGTACATCCGTACATGCCACTGTGATTTTTACATTAACACGCTGTATTATTGTGTTATTAAATACCGTATTATATTCATTGTCTGGCTAATTTTCAATGTCCTCCTGCTTCCACTCAGCTTTGTTGACTTTGTATGGGTCTTTTCCATCCGTTATTTTCAACTTGTCCAAGTATCTAGATCGTAGTGAAAGATTAGTTTGCAGAGAGTAATTCGTTTGTAGTGAAAGATTAGTTCACAGTGAAATATTAGTTCACAGTGAAAGATTAGTTCGCAGTGAGTGATTTGTTCGCAGTGAGTGATCTGTGAGTGATTCGTGAGTTCAATATGAACAAATATTTAATATTACTCGGTAGTCACGAGTCACAAATCTTTCATATGACTCGGAAGTCACGAGACATATGAAAGATTAGTTCATTTTGAACGAATCACTCGCGAACGACACATCACTAGTTCACAGTGAAATATTAGTTCGTTGTAAAAGATTAGTTCACAGATATAGATTAGTTCGCAGAGAGTGATTTGTTCGCAGTGAGTGATTAGTTCGCAGAGTGTGATTTGTGAGTGATTCGTGAGTTCAATATGAACAAATGTGTCATATGACTCGGGAGTCACGAGTCACGAATCTTTCAAATGACTCGGTAGTCACGAGTCATTTGAAAGACGCCTGACGAAACGGGAAATCAGGCCGAGCGTCGCCAGGTCGTGCTTCTCAGAAATCATGTCAAAAACGGGCTAAAATCGTACAGTGTATGCACGCCCTGAAGGTGAATTTGTAAATTTATCAGATGATTATCAGTTTAAACTAGAATCATATTGTTACATTGCACAGTCAACACAAAAAGTCCACAAAACATGCCCTTGAAAACTTTACATCTAAATCACTACTTCTCTGAAAGAACCTTGGAAAACCGTCCCTCTCTCGAATTTTCAGCGCACAGTATCGCAGCAATCATAATGGCAGCCTTCTTTTTGAATTACATGTTGCTAATAACCGGCGTCGGAGTTTTCAAATAAATCTTTATTGACAGCTGTAAATAAGGACAGGACAATCAGCAGGGGCTGACGGGCCGTTTTCACCCGCAAAGTGTGAGCTCTTTGGTCGTGTTTGATGATCGAACCGTACAGTGTGAGTACATGAATCTTGAGCTTTGTCCGTGCATCACTCGTACAGTGTGTGATGGTATCAACGACAAGATTTTCAAAAATCGTACCGTGTATGCCCACCCTAAATGTGTTTAAATATATTTTGATTAATCAAATACAGTAGCTGTATAAGTTTTTTCTTTTGTTAGTATTTTTTCAATATTACAGAATGTGTGTTTCTGTCTTCATAAAGCATTTAATTAATTGTTGTGTGTTAGCACCAAACTTACAGAAATGTATGAATTCAGAAAGTATTTTGTAATTTTCTTTTGTCCGTTGATCCAACGCACTGGAGCCAAATGGTGCTTTGAACAGGATGAAAATTGCTCCTCATAATATCCCGAGCACTTGTGATTTAAAGGCTTTGTTTTTTACAGTCTTAAGCCAATACAATAAATTATTACCAATGATCATTGAAGGCTTCACAACGCATCAGATGGCTGTTTTTAGCTTTCATCTGAAGACCAAATGAGGTGTTGGGAGTGAAACATTGTGTGTGTGCATGTGTGTGTGTGTATGGGTGTTGGGAGGAGGGTGTGCTAAATGACTTCATGGTCAGAACCACAGGGGAGACAGGAATTTTGGGACCCCACAGGACAACCAGAATTTATTTCCTGCACCACACTCACACTACGTCTGCACTCCCAGGGGAGTTGATGACACAGAGTAGAACCAGGGAGAACGGCTGTCTGTGTTTTGCCATCTTTGTGTTCTGTTTAAACTTCAGTTTTTCCTCGACCTTCTAATTGCATGAATTGTGGTGATAAAGACAATTGGCTCTGAGACAAAGGTGTCCGGGGTGGTGCACACTGACCAGTCCATGACCCTGGAGTGTGGGAGCCTACCTGCCCTCAAGACTAGAGTTCATACAGTCAATTGCAGGTCACTGGCAGAGTAGGGATGGGTAGTGTGGGGGTGTGCTACTTTGAGATAGTGCCGAAGTGTGTATAGATAATAAACCTACAGCCTGTGTAGCCTCTGATCTCTAATTAATTCTCAGAATGAACGATCTGCAGGCTAGCCTCTGGAAAACAAGCTTCTCTAACATCACATGTCTCCCAACACACATGAATTTTGAAAAAAAGTTTCTTACTTTTCACACAGTGGCTGACAGCCTCACTTCTGCCGTATGCTTCACTCTCTCCCTCTCTCTCTCTCACTATTTCTCTCTCTACCTGCATCTCCGTCTCTCTCTTTGCCTTTGCCTCTTTTATCCCTGTTATCATCCTATCTTCCTTGCCATTCATCTGTCTCTCCTGTCCTAGCCAGCAGGCTGGCTATCTATCCTTCTAATGAGCTCCACGGACTCTTCTAAACAGTTGTCAAACACTTCTCACACACCCATCACTTTAACTTGTTTCACGTAAAGCTATAAAAACAGCACCTGCACTGCAAGTTGCCATAAAAGTTGGGGCACAAGAAAGTAGCCATTGACCCTGGAATGCATTTGTAATGGATGTTTGCCATCAAAATCCATAAGTTACTGAAATAACTTTTTTTAAGTGAAAATTGAGCAATGAAGCAGTCTGTAGTGAAACAGCACCTCAACTTTTGCTTTTGGTACTCAAAGTCATTTAACTTTTGTTGAACTTTTTTAGTTTGAAGTTGTTGATTTTTTTTTCTATAACATAATTTAATGATGATAATATTACTACATGTGTGTTGCCAATATATGCCAAAAGGTAAAAAAATACTTTGAGTAAAGTCATTGACTAACTTTATTCTATTTGATAAACACAAACAAATTATTCTTACACTTAGACATGCAAATTATCAAAGAGAGGTCACCTTAATACTTTTATGACTTAAACCAGACATTAAGGGACAGCTTTAGACTGTATCCAGATCAGTCCAGCACTTGAATATATCAACAGAACATATTTGTGATACAAATATGGATTTATTTATTTTTTTATAAATGGTGTATGTTATCCTTAATCATAACATACTTAAATGTTCTGGCTCAAATCTGGTTAGATGACTAAGACTCTTCATAGACACGTTATCATTAATCCTCAAACTCTTAGGACATAGCCAGATTTGAACCTCAATGCAACCAGTGTGAAACTAACTCAGGGCTTTCCTGTCCTCCTAATTTTCCCAACCTCATCCTTCTTTGAGGCCAACACTTGAACATCACTCAGAGTGTCTGAATGAGCCAAGCACTCAGTTCATCAGAAACACCTTCTTTGGCCCCAAACCCAACCCATTCCCTCCTGGGGTCAGGATAACAGGCTGCAGGCCCAACACACTGGATGAGAAATGGACCACAGACAGTGTGTGTTTTTGTGTGTGGGTACTCACATGTATGTGTCCCCAGTCGGCTGCATTTGGAATACATGTTACAACGTGTATAATGTATATGACTGGGCTGTCAGAGGAGGCCTGATGAGGTTACACAAACACAGAAGAGGGTTATTTATACTTCCAGAAAATTACAACGGTTTCTGTCAGATTTGGATCCACTGTAGCCTGATGGAGCTCCATCTTGGTCTCGTCTTAACCTACTTCCAACTCTCAAAGACCAAATGCTGTGTGTAGATGTGGAATATTGCTAATACTGTTGTTAGTGACAACCCCAGCGGCCAAAATCTTTTCAGTCCACAGTCCTCTGAGCCCACCTCCACAGATGGTCCACCAGTACTTAAAAATTCACCCCCAGGGTTTTACTGCTCCGTTGTGTGTAGGGCTGTCGCAGCACAGAGAGCATGTGGTTTAGATGGGAACAGCATCCTCCGAAAGCTCTCATGGTCTGGTACAATGAGTTGTCTCCACCCACAGTAAAAGGACAAGACAACTGAGCATGCCCTTTATTATGGTGGGACACCAGCTGAAGTAGTTGAAAGTGCTGGATTGTGCTGAATTTGGAATGCAAACCCTTTAAAGTGACAGCAACATCACTTTCAGATTGCATTTCTTTGAAGCAACAGCTTCAGTGAGAGATGGTCTTTGACTGTATGACATGCTAATGAGACTTCCCTTTGCATGTACCTTTCTTTTAGCTTATTAAGCAAGCAGCCAGTCAGAGGGCAGGATAGCAGTGATTTACTGTACTGCAGCCAGGGGAAATGTAAACTGCTGTTACTTCTCATTCAGCAGGCCTTGACTTAAGAAGAGGTAAAAGGGCATAAATCCGCAAATCAGTGTGTAATAATTTGTTTATTGCTCCTGTTTGGGCTGCAGCTCCTCCTCTTTCACACACCCATTCCCCTCAATCACTGTCTCTTTCAAACACTTTGTGTTGTGGGAGATTTTGGCAGGACATCACTCAGAGAAAATTTAGAAAAGCTAACAGTAGTTTTAGCTTTGTGTTACACAGCTGACCCAGTAAACAGCTGGGCCAGTCCCTGAGGTCAAACCACACACTCTGCGTATGTCTGTGCATGTCATTCTGCTGTGTGTGTATTAGTGTGTATACTATATAAGAGTAGAGCAAGTGGTTAGCTCTTACTGATGACATTCGGATGGATGCCAGGTTGAGTCATAAACAAGCAAACTGGATGAATGTAGGGCTGAGGGAGTGAGAATGGTGGGCCAACAACTAAATGTGTTGGTCCTGGCAGGTCCTCCTCTCAAATTCCACTGATATGACTTTAATCAGGCTTAATCTGCTTATCTGCCTCCTGGGACACTGATCAGCGTAAAGTGCTTGAGGGAATGTAGGAGTTGGTAAGATGTTGCCACTTGAAGGCATAAGGTGGTCTGAGTGTTTTTAAACTTAATCTTGTTCATGAAAAACAACTTTGCTTAAAGGAACTGTTTATATGCCGCACCTCCTCACACTCACCGAACTTTTATTCATGCTTCATCCATAAAAATGCAATTAAAAAAGTCTCTGGTAGTTGACCTGAAACTTTATTTAACATACATGAGGCTAATAGGTTGGGGAATATTTACAAAAAAGGCATACAAATAACACATTATCTAAGTTACTAGATTACTATGTTAACTGGAAACAAGTTTGGGTACCAGGATGTGCCAAAGGAATGGACAGGGACTACTTGTTTTATGCAATAGCCTGTATATTAAATGCTTCCTAGGAGATAATTACAAAAGATAAAACTCTGTTTATATTTAATTGTGTAGTTAAAGATTCAGAAGGTCAAAAAAAAATGTTTTGGACATCTGCGTCCACATTGGAATGCACCAGTAGTAATAGCATAAGGACTCTTTAGTGACAAAATACCAAAAATTAAAGATAATGGTGCATCATAAAAGCATCATTAAAATCTTTTATTCAGCAGAACATTTCTACTTACACCACTGCCACACATAAATGCACTCAGCTGACTTTAGATATGTATTGCAGGTACCAGGTTCTAACTTTATTTTTTACTAAAAGAAGGCCAGTTCATCTGTTTTACCCAATTTTTATTAAGGTTTGATTTTACCTTTTTGATAGAAGTTGTTGGGTTTGTTTGGATAAACGCAAGTTATTAGAAGAATCTTCACCTGCAAACGCTCATTATTGAGTGTGGAGCTTCACTCAGCAGAATATTTGAGAGACAACACAGTCGGTTCCTACTGTTTGCTGTAGTTGTGATGACTAATAGAATAATTGAGTAGTGTGTAATTGTGCTGTGGGTTAAGAGACATAACCTCAGTTAATGAGAAATGTGAACAAATTTGTTCATGATAATGATATTTGTTTTAACACAGAGCACCTTTGTGTGTGCTTTGAAGGATAGGAGTAAAAAGCTGCACGAAGAAATTGTGTGTGAGCCCTTTCTGTTTGGTCTGTCTCACTCAGCTGAATGCACCTGACACTGTTTGATAAGGTGAATGTTATGCCAAATGAGTTCACGGGCCATGTCAGAGCACCCGTCACCTGTGCCACCTTGTGATCATAGATTATCAGATTAATGCTGATGCTTCACGTGGGCAATCCTCAATTTTATTTGATTTGAGAGTTCAGCCAGGGCAGAGCTGAGGTGGAAGTGTTCTGACCTCCACAATGTCTGATTCATTTACACACAATAAAACTGTATTGGCTCTGGCTGCTGCTATTTCTCTGCGTCCATATTTCCCCAAACCTCTGGTAACCCTCTCAGTTTGTCCCAGTGTGTCCTCTGCCAATCTATTTCCTGCTCCTATTGACCTTTTATTCTTTTTGTGCATGTCTGCTCTCAGACCCTTGCCTGGAAATCCAGCTCATTTTACATTTGATCAATACAAAGGGCAGAGGCCTTGCACACAAAACTACCCCAACACACACATGCACACACCCTAACTGAATGATAAGGCATAAAGGCTGGAGAGACTGGTAAGTGCAATGCATGTTTGTGTACGACTTTGTATGTGTGTGCTTGCTTTAGTGTGCGTGTGTGCATGCCACAGGCTACCACTTTGCATCTTCTTGAACAAAGTAATCAAAGCTCAAACTCTGGTGCTTGCGTTTCCCCGTGAACAGAGCAGAGTGAGACGACATGGTGAGCCCTGCCTTTATGTCACCTTTACACCTGCTCAATGTCATACAATAACAAAGTGGAAACCATGCTTCTTCTGCAGCTAATATGGCTATTTAGTGTGCTATAGCTAGGCATCTCTTTCTTTTCTGTTTCATTTAGGAGTTTGTTTACAGTTTGTAAGCTGCTCTTTGGGTTCTTTTCTGGTTTTTCAAACCTCCAGTTCAAATTCTTGGTTGTGGTTGTGGTTGACATACAGACAAGAACATACAGGTCTCTGTAGTACACATACAGGCCTGCCATATGAACTACAGGGACTGGAGTCATATACTGCAGCTCAGTTTAGACGCAGATTTTATTTCCACAGGATCTGTATAAATGCTCCGTATCCAGAGGCTACTGTAGTCGTGTTGTATTGTCGCCATGTGAACAGGGCCTAAAACACCATTACAAGAACAGGACGTTATTATATGAGTTACTATATGAGCAGTTTCAATTATCTCAAATGTGGCCCATCTTTGGTTTCATTGACACTAACTGCTTTAATCTTCAGTTGACCCCTAACTAATATACTAATACACTGTTTGTTAGTAACAGCTGTGTGCCCTGCTGCCACCAGACGAATAATAAACCCTAATCACAACACAATACCAAGGTTCAACAGCGAAAAAAAGGTTTGCAGTCTTGAACTTTGCATATATAATGTGTCTAACCAGTGTAACTGACTTAGAGAACTTAGTTGTTAGAAACCATTGAGAAGTAGCTGCTGTGAACTTCTGTTGATTGGGCTGAGTGATCCCAGAGTCCAAGACCCCAGGCTGTGTCAGATCAAATGTTTTTCTGCAAGTCACATGCCCACATGTTAAAACACACACAGGCTAACACATAGTACTTTATAACCCAGGGAGAGCAGCAGGAGGAACTTAGGGGTTAAAAGGAGAGTGAAGGGGGATTAACAGAGGGAGGCAGCTCTAGCAGCTGGTTGGCCTTTTAAAGTTTCTTATTATCTGGATGTGTTATTAATAGAACCTTGTACTCACTTAGCACCGCTCTCCAAATAGACGTTCATTTTCTTGACCGTCTTTGATGGTAGGGCAGTGGCACAACACAAGGGGGCAAAGTGGTAGACAAGGGTTAACAGGTGCAGAGGTGAAAATCAAATACAAGCGCAAGGGGCTTGTGCCATTTCTGTCTCTGACAGATGTATGTTTTTAAAGTGGGAAGTAAAACAAGCCACAGTGTAATTTTACTCATCAGGAGCCTGTTTAAACATTTGTACCAATGTATTTTCTGTCAAATAAAGCTAATTTAGATTGATGTAAACCACGTCTTTTTTATTGTTTTTTTTTTTTCTGTGACAGTCCTGCAATATTTGCAGAAAGGCTTTAAAAATCGTCAGAGGCTGACGTAACATGTCCAAATAAATCAGTGATAGAGTTCATGTTTAGGGCTCACCCTGGGCTGGCCATGTGCCACATGACTGAGTAAACTCGTACCACTGTTCTGTTCTGTTCTGGGGTTGAGGGGTGAATTGGCATAAACAGTTTGTGTTATCAGAAATAACAGACGAGATGACAAGTATACAGTTGTAGAGGATGGGACATTACAGATGTCAAAACACCACAACAATTTATTTCTTCATCACTTCTTCCCAAGGGTAGTCATCCAGGGCCCATTAAGGGCTTGTGAAATGACCCCTTCTGCCCTCTCTCTCTTTGGTTGTCACTGAGCGGGGGTCCAGCCCTCTCCACAGGGCTTATCACAGGGGGGTATGCTGCAAGGGCACACTCACACACATTTACACACACACACACAGACCACAAGCTGTAGACTTCTTAGCATGACTCCTCAATGCCATAGCACATACCTTGCCACAGGGGGTCTGGTGTGTCACCGTGTGCATTTACAAACAGATAAAGCACAGAAACAGTGAAATCTCCCCTGACAAACATTCTCTCCCTATCTCTTTGCAACCCAAACACATGCACATTTCCCCTCTTCTCTGCCCTCTGTAACCCAACATACACATTCCTAACTCCCACTACACTTGTCACCTCCCATCTCCCAGACCAAGGTCAGCTGTCCTGGCCTGTGGCTCTTGATGTAGAGGTTTTGACCCAACATGGCCACCTCTGTCTCTCCAGAGAGATTAACACGAGGCAGGGACAGGGAAACTCAAACCTGTGCAGCTCCACAATGTCCCAGCCACACTCTTCTCTATGTCTCTACTTTCACTCCTCATTCTGTCTCAGATAAGTCCTCACGCTTGTCAACATGGGACCAGGAAGAGCTGCAAATTGAACATCTCTGGCAGGCAGATTTCTGAAGGCTCATGGGCGATGTTAGCGAGAAAAGCCAGACTGTAAAGTGTCCACTTAGTGTCGTTCAGACAACGTGAATAAAGGATTTGTAGAGAAAAGGAAATATTTTATCCTGTTTTTTGCGATTTTTAAAAAATTAACATCAACTTTACAATCAGGATTTACTGATTGAGTTACTATTGACAGAACATGTCTTAGAATATAGTGTGGTTCTTTCTACTGGCTATGGATTAGTGGTTAGTGCAGCAGTGTTAAAACTGGAGAAGGGGTCTGAAATTGTAATATGTGGAGGGCCAGGGTGTTTAATGTTAAAAATAAGTTTTTAGTTTTCAAGTAGTTTTTACTTTTAAAAATAAATACTCTACAAAACTGGAATGCAAGTAATGACTACAAATATATATTTTTTCTTAAATGACCAATTCATTTCAATGAACAAACAAGACAATTAAGATAAATTAATAAAAGAAAATACCAAGGACAAAATTAAACTGTTACTGATGTTGTCCCAAGAGTTTGAGTCCCCTGAACTGGAGAGTTATACAGCTACCTGTCAGCAGGTACATGGGAAAACCTATAAAATGATATTTGGACAACCACAGAAAGTAAACCACTGAAAGTAAGAACAATGCTATATAAGTATAGAGCAGTGGTCATAAGCAGTGTGTGATGTGAACTATTTTTTTTATTGAATTGTTACAGTTTGGTAAAATGCTCACTCTCTTAGGTGAAGATGGGTTGAGAAATGATAGAAATGTCCCTGAATGTTCTGGGGAAACTCTGCTTTATGTTGTTTAAAAAATTGAAAGAGAAAAATAAAAGATAGTGTACTGACTGATGCTGTCAACCAAGAACAGACCATAGTCTAAATGTTTTTCTTGGCTGTTTATTACATAGGCAAACCATTACAAGTTCAATGTTTGTGTTTTTTTTTTTTTTCATTCTACTCATGTAATTCCTTTCCTTGATTTCCCCTGCATTTGTGGTTGCTGCCTCAGGAGTCGCAGGGTTAAACAAAGTGCTGTGACTGTCAAGCTGAGTGAAACCAACTGGCGCTCAGCTATCAGAAGATAATCAAGGCTAATAGGTACATAATGGCTAACAGTGGGGCCGCACTCGCTGGCAGATGCATCATGGGGGACGTAACGCAGACAGCGTGACCTCACATTCCCACCACAGCTCTCACCGCTTGTAAGTCATCAAGCAGAAAGAGCCAGACAACATGAATTCTACCCCTGCTTTACTTGTGGTAATATTCAAACTATAAATTCCTTAGTGGTAATACATTTCCATTTCCCTATTTGTCATCTTCCTTTTTTATTTCATTGTTTTATGGTTAATTTTATTTTTATGCTGTCTATCAATTAATGGACTATTAAGTCATTTACTATTAGGAATGATGTCACCACACTGGACGGAAACAGTGGAAGCATTATGTAGCACCAGTTTATTCAACATGGATTTATGTGGATTGTAGTAAATTATAGTTGGTATAGCATATGCTTTCACTTTTGTCTAAACCAACAAACAGCATGTTTGTGTAACTGATGGTCAAAGTACCCAAGGTCTTGAAGGACACTTTGTTTCCAACAGTGAAGATTTATGAGCCGTTAAAGCAAAGAGGATGAGAGCAGTGTTCTGAGCCAATACAGTGTGGTGAAGTCAGTAGGAAGAAAAAAAAATCCACTGTCTTCAACTACAAATTAAAAACCACATCTAGGGACAACATTTTGACTTTGGCTTAGAATTAGCAAATCAACAACCCACAAACCTCAACAAGTCCCCTTAGACTTCACTGATATTACCTTATATTTTTCTAAGTGGATATATTGTATTAAAAAGTCTTACAAGTGTGACACTTTGACCTAACTGACAAAGAGTTAACATGGTTAAATTTGAGCAATTGAGCAGAACGGGAGGCAGGATCATGTGTTAACGAATGTATACATGTTCAGCTCTTGGTGCTCTGCAAAGCATCCAGCCAACACTTCCCCTCTGACAGCACTCAGTTGCCCTGGACTCCTCTCTCAAAGACTGACTCTCTCTCTCTCTCTCTGTAAACAAAGCCTACTTTTGTTGAGGCCCACTGCGTCAGAATCATCATCTCCAGAGGGCAAGAGGGATATGAAGGAGAGATATAGGGGTGGGTGGAGAGTTAGAGGGAGAGAGAATGAGAGAGAGAGAGAGAGAAAGAGAGAGAGCATTTAGGTGGGGGTGAAGGGCAGGGGATCTGAGACAGAGGTCTGGGTAATTGCAGCACAATGGAGATTGTGTTTGATCTCTGAGGTGTCCAGGCCTATTTAGTGGGGGTAAATGTGCCAGGCTGAGGAATGTTGTTTCTCTGAAAGGCGAGTTTATCAGAAGTTCAGCAAGTGAGAACAAGAGAGAAAAGAAGGGAGAGGGAGGGTGGAGAGTGCTGGAGGGGCAGCTGTAGAGAGATAAAGCCAGAACAGAGAGTGGGACCCAGAGTTTAGCCAGGCCGCCTTTTCAGTATTGGCTAATTATGTCTTTAAACCCTCTGAGAACTTGACTGTACACAGTGTTCACACATGTTGTGTGCATTCTATCAAGCCTCTCTTCTGGTATTTGAACTGATGTGAGAAAGGCCAGTCCAGTCTTTGGTGCAGTGCAGCAGCAGCAGCAACAGCAGCAGCAGGAGCAGCAGCGACAGCCTCCTGACAGCAAGGCTAAACTGCTGGAGAGCAGAGAGTGCCCGCACAGAGCAGAAGGCTCTTTGAACTCTGTCTGTACTCTTTGCTGCAGAGCTTGAACTAGGTTAATCGCTATTAATATTTAACATGCTGCCAAAGTTCCAGCCCAGAAACTATATCAAAGCCAGGAGCTTCATCCAGCAGTCCTTCCACTGCTCCTCTGTAGCAAGCTGGCTGGCAAAACATGCTGAAGTTGCTGACATGAGACTCATTTCACTCATTCTTTAATAATGGGGCAATGTTTTTGTTTTGTATTTTTATTTTTTATGCAAATAGTGTCAAAAAAGTGGGTGCTACAATTAGTCAGTTTTTGTGAACCCCTGCTCCGTTTTATATATATAACAACAAACATTAACATACACCAATACTATAATATAATCAACAATTTATAGTTACATAATAAACTACAGAAAGAGCTGAGTTTACACTGTTGCATGTCATCAAGGGCAGGACAAACATTATTGACGAGGATTTAAAAAGGAGTAAAGATGTTTGATGAGGTTTGTTCTGGAGCTGCGGGTCAACAGGGGGTCTGGTGTTCTGTTACCTCTTCTCCTTTCTCTGTCGGTCTGTACTGTCATCTCACAAACCAGATTATTTCATCAGAGTTCATGCCTCTATTGTCTTTGCCACTGCAGTCTCTTTCACTCTGTATCACCCTTTGCACATTTATCTCTCTATTCCTCTCCCTCTCCTTCTCTCCCTGCTCTCAGCATCAGGACCTCAAACAGCATGGTTAAATACCCAGGCCAATGTGTCGCTCTTCAAAGAGACTCAGGTAGTACATTTGCTGGCAATGAGCCAGAATCAAAATGAGCAGTTGTTTTTGCGGAGCATTACGGCTGCACTTCATATGGACCTCAGTCTAACCATATTAAAGGGGCCCCACATGGGCCAAAACCTTCCCACAAGGCAGTTGAAATATGGACCTTAAGTCCCACTTCGCCCTCTCTGAAAAACCCACTAATACCACGAAGGGACCATTTTTATTTCACTTCATAAATCAGGCCAGCAGTACGAGGAAGTTCATTTGGCGTTGAGGAGCTTATGTTAGCTTTAGCCCCCATAGTAAAGTTCTCTCTGCCTGTACATCTGCCTGTGTTATTCACCTACAGTCGAAACAACAGAAACAGAGTGCAAGTAAATGGCCGGAATTATCCTTGATTACTTAAGATGAAGAAAACAAGTAGTAGTAGTTGTTGCCACAAGTTCTTCCTGATAAAATATTAAAGTCCAGCTAACGGGAGAGCTTTGTGGAAGACAAAAGGCTGGAAGCAATTTGTTTAGCTACCAAATTAAAGTTATTCAGCACCAGGGGTAATTTAATTACCATTCTTTAAATGTTTGAATGAGTTTGACCTCTTGAGTACTCGGAGGTCATGCAGGTGTATTTACTTAAGCTAATTTAGAATCAGTAACATGAAACAAGGGCCCAAATTAAACAGGCTCCTTCCACAAATATCAGGTTACCAAGTACCAGCTCTTTGTGTTTCTAAATTAAATTAATATCTATCCACCACTATGTCATTAGCTCTTGTTTTCACAAAGCCTTGAAATTTCTCTTTGGCCATACCTATCCCCCAGAGTAGACATCTCAGTGATGAGCCTCCCAATAAAATGACTGTAAAGGAGGGGGAAAGAAAATCTAGAGAATGAAAAGCAGTGAGAGAAAGAGTAAGACAGAGAGAGAAAGAGAGAGACATAAACAACAGATGAAAAAGGGCTGACAGTGTTTCCCAGGATGCACCTCTTCCAGCATGGCTCATGAATGGAAACAGGTGTGTGTGATTGTGCGGTGGGTCTTGAAGATTCAGGCCTATGTGGCATGTCTACTGCCTAGGTGATTTGGGTCAATGGAGCACATCTGGTACTAGTCACAACAGAGTGCACAC
>NC_024328.1:18113422-18142687 GCF_000523025.1 Cynoglossus semilaevis
AAAGAAAGAAAGAAGCAAGGGCAAGGAAACATCTGGGTTCTTTCTTTCACTCACTCACCAAAACACACACAAATACGCACACACATTTGGGATTCTGTGCTTTTTGGGGTTGCTTGGATTCCTCCAGGTGCATCTGGACTCATATTGAGGAGAACACGTGTGCGTATGTGTGTGTGTGTGTGTGTGTGTACGTGTGCATGGGGGGTTTGTTTGATTGACAGCCTTGAACCAGAATGTTCCCTGTGCCGGGTGAGTAACTCTCCCTTCATGCCCACTGTCTCTGTTTTCTCTCTTACCGTTTCTTTTTGTTGTTTGTCTCTTCTAAGGGTTTTCCCCTCAGTTTGTCTCTGCTTCACTGTCGTCTCTCAGGCGCAGACGTATTTCTCTGTTGGTTCTAGAGAAGGAAACATGGCTGTGTGCGTTTGGTTTGCTGCACACACACTTGAAAAATGAAGTCAAATGCTGTTAATGAGTTCAAACAAATGTAAATGCAGAGAACTGCAAACAGAGAGGACACCTACAGTGACAAACACACATACACACATATACACACACACACACAAAGACATGCTCAGACTGCAAGGCAATTCTGGCGTGACTCCAAAAGTGGAGTGGACCTGATGCACTGTGGTAATGATGGGGTAAAACTGCATATGAGAGCCAGTATTGAATTGTGAGATGTTTCAGTTCTGACAGTTTTCACAGCCTTTTTCTCTCTCCTTCTTTTTTTTTCACTCTTTTTAACCCACTTACCTCACTTCACCCACTACCTCACCACATACCCAAGGCAACAACAATAAACATGATTGGTCCCTCACACAAAAGAAGGCGGGCCATTATGTGGACAGGCATGACAAGGGGCAAGTGAAATTGATTTAAAGTGTATCAGTCTCTGTGTGGGTATACGCTAGTGTGTGTGTGTGTACGTATGCGTGTCGCACTGGATTCACGCTAGTGTTTTTGTTAACACAAGGTTTTGGGTTTGATTTTGTTTTGTTTTTTTTCAGTAAATTTAAGCAATGTGACGAATATATGAAGTGATGGCATGTAGAAGCAGATCATTTCCTTCCTTCACTGTTAAACAGTGGATAAGGAAACCAGAAACGTCCATCTTTTTTGCCCGCATGAACCAAACAAAGAGCAACGTCTCATAAATGTAAATGTGTTTTCTTTTTCAAGTGACAGCGATTGCACCCGTGATCACCCCGTTTGTGTTTAAAGAGCACAGAACATTACATTTGACACTTCGACAGCAGAACAAGAGGTAAATGTCTACAAGCCTCAACCACGCAATGCAAACCATTTTATATGGATAAAAACGGAAATGAATTTGCCCCTGAAGAATTATTTCTTTCCGTCCTTCTTTTTCCCAAAAACGGCTAATCAGATTGACTTCATACTTGTCGTCTTTTGTTGTTGAGGACACGGGAAAGTGCAGAGTTGACAGTGTTTTTGTATGCGTGGTTGTCAGGAGTTGTCAAAGGGCAGACACTTGGTTGGATCTCTCTAAAGTATTTCTTCAACAGTTGAACCATTCTCCCTGTTTGGTGATTAAATAGTTACTGTGTATAGTTACTGTTATTTTTCATTTTAACAGGAAATGAAAGCAAGAAATCCTGCTTGTCGCTATAAACCGTTTTATTTATTTATTTTTTATTTGATTTTCAGGACCTAGATTTGAATGCACTGGTTAAACACTTTTGTGTGGTGATGTGTGGTTTAAAAAAAATGTAATTTCTTTTACCAAAATGCCATATCAAGAATGTGTATAATAATAATCATTACTATTTTATATATAATAATAATATATTCTATGGTAGATGTAATTAACACCATGGACACCTAATGTTAGGGCATTCATTTTAAATACATAAATACATTCCTTCATTTTTCCCCTGATATGAAAATTAATTTATTTAAAAACCGTAAGTTTGTACTTTGAGGCCAAATGTATTTAGTGAATCAGGGGTATACAAAGACATAACACATTTAACATTTCTATTAATTCCAAATTACATATTATTTCAGAATATTATTGTAATTTAGTGGATTATAAACTTTATGTAATATGACTAATTATTTTAACTTAAAATGTGTGCTCACTTTTGTGATTATTAAATGCTGTCCAAGGGTGACATGAGGCCATGACATGTGACCCAGGGTTCCCAATCAGGTGAACTAGAGCTGAAAGGGTCAGATTAAATGTTATAATCCTAAAAGCAAAGTAAAAATAGAAATTGATGCCTTTATTTTATTCCCCAGAATGTAATGCTAATTTGTTCAAATGGTTTGCTGAAATACATGCATTAAGGCATTGTTTTAAACCGTCATTCCTCATTCCAGACTTAATCCTTCAATTCCTATGAACTATTACCAGGACATCCAAAAAAAAAAGTGTATGGCTCTAATTCCTGTAATTCCCTTAATGGCTCGCCTCTTGTTTTCCATTTTTAGGCATAAGGCAGTGTTTCTAGGTTAACGGTTGCTGTGTGTAGGGGTAGCCTCGTGACCGTAGTTACATTGTTCATCCACAGCTATGGACTGCTGCCCAGAAAGAAAGCCCACACACAGTCAGCAATTTATGATCCCTCTTGGATTCATACCAAATAATCTCACCGACAAGTCAGGCTGATTTATGTCGGCGCACTGGCTGCATTTGTGAATTCAAAGCTCCTTCAGAAGTGCTGCGTTTGTTCAGAAGAACCATAGACATTCAGTGGACTGCCATAGAAAACAAATAACTAATGACAAAATGTGTATACCGTAGCCCGTTTATGGTGCATTTATTTCTGTGTGCCTTTTTTCATGATGCATGTGTCACTCAGTGATCCAGTGGGATTGCAAACAGTCACGCATGATGCAGCCATTGTGAGTTGTTGGCTTCTCCAGGAAGCCATTAGTGTTCTTTTGTCCACACAGAAAAGTGCTGGATTGCAGGACCTCTTTCTTCAAGGTGCTCATTTGTGAGCTGGAAAAAGACTTGACCTCCGTGGATTCCAACAGTTTTAAAAGTTTTAATTGAGTTTTTTTTAGAGACTCAAGGTTTTTTGCCTGTTCAAACTCGTGCCATTGCTAACATGCTTTGTCCTTAAGGGCTGGAATTTGTTCACTAGCTAAATTCATGGATTCTCACTGATGGCATGTTTGCAAAAGCCTCCTGATTGCATATGTTTTTTGTATAAAACTTAAATATCCAGAGCAAACCTACTGTGGCAAACAGGCAGGACTTTCCCGTTGAGATAAAACAGATAGGAGGAGGAGCTGGATGATTTTGGATCCTCCGGTTTTGCACCTGCTGTGCCAACTCTAGAGTTGGGAAACTTGGGACCTGATAATAGAAGCAGCCGAAGAAAGAGATATGAAAACAAAGGCAGAGTTGCATAAATTGTTTATTTTCCTCACCGCTTGTACAACAAGGTCGGATACAGGTGTTGTCCTAAAACAACTTTTTCTAATTCCCAGATGTGCGGGCAGATCTCAGAGGCAATGAACAGTTTGGACATTAGTCACTGTTCTGTTTTTAAACTTGTGTTTTTGTTTGTTTGTAGCCTTGTTTTTCACACTTTTACACTTTTCTACTTTTTTGGCTAAAACCAACCTGTTTCCTGAACTTTATCTGCTTCCATTTAATGAGGACACATTCTATAGGCTCTGAGTATCGTTGGAGTGGAAAATACTGCTGATTGCACAAATCATCACTTTGCCTTTATCGAAAGAGATGGAGACACGTGAACTAGTGTTTTCTGTTCATTTCCAATGACGTCATTGAAACTCCTCATGGCCTTGTTAGTCGCTGACGTAGCTGTTGATGATGAGTGTACAATGTAGGCAGAACTGCAGCAGAAACACAGGTGAGGATAATTTCAAAACAACTACATTTGGAACCACATCTCAAAATAACATTATTTCTCTGGGATTAGTAGCAAATATCCACCCAAAGACAGCTTTTCTTAGTATTTGGTTAGTTATAAGATTAATTATGCAGGAAATAAATTACAATAAATGCAATTTGCAAAGTAACCTAGTTATTATACTGTACTGGCACAAATTCTCTTTGCAAATGCACAGACATTTCTCTTTTGTCCCTCCTGCAGTAAACTGCTAATAAAAGAAGCTAATTGCACTCATCTGGCAGCTGTAGTGGCAGTTGTCACTGGACAACGTTGTGTTTGGCTGGAAGGATCTCACGTTGAACTGTTGAACCTCTTCCATAAAACAGCAATAGGGCCTCACTGTAATACAGTTCAATGTTACCTTTAAGCTCTCAGTAAGTGGGATTTAGAAAATAATGCCCTTATGCAGCCTGTTTATACAAGATTCTGCCATAACAGACACAGTCCCCTCCTTTCCCGTTGCCTCCCCAACACACACATGCACACTTCAAAATGCATTTTATAGGGCTATTTTGATCCCAAGCCAGCACAAACACACACTCGCTATGACCTTGGTTGAATTTAATGGGGGTTAAAGAAGTTTTCACATTGGCAGTGCACACATTAAGTCTGTCTGGCGGATTTGGTAAATTGGAAGAGACGGAAGTGGAGTCACAGTGTTCGTTTAATTGGGTCTACAAACCCTCCTCCCCTCACATGCCCATCACCCTCCTCCAGCTCAACTTGTCACAGTATTGCTCCTTGCCATAGCATCCTTATTTGTATGACCCTGGGCTTTTTTTGTAAGGTCAAAATTTTGAAAATGTTTTTAACTCCTTATGAAAAATATTCAAATTTTCCTACTCATCTGTTTTCTAAATTAATTAATTTAATCCTTTATAGAATCGTCACAAAAGAGCAGAGATACATTTATTTATTACACACAATCAAGTTAAAGGAGTATTGGATAACCAATCTGGCAGACAGAATAATACAGAATAATACCTAAATATTTCAACAAAGACACAACGAATTACAAAAAAAAAAACACTGGAAGATGTTGTAACATTTAATAACTAATTAAATCAGATCACAGAAGTTGTTAAGTGTTTCATTGTACAGTGCTGTACCTCAACATACAGCAAAAAGTACAGAATAATTAACTTTTGCTAATTATTTATACATTATATGTTAAAATAAATATTATATATTTGAATAAATTAAATTTTACATTTGCTAAGGTTTATATTGGTTTGGTTTGATGTGTTTATGTTAATATTAAAAATGTCAATTTTTAAATGCAATCCTATTGGACTTCCACAAAGTAAACCATTTATGTGTGTTGTGTGTACACACACGTAGACACAACAGGATGTGGCCTTTCATTTTAACCCTTCCCTGAAACAGAAGCATTTCATGATACTTTTGCTGTGTAGAGGGGAAGTTTTTAGGATCTTGCTCAAATAACTACAGGTTTAGACCCTGCCCAACAGGGCCCCTAATCAAAGACTAGGGCCATTTACTGCTGTGGAAGGTCATAGTCATATAGGTTGTGTTGTGTTTAGTTTTTATGTTTTAGCGCACTGTCGTCCTTCTTCCATCTTCATTTATTTATGAATTTATTGTTTTGTTCCCAATTTGCTGGATTTAATGGATTAATGTTGCTCATAGTCTATTAACACTTTCCAGAATTGGCAACATCAGGCTTTATATTTTTTCTATGAATGCTTTAACCGCAGCAAGACTTTAATATATGTGATTACAGCATAGGATATAGCATCATAGCATAAACCAAACGAACCCCGTAATCCAGTGTAATTGGTTGGATTTTTTGCAGTGAGTCACCCTCTCTGTCTGCTTGCCTCTGTGCCTTCGATAATCCAATATACTTTTCTTTAATCTTTACCCTCTGCATTGAGCAAATTAATTAAATATTGACAAGAAATCATGTGGAAAGCACAGAAAAACAGAATGTCACAGCTAAACTGATTACTTCCATGACAGAGGTAAGCGAGAGACACGGTGTAATGTGTGATCCATCTTACGCACTATAAATGATTAAAGACTGTAGGCAATGAGTGCATTCTGCAAACGGCTAAACAGAGCAGAATACTCCGTGAATACTGTCTATGCCAGGGCTGACTTTTCTTTTTTGTTTTTTTTTTACACTGCTACCCTGTGTCCACTTACAAATCTTTTTTTCTCACCAGCACAACATGGAAATGATAACAGTGTCTTTCGGGGTGTTTTGCTCCCATAGAGAATCACATTTCCCTTCTTTAAAGCCAAAGCACCATCTGTCACCCTGTGCTGATAATGAAACGACGGGAAAAACACTCACACATACACACAAGGAAACCTAACAAGTTGTAGCAGATGATTTGAGTCCATACAAGCTGATGATGTTTCATCCCCCATGGTAACCTCACTATGACCCTTGTCCTTTTTCTCCACAAGGGTAATTGGCCAATCTGGTAGACATGCACACAGTACATTGTGGAAAAGAGCCAAAACTAATCTGGATCGTGTATGTGTGTGCGTGTGTGCATGTGTGTGCTGGCAACTGTGTGTGTGTATTCACTTACAACAATTATATTCCAACAAGCCTGTTTGGTGTTTATTTTTGTGCTGGAGCACGCACATGCTTTTGTCTGTGTACCGGCATGCCTAGCACTGTGTTTATGTCTGACTATTTGGTAGAGTCAACATATACAGTGATGATGGAGTTGATTTTATTAGGGTGGGGGGATTAGGATCAGGTTGCAATACTCTTGCTGCAGTCTTATTATTCTGATGTGCCTGCTGGAGTTTCCTACTGCAGAGAAACAGCTGGTCCAGTAACATGATACAGACCACCAACCCTTTGCTTTACAGCCAAATCAAAGCCCAGGCCAAGGACTAGCTGAATCTGAATGATTTGCTAAAGTCACTCCTGGAATCTCATTTACCATTTACCTACAGCTATGATATGTAGTAATCACAAAACAAACCCTAAATTATGTTACACTGCTTAGTCTGCAGATTTCCAATTAATGGAGTGCCTCAGAAACTGTACCTTGTTTTTCTTTGTAAAATGATGAGAAGAGAAAGGAACGATAGCTGTGAAAGTGTGGAGGAGTTAGGAAAAGCCCTTTGGCTGGAAGAGGTGAACTGTGAGTGGTGGTGAGGGAGAAGGATGATTCTCACCACCATCATGTGGCTGCACCAAGTCCTTCCTCTTCTTTGGCCCGGAGCACATGTTCAGATATGGGGGCTAGTGATTGGTTTGCTGCCAAGAGTGGCAAAGGTGAAGCTGCTCTGCGCTCTTTGTTGTTGTTTTCTCAGAGTCAATGTTGTATTCTGTTCAACAATCCCATGTTTCATTACTACAGTTGGAGGTGGAGTAGAGGGGCAGCAGGAGTTGCATCTGTTCGATTGTTGTTTATTCCAGTTTGAAGTGCATGTTTGAGTTACTTTGTTCAATATATTTAGCTTATATAACATCCCCTTTCTTCTCTTCACAGTGTGAAGTTGTTTGAATAGCTGCAGCCAGAAATAACGTAGTGTTTTGTAGAGCCTTACAGCAGGTGTGTGAAGATAAAAGTGTTATCTGTTTGCTGCCAAACAGAACAAAATGCAGCTCTGCTGATTAAAATTTAGAGGAACTAATTAATCCTAAGGAGTGTCCCATGTGAAACAATGAGCAGCAAAAAGATATTATTAGGAGTGTTTCATCAATTATTAACTTCATATAAGAGAGAAGACAAAAGGCTTCTTATTAAATGTTAAATGTGATTTAACACATTGAATTGGTTATTGCACATGCAATAACCAATTCACTCTAATGGATCACAAATGAAAATGTTTGGTAGTTTGACCCTTATTCATCTCTATGTTAGGTATGGGTATGAAACCATCATCTGTACTGTATATGTTGACATTTATAGTTTTTATGAGTTTTGAATTACACATTTAAGTTTATTTTATAGGTTTATCGGCCAACCAATATCATTGGCCAATATTAGCTTAATTATGTAATATTGGTAAGAAATGTTTTTTCCTCAAATATTATAAACCTGATAGCCCAATGCTTGGCTATTGCCCTGGTCATGTGACCTAAAAATATTTTTGAAGTGAAGGTTATATTTGTATTGTGCACAGTATTGTCATTGTGACAGCACACCACTGCACACAATGAAATGTGTTCTTTCCCTTCAACCCAAACGGATGCATATATTGGTATCAGTTGATATCAGAATCGAAAATTAGGTGTTTGGACAATATTGGCAAAAGGTTGATATTGGATATCCCTACTAAAAATGTATTTTGAACTGTTAACCACTTTCTTTTTTTACAATATTAAATAAAAGTAAACAACATAATTTCAATCCTAGTTCACTTAATAAGAAAACAGAGCAGGTGGAACTATTATTAAAAGTAAACCTGTAATGGGTTAACATGGTGTCTTTTTATATGGTGGGTCTATGTTTATATTAATTTCTTATTATCAATAAATAAAATGAAGTTATACACTATTTGGTCCTGTGATGTACTGGTGAACTGTCCAGGGTTTACCCTGCTGTCCCCTGTTGACAATTGGCTTCAGCTCCTCTAAGACCCTAAAAAGGATCAAGTGGTCGATAATAAATGAATCGATGAATATAGTCATACTTTGATCATTCATGATTTTAGAGTTAAAAAAAAACATAGGGTGCAATTTGATTACCATTTTTAAAATAACAGTCAGTTATTAGGTTAGGTTTTGTCTCGCCTGGAGGACATTGGTGAAAGGTCAGATTTATTAGAACAGATTTATGAAAACATTAAGGTTGTGTTTTTGTTTTGACCAACTCTGTTGGAGTGGTTTTTCCATCTCTGGAACAATTTGTGTGATTTGCAGTCTGCAGTCTGTCTGAATGTCCTAGGGCATGTTATTTTAACCCCTGAGGTGAGTGTGTGTTTCATCCACTGGCCTCTTTCTCCAGAGAGGTGAACCAAGCACACTTACAACTGACATGTGTCAACAGCATAGACAGAGAGACTCTAGCTTACAGGATTTTCCATTTCCATTTGCCATTATATTTTCCACAACACTGTTTCCTGTGTGCATATATAATGCGGTGGTCAAATAAAAGCTTTGAGGGACAGTAGGAAACGAAACCATCCATTATTGTTTTACTTGTTCTTTTATAATTAAGGGCAGCAAATACGCTCGTGAAGCGAAACCTATTCCAAATCAGGTATTTTACTTTAATTTGTAGTATAAATGTGCATGAAGAATAATTTCACCAAAGAATGAAAGGTGGTATTAAAAGGGCCCCGGACCCTGAGCACTCTGACTATTTCTCATTATCACTGCATTTTGTCTGCTCAGCTGAAATTTTCCTGTCCCTTTTCGCCATCCCAAAATCCATCCTCATGTAGTTATCAACTTCCCATCCTCTCTCCTTTTCCATGTGGCCCTTTTTGGGGTTTAAAATCCCAGTCCCCCTTCTTTCATAGAGCCAGGAATAAAGCTTGAGCAGTGAATAATTCTGAACATGGTAAATCCCACCTTAAATCCAGCCATGAGACTCCAACAGGGTTCCACATGTAATTCTAAGCCCTATTATGGGGCCACTAATGCCAGTTGAGGATGGCGAATCATGGCACAGCCTGCAGCCTTATAAGAATTAGAAATAAATATGCATCAGTAGCAGATAAATATAGCAAGCTGCAAATCTGTAGTGATGCTGTGCGTGTGTGTGTGTGTGTAAATTTGCAAGCAATGAAGAGAATTTGCAACAACTACTTAATTGGTGGATTAAATTCAGTCGTAAAGAAGGCTGGGGTTAATGTGTGCCATAATTTTGAAAAAAAAAAAAAAAATCCAATGATATTTCTTCTGAATTTATTTTTTTTAAATCACAATTCCAGCTGCAATTTTTGAGTTCCTCGTTTCTGGGAATGCACTTGGTGGCAGATGAAGACTCTATCAGTGGTATATCTTTTGGTTTATTGACTGTAGAATTACAGCACCAAATCAGGGGTATAAGCCAACCTGGGTAGAGCTTCAACTTTGGATATTCTTTGCATATAAACCTTTTAAAGTCCTTAGTACAAGTTATTCTTTTTTCTTTTTTTTTTTTACTGAACTCCATCTAGATGTATACTACATACTGAGGGCCAAAAGCAGATACATTCTCTCTCTGAGGAAAAGGACAGAATTTCTATAAATCAATACATTTACTGTGAAAGAAATATGAGTCAGTCCAGCCAACCAACCACTGTATGGAGATGTGGGTTTAGATTTATCATTAAATCCATGCTGATTTATATGATTAACACAAAATTACAGCAAATCAGCTATGATTTTCTTATATATATATTTTAATAATAATAATAAATTTTGAAAGATATATAACAGATTATTTTTGTATTACATACACATATACACATACACTATATTACCAAAAGTATTGGCTCACCTGCCTTGACTCATACTATGAACTGAAGTGCCATCCCATTCCTAACCCAGAGTTCAATATGATGTCGGTCCACCTTTTGCAGCTATTACAGCTTCAACTCTTCTGGGAAGACTGTCCACAAGGTTGAGGAGAGTGTTTATAGGAATTTTTGACCATTCTTCCAAAAGCGCATTGGTCACACACTGATGTTGGTCGAGAAGGCCTGGCTCTCAGTCTCCGCTCTAATTCATCCCAAAGGTGTTCTATGGGGTTCAGGTCAGGACTCTGTGCAGGCCAGTCAAGTTCATCCACACCAGACTCTGTCATCCATGTCTTTATGGACCTTGCTTTGTGCACTGGTGCACAGTCATGTTGGAAGAGGAAGGGGCCCGCTCCAAACTGTTCCCACAAGGTTGGGAGCATGGAATTGTCCAAAATGTTTTGGTATCCTGAAGCATTCAAAGTTCCTTTCACTGGAACTAAGGGGCCAAGCCCAGCTCCTGAAAAACAACCCCACACCATAATTCCTCCTCCACCAAATTACACAGTCGGCACAATGCAGTCTGAAATGTACCGTTCTCCTGGCAACCTCCAAACCCAGACTCGTCCATCGCATTGCCAGATGGAAAAGCGTGATTCATCACTCCAGAGAACGCGTCTCCACTGCTCTAGAGGCCAGTGGCGGCGTGCTTTACACCATTGCATCCAACGCTTTGCATTGCACTTGGTGATGTGTGGCTTGGCTGCAGCTGCTCGGCCATGGAAACCCGTTCCATGAAGCTCTCTGCGTACTGTACTTGGGCTAATCTGAAGGTCACATGAAGTTTGTAGCTCTGTAGCAATTGACTGTGCAGAAAGTCGGCGACCTCTTTGCACTTTATACACCTGTGGCCAGGCCAAGGGATTAGCACACCTGATTCTGATCATTTGAATGGGTGAGCGAATACGTTTGGTAATATAGTGTATATACATCACAAAATATATAAACTATGCATGTTACTTTTACTGTTATTTGGTAATGCAATCTTTTAGGATTGAAAATACAAAGAAAAATATTTTAGAATTGTATTACTTATTTCTGTTTAATAACCTTGAATACATTTAGAAATGTACACATGAAACACATTCCAGAAAGGCAGGTATGACTTTTGCAGTAACTAAAATCAAATAGATCTGAAGTGCAGGCAGGCCTGTCAGACACATGTATATCTAAAAATAAGTGCATTACCAAATAATAAAACCAAACATTTCAGTGGAAATGGAGGTATTATATAAATGGAGGAGCTGTTTAAAGTAGGGGGTTTCAAATGAATGCGTTAATTGAGATTAATTAATTACAGACACATTTAGCACGTTATGTTTTTTAATCGCATTTATCTAATTTTTAATCTTTAACTTTACTGTTTTTTATGTTTTTTATAAAATCCTTTTTTATGTGTTCGTCTTCTTGTGCTTGAGTTGTTGGGGGTGGAAAACAATAGATGATTTTCTGATATTCTGTTATTACCCATGATGCATCGCACTGTCGGCCATGTTGTGTCGCAAAAGACGCGAACAGGTAGAGGTAAACAATCGTTAATGACAATAAAAGACAAGAATATTAAATCGCCGTAGGTAGATCATACAACATTGTTGTATAGAGATTCACTAGACAGTCGCAAGTTGCAAATACAGTGAAATGGAAATGGCTACGACTGCATCTGTTTAAGTCTGTTAAAAACAATAAATGACTTTATAAAGCCATTTTCCTGTTATATATCAATCTTTTGATGTACCACAATAATGTAATGAATTTAAATGAGAATACCTCAGGTTGAGGGCTTTTCTCAGTAACTTTTAGGTGAGATTAAAAAATAGATTCATTAGATCAATTAATCACAGATCATAATAAAGTAATCTCTCATTTTTTAAAATCTATTTACAGCACTAGTTCAAAGTATTATTGAAATATTTTCTATCAGTTAAGTATCATTCATGGTGAATACATCTTTATAGTCAATACTATATCGATAAAACAAAAAAACCTTGAAGTGTGACAATTTATCATGGGCAGCCCTCAGTTGTCCTTCTAACATTGTACTTTTTGTGTTTGCATTTTCTGGTCTCTAAGTAAAACACAGGCTGTAAACAGCGGAGACCTCAATTCAAGGTCGCAGCACAAAGCCATAAATAGTCGATTAAAACATGAAATTTAAAAAAAAAAAAAACATGTACAAAGAACAAAATAATATAAGAATTAGAGTTAAAGGACATTTTAGATCAGAGATCACACAGGGAGCCACTCTGACACCCCATAGTCCTGTCACTTGTTGCACCTAACCTTCGGCTTCTTATTATTTCCCCTTGCTGTGTGCCATCCTCACCGCAGCAGTCATATTTTAATTAAGTGCTTTGTTGGTTTTGAAGCCTCAGTTCAAACTTCAAACGTCTTAATAGATCATTGCGCTCTCTGTGTTTCATCACAAAGAACAGAGACTGCAGTTTTTTTAATCTGAAAGCAGTTTTCTTCTATTGAAAATGTGCAAAAACCTTGTTTTGGTAACTTATTAATATTATCTCTCTCTCCCTCTCTCTCTCTCTCTTGCTCTTACGGAGCAGTGTAGAGATGACACTGCATGCTGGGATATTCTCTTTAGATGGTGGTAGTAGAGGGAGGGCAGCAGTGGGTGGGGGAGGTTTCTCTTCACTTCTTCACCCTCTCTCTCTCTTTCTCTCCCTTAACATTCCTCATCACTTCATCAGGCTCCTCAGTGGAACACTAAGCCCTGAGGAGAAGCTGTGGGTGGTTTGTAACTTTTGATGAATGAATACATCTCTGACTCACTCACTCCTCTTTTATCTGACTGTTTAATCTTGACTCACTCCTGCTCCGTCTCTCGTTTGCTCCCTCTCTGAGATCCTTCCCCTTTCACCTTTCATTTTTCTGGCCTCTGCTCCTAACTCAAGACAGTGGTTGCTGATTTAATTGGATTGTGCTGAACTCTGGCTCTCTGTTGCATCTCTTATGATCATCTCGGAGAGGCTTTGACTCAGCCTTCCTGTGAAGTTGAAGTTGCTTTTGTAACACTGTGTGAACCTTGCTATCTGTCAGAGCAGCGCTTCTATTCCGGGTTCTTCCAGGTACACCTTGCAGAACAAGAGTCGATCAATTATCAGGAAAGTCTGCAGTTACATGAATCATAAGTGCATGTGGGTGCACCAGGCAGCTTTTGAACATAAAAATCAAGATAGTTTGAATGGGGTTTGTGTGCAATGTGACCAAGATTCATCTCAGGTCGTGTGTCTTTAGGGACAGTCTGGAACTTAGACATCCACAAAAAAACAAGCATCCTCCTGGATTTGCTAAACATTCGGCAGCTCACATCTCTAGGCTTGCCCCGATACAACTCTCCGTGCCCCAGTGTTTTGTTTTTTTTTTTCTTTTTTTCTGAGCTTTATTTGGGGAGATGATTAAGACATCAAACGCTGTGCCTCATTGTAGATCAAAACTTAAGGCTGAGAGCATGATCCCACATAGACTTCTGTTGCATCCACACAGCCGGAGATTTGCCATTCCCAGCAGCTTGCCTGCTCTACTCCATTAGTATCTTCATGCCAATCGGAGGCTCCCCAGGGTTTGAGATGCAGCCAAGGATGAGTCAGGTCTCTGCAATCAACCCCATCCATAGAGGAGCAAGTGCACCAGTTGTAAGCCAGTGATGCAAGTGTGTGTGTGTGTGTGTGTGTGTGTGTAAGGGCATCTGTATGTGTGTGCATGTGTTTATCATAGCTCAAAGCCCTCATTCACCCCCACTGTTTTATCATCCCCAACACTGAACAGCAGCAGCCCATCACACTGCCTCCATCTCCTTTTCACTCCTTTCTCTTTCTCTTTCACTCTTACTCTCTCCCTTGAGGGGTTTTTAGTTCATGTGATTCCACGCTCCAGCTTTAGCTCAACTTTGCCACTTGGCAGTCTTGGAAGATTTTTGTCTGCTTGTCTCTCGTTTTTACCCCTGCTGTTAAAGTGGTGATAAAGAGAGCAGAAAATACATACAGGATCACGAGGAGAGACTTTTCCCTGCTTGTAAAAAATGAAGTGCTTCATGTTCCACCTAAGCAACGTCAGTGGAAAAGGGGAGAGAGCCAGTCAGAGTCGGCAAGGACAAATTATGGAAAAAAATGTGGTTCCCATCCAGGCATGGAAATAATGGGAGGAAATAATTGAAGTCCTCATAGCGAAATAGGTGGAGGAATTAATAATATTCTACATAGGGCCAGGAAGGTTTATGAAATGATTTGGTATTTGTTTTTAGTACCATAGTGATAAAAATACACTGAAAACCCACAGCCTAAATAGTGTAATTATTATCACATAACCTGGCACTTTCTTAAGATTTCTTTTTCCTGTGTCTACTTTAAATTGTCTCTGATGTCATGGTTAGTGCAGGCAATAGCACAATCATTATTGTTCCTAAAAAAACCTATGAATAGTTTTATAACCTTCTGACGCTATTTGTGCTCAACACAAACACACCCAGTCAGACACACACAACGTTTCACGGTACTGACACACACAGAGAAGAAAATAATTCACAACAGACTGTGTTGGACTCCAATGAATTAACCTCTGCTTATCAGCTCATGGAGGTTGGTGCCACTCTTTATGTTCAGGAGCCAAAGTCATCAGAGCAGCCGCTCGGTCATTGGGGTTTTAGCCAGTCACCTGGTGAGTTAGACCCTGAGGGTAGGCTCATTAAGACAGGAGAGTCCCCTACTACCTGTCCCCTACTGAGAAGCACCTTGGGGCCACCCCCTTCACCCTTCCCCACCTGTCAACTCCCCTCCTTTAATTGAGTCCTCTCTTTGCTTTATTTTACTGTCAGCATTATGGCCCTCGTCCTCATCATCCCTCTCTCCTCCATCGCCTTCCTTGAACCCATCTCCCCCTTTTCCTCCACTACGGCTATACCACCAGCTCTTCTTTTTTAGGATTTCAAAGAGTAAGCACTTTCTCCATATTAAGATGTGAAATTTATTTTGACACTGGGCTAGAAATAGAATGGAACCAGCAATATGCCCTGATCTACCCTGGTACTCTGTCTCTCTCTCTCTCTCTCTCTCTCTCTCCCTCTGTCTCTCTCTCTTCACCTGCTACTGTGCCTTTCCCCTCCTTTTTCACACTCTGTGGACCCTCTCTTACTTCTTAATAATTTAAAATCACCTAGCAGACCCTGCAAGCTTAGGATCAGCCTGGCCCAAATTAAAGAGGGTTAGTGGATCTACTGAAATGGAAACATAATTAAAGGGAAGGGAGTGTATACTAGAAAGAAATATAAAGATACTATATATATACAGTATCTTTATATTGCTTTCATATATATGTATGTATATATATATATATATATATATAAAAACAATGAACAACAACACCTGTACAGAGCAGACTTCTGCCTTGGAACATATGTATAATTTTTCATTGTAAATGAACTTCTAGACGTGTGTCAGATCAGCACTATAATCTGATATTCTCCTCACTGGGAGCCAAAGGTCAAAGGTACATGCAACTATCAAGACAAACAAGAAGAAAATCAAAAAGGTAACTTTTGTACAGTTCAGCCAGATCCTAATACTGTAACTGTAAATAATGTAGTGCTAGATGATGATACCGTAACATTGCAGAACTGAAGTGTCCACAATTATTGTACTTAGCATATAACAAAAGTTAACATGAGAATAATTAGGCTGACGGTTACATTTGGCCTGTAGCTCAGAGCTATTTTACGAGAATAACTGTGTGATGACACGGCTGGATTTCCACTCTCTCTGAGATCATAATGCTACTGGATAAAAAGGCAGAGCAGAGATATGTGAACATGCATAAATGCACTTTAGCCATGCAGTGGCTTGACTTATTTGATTTTTCATTGCGACTAAATGTTTGTTTTCCCCGTGAGACCCTAGAGTTAAGGAAGCATGACCACAGTTGAGCTGGTGGGGTGGATGTTCAGCCTGTGGACATGTCTTAGACTAAACATCACCTCTCACTCAAGCAGATATACATTTAATGCAGATGAAGGCGTGCAGTGTATATGGAGCATGCAGAATGAAGAGCAGTCGAATGCTTCAGTAGACAGAGGCTCACACATTTACTCCCTATCCAACGTATGCATACTCATGTCAGTATCCTGTGCCTTTTATATTCATGTTAATAATAAATTCTTAAATAAAGTAATGTTTACTCAATAAACAGCATTTTTAGCATAAATATGTCACAATTTATAAGTGCGAGATGTTAGTCCTTCTTTGTTTACTGTACCTCAACCATAGACTGTACACAACAACTGGACTGAGCTTCTCTTTTACAGGTTTTTTTCACACATCACAAATTAAATAAATCCAAATATAATGATACATTTACAAAGATTGATCAGCCTTATGTGCAAGAATATCTTACATTTGGCGACAATGTTTCTTTTTGATGTTGACAAGCACAAAGGAACAAGGAATCTCTTACAAACAAAGAAAAAGACTACAGATGACATGTAATAGGATAGGTCTAAAAATGAAAAATGTTAACTCAGAACTCAGCTAACAGACACATTCTCCTCTGTAGAAAGTCCCCTGACTTCTAGAAGTGCACGCCAAGTCACTCAAATTAATTTGTAATCAAATAATTCAAAAAAGCAATCAACAGACAGCCAATGGCTATTTAACTTAACCCCAGAGCGCTGTGGGACTAGACTGAGATAATTGTTCTGTAATGTGGTCATGAGGGCATGGAGAAAAGGGAACAAGAAGAAGAGCATAGGTCAGGCCCCATCTCCTCATGGAAAATAGCCTCTAAATGTGCTAGGCAAGGCTCCCATTATTAGGCCTTCAGAGCTGACAGGGATGTGGCCAAGGCCTGTTTACATTCACTGCTGATATTTGGAATGAGGGGCCGCAGGGGGAGAGAGGGATGCATCGAGGGGAGGGGAAGAGGAAATAAATTACCAGGATGGTCCAGGAGGTGCAAGGCAGGTAATTGCAGCTGACAGTCCAGTCTGCCACCGAGTTAATTTGAGCCTGAGCCTCGGTCCCTTTTTCTATAGCACACCATACTTATACACAGCACAATCTGTCTGCATAGGTACATACCCAGACACCATCTCTCTCTCTCTCTCTCTCTCTCTCTCTGCCACTTCTTTTCTGGCAGTAGATGTATGTCGTCAGCAGGATATGAGCAGCCATGTCACCTCTAGTGGAGCCACACTCCATGTCCTTTTTTTCCCTATAGTTTAATTTTCCACTGGGAAATATTGAATTTTGGGCCAGTGATAGTGTACCTGTCAGTGATAGGGCGTCATCTCTAACTCCCTGTGACAGGTGGACCATTATATCTGGGAGGGAAAATAATCCCCCTCTGCTTTAAGGCAAGCAAATTTCAACCCTTTATTTGATGATTGCAGCAGAGCAGGCAAAAGAAAGGCCTCTTAACTAAATCTGCCATCAGCTAATGAAGGATGATGTTTAAAAGAAGATTGCTTTCTCCTGACCTCTAAAAGGTATTTATCATCACTTTTCATCGAGCGTGGTGTACACTGATATTTAGAAATGTCTAACAGTTACAGTTCTCAGGCAAAAATTTTAATCATACTGCTGCTACTGTGTGTGAATGTGCAGAAAGGGTGACACAATAAATCACTGATTGTCAATTCAATCAGAACAAGATTATAATTAAGCTCAAGTTAATTGTTTGTCTTACAAGTCAATATACATTTATTTTTTTTTACTCTTTTGACTGCAATAGGGTAAGAAAATGCCCAGTGGCCCCTGAGCCTACTGTACCGTGGATGACATCAACCCCCGGTCCCACATCCCTGCAACTACTTGACATTTTTATCGACATTTTCCACAGCGCTCTCACATTAAAGGATGTGACATTTCATTTGCACACGATGTTGATTAAAATACATCCTTATCGTCTGAAGAAGAAAAAGGACGTGTAGACCACTTTGTAGACTCTACTTTGCAAAATGTTGAAGAGATTACAGAATAAATAGGAGATAAGTGGAATGGGGGATTGTGGAAAGGTTATTTCTTTAAGGACTTTGACGTACATAACAGGCAGAATCTCGCACTTCCAAATGTTTATCATTCCTGATATTTCTCCTACTTAGTTTTGCCTAAGAATGCAGAATTCAAAAGAAAGAATGTGTATTTAAAAATAATGTAATGCAAATTGGATCTGATTTAAATCCAACCAAATTTTTTTGAGGCCAAAACTGGCAGGTCACATTTACATCTGTGTCAGGACACCTGCACAGTGCTTCTGTCTGCTGGTCTGTTAGCCCCAGCTGGACCTGCCTGATCTGACTTCAGGCCAGGTCTCACCTGCCAGCTCCTATCGGGTCCTCCACTTGTACGCTGGCTTGGGGCCTGTCACTGATGGGCAGGCTGCCGCCTGGTCTAAACGGCTGTCTTCCAACGACATTTGCTGACGTCCCCTCTGTCCTGTCTGAAACAGCTTCTGACATGAGACCGAGGTGTTTATGTACTTTATCGGGCCATGTTACCTGTTTTTTTTGGGGTTTTTTTGGCTTCGATTTAAAGTATTTTGAAAGTTTTTGAAATCACATACATATTTTTACCCCTGTGTCTATGTATATTTTTAGTAAATTCATCATAAATAAAACATTTTTACATTTTTACAAACATTTTACACTGTAACACTGTAAAAGTTACGGTTTTTAGAACTGCATCAAATAAACAAACATCTAACACACATTTATTAGGAGGTAAGAATACATTATGTAAACACATGTTTCTCTCCATAAACACAGGCTTAATGTATACACACACACATTAAATGTATAAAAATACAAAACGCCACAGAAACCCTATTGACTGGAAATAATTCAAGAATTCTTGCCTCCTTGCATTGGCTTCCTGTGAATCTGCAGATTTTATTGAGAATTCTATTTATTGTTTAAAGGTGTGTTAACTCTTTGGCAAATTCTGATTTATATAAGATTCTTCAGAGCCATTTTATAGCCAGAGCACTAAGGTCATCAAACTGCTGCTTTTGTCAGTTCCTAGAGCTTGGTTCAGAGCTCATGGAGATAGAGACTTCTCAGTGGTGACTCCTGAACTCTAGGATATACTAGCCTATCAGACACCCAGACACTGGAGCATTTAAAAACACTGATAAGACGTCGACTTTTTTCTCCAGTGTTTTTTGTGACAGCTAGGTGGGTTATCTTGACTTATTCATATATTTATACTTTCTATGACATAACCATTGTTGCTTTTATCTTCTTTTATCTTGAAATTGTTTGTGTTCTTTCAACCTGTGTAGAACATTGGTGGCAGAGATGTACAGTATGTTACAATGTGCTTTATAAATAAACTTTGACTCGATTTGACTACAGTGGCATCAAGTACACTAAGTAAGCTGTACAGCTCAGTTGTACAGTTTATTTGGATATAAAGTATTTCCTAAATACCTAATTCAAGGTATTTAGGAAATACTTTATATCCAAATAACAGCCAATAGGAGGCCAGTAAAGAGTAACATAGTAACCTCATTAAAAGTGCTCGATATAATACCTTATAACCTATCAAGTTAAATTAGGAGAATTGTTCAGGTTAATAATAGCCTGTGAGCATATCTATGTAATTGAACCATAACATACTATTAAGTCCACTTGTATAAAACTTATTTGTGCCAATAAAAAAAATACAGACAGTGAAACATGCATCTACTGTACTGGCCACCTGATCCATCTGTATTACAATAAACTGCAGCCCCATACATGGTGTTTTGCATTGGTGTCTCTTGTTTCTGCAAGGTGTTCACTGTTGTGCTTTACACATATGTTAATTTAGCAACCATAATATGAATTTTGACCTTGCACCTTGAAAATATTCCTGTAATCACTGCGCTGACTGTGTCGTCCCACATGTATTCTCCGTTAGAGCACGAGCGCTTGTGTTTAAAGAGTGATGACGTTATTAGCACACCTTTTGCAGTAAGCAAATTCAGTAACCTACAAAATGGCACAGTTAAGGTGTGGGTGTGACTGATGTGAAAAAAAGTGCGACTTTTGAATGTCCTAAAATATTACCAACATATATCTTTCTAGAAATAACCTAGGCTCATCTGCCTTTTCATTTTTTTTTTTCAAAAGCAGAAAACTTGATCCCAATTTCTTATATTCTAACCCTCTAATCAACTGCCCCCATTTTGCAGTGCGCAATTGCATCATTTTCACAAAAGTGTGTACTCCGGCAGCATCCCGATCAGCAGCTGGCTGTGGTTACTGTGCACATATCATAGACTACCATCAAGTTAGGGAGATGACAGTTATATCATCAACTCTATCAGGCCTCCTCAGTGAAACAATTTTCAGTGTCTACAGGGGCAGACACAAACAAAACGTTTTCCTGATATTCTTTTTCCAAGCAGTTGGGCTGTAAGGGTCTCTCCCAGCCAGAGGGGAGGACAACATGCCTGTTGAGAAATAGATAGGGAGGGAATAGTTATGCAGGGATAAAGGTGTGTGTGTGTGAAAGAGAGAAAAAGAAAGGGTGTGAAAAACAAAGAGAAGGGGGGGGGGCTAAATTGGGAATCTATTACTGAGGTATGGGTACAGCAGCCCCTTTCTGTCTCCCATAAACACACAGAAATGTGTTCAAGTGCAGGGGCTTTATAAGTTTCCCCTTCTCCAGAGTAATGTGCTTTGAATGGCTGGTAAAATGGGACTGGGAGAATTTCATTCCCGCTGCCTCCCCAGGCGATTCACCTTTGCCCCACCGATGATATGAGCCCTTTTCTATTTTTTCCACTTTTACTCTCCCTCATTCCCTCTTTCCATCTACCTGACTGATGGAGAGGAGGAGAAATAAATGGAGAGCAGTGGCTCAGCAGGGGATGCAGAGACGGAAGTGAGGAGGGAGAGAGGCACATGGGGAGGAGAACTGGGGAACAGGGGCTTATTTATTTAGTGGAATGAGGCAGGTGCGTTATCCACGGCTCAGATTAGCTCATCTGTTTATGCTAAATGCCACACCATAGGAAGCGTGGATTGTGTCACAGGAAGTAGGGAAACCCATTTTTCTCACTGTTTGCATGCTCCCAGAAGATTACCGGATCTGTTTTGTTCACCTGTCAGACCTTTACTGTGATCCCGGCATCAGATAGAGTCAACAGATTATTGGATTTCCTTTTCACTTAACTCTCTGTATCCAGTTACTCCATAATTTACACTGCTGATCAGTTTTGTTTCTTATTTTAACATGATTTAATTACATGAGGCAACAGATTCCTTCTCTCATTTCATTATACCAAATAAAAAACAGAGGTGGCGTATTTCTACCAGACCCTTAGCCTTTGGGTCTGTGTTTGGTCAAAGGAGTGGAGATTTAAACATATCCAGGTCCAGCTCTGGCCCCTATACTAACATGAAGTCATCAGGCACAGGGTTTTTTTAATCTCTCAGCACCCTCTTAAATTTGACTAATGGACTTTGGCCACAGTAACAGTAGATGTTAACATTATAGCGACAGCAAAAACATCCAGTTCTGCATGTCATGCACACATTAGTAGCCGTGAGATGAAAGCCATAGCTTGGGGACACGATGTCCTCCGGATGTAAATGCCATAAGCTCCTAACAGCATATGTGACTAAAGAAAGGCAAGTCTGGTGGATAAATACACCACTACCTTCCTGGTAATGCGTCATATTTGACTTATCACCTTGAGTCAGCATAAAGTAGTGTATGCTTTATATAACCTGAAATGTGCAGTGCAGTTACAATTTATTTATATCAATCCTCCCTCAGAGTGGTTGATGTCACTTTAAGTGAGTTGCTGAAACATGTATGGATTGATGAATGTGCCATACTGATACTCACAAAACGTTTATTTTTGCTGCTCTACAGCCTTTTTTTCCCTTATGTAGAAGCAAAAACCTACAACTGAGGGTGGCGCCAATAACTGAAAAAGCTGCTGAGGAGGAGTCCTGTTTGATAAGAGATTATAACATTTAAAAAAAAAAAAAAAAACATCAGCGAAAGAAGCATCACACCTGTTCCTGTAGCTGTATTTTCAATGTTCATATTCTCCTCTATTAGCCTTGAACTCGCTCATTACTGCATGATGTTTCCGCTGTTTTGCTTTATGCTAAGAGCATGGCCAAGCCTCAACCTCTCACCCTTTGTCCTCATGCGGAAAATCCTCTTGATAAGACATGTAATAGCTGCAACATTAATGCACGTTAGAGTGTCTCTGTGTGTGTGTGTGTGTGTGTGTGTGTGTGCAGTATGCAAGGAGGTTCACAACCTCAGCGAATGTGTGTACGGCTCCCACCTACGTCTTTTTTCCCTCACCTTTTCCGACTCATTGAGCTGTGAGACTGATGCTGGGCTCCGTCATTTTCTCTGCCATTAGAAGATGCTCGGTAATGCCTCCTCCTCCTGGCTGGCAGAGCTGACTCTTCTCCAGTGGTGAGAGTAAATGGAGCAGCTTTTCACAAACAATAAATCCCAGAGGGTCCCTTGGTTTCCGTCTCCCCCTCACCTCAGAGCTCTGGCTTTTCATTTGTTTTATTTACATAGCCGCCTTTATGAGCTTTCATCAGCAGGTCTGCTTATATAGGAAACTAATGGCTTCTCAGAGCTGTAATTCGAAAGTGAGGAAAGTGTGTGTGTGCCCGTCGGTGTGCGTCTGTGCATCCAGCCGTATATTTAATGTTGGTATTTCCACCCAAAGATTTGCATCAGTGTGTGTGTATATGTGTGTGATTCTCTGCGTGTTGTCCTCTATCTTAAGTGTGAAAATCAACATTTTCAAGATGCTTTCTGTTGTCTTAGACGAACTTTCTTGCTCTTAACTCCCTTTCCCCCTTCTTTACTTATATTATATTATAATTCCCTCCTTCTCTCTGCCTCTGAATTCATTTTTTATGCTTACATTGATCATTGATTATCCATCATGTCCTAATCAATACTCCAGGATTTGCTGAATTAATGCCAAAAAACAAGTCCTTGCTAACAGAGTAAGTACCCTAAATTAATATTGGTTTTCTACGCATTCTCCAGTATTTTATTACTTTATAGTCAACAGTATACTCAGCGAGGTCAACAAAAATAAACAGACACATTTATGTTGTGGAAAAACTAACACGTCCACCACCTCTGCTCCCCTCCTCTCCCTGTTAAACACCCTCCTTTCTCCCTCCTTGGGCTAAACAGAAATAGGTCCAGCTTAGGACCATAATTGGTCTTGATCCTTGGGCTGCAGGCATATTCCACCAGTGGTTCTGGATTGGGGTCTTATGTGTAAAAAGGTGGCAGGGAATGCCTGGCCAGTAATTAACAGTGTGCAGGAGAGTGTGGAGGATGAAATTTAAAAGTGAATGGTAGAGGCCAGTTCGTTCTATCGGCCTGCTCTGCCTCTCTCTCCACCTCCTCTGTTTCTCATCTATTCAGTCTTGCCTGTTATTGGAGCTGAAGGGTTTATAGAGATTTTCAGACTTTTGGAAGTTGACCTGGCATTTTGAATTTGTTTTTTTGTCGTTTCACGGCCCCTGCTCTAAGTTTGCCACACACAAACATGCTCCCCTACACAGTTTTACTTTCCAGTTGCACTTTATCTCAGTATGAAATGTTTGTTGTTTGCCTAACTACAGCATTACTTTGCAATTTTTGGAGTTTGTTTTTAGAAATGAGATGGACATAAACACACAATCACTTATGTTATGCAACCATGTCAGCTGACATTACTACTTGTCAGGTTTTGTTAATTGATACTGAATCTCTGTTCTGTCAGAATCGTTTTTGTACATAACCTGTCTCTGACAGACTGAATGACTCATGCTTGTCTTTAACCAACATATTTACCGAAGAGTAAAGTTTCCATCTTGCTTAGATATAGTCAATTTAGTCTTTCCCATGGCGTCACTGTCTAAACAAAGAGGAGAGCGGAATATTTTATAACCAAAAAGTTTGGAACAAACAAATATTCTCATAATATTGCGAAATGACTAAAGTTTAGTTGAAATAACAAGTCTGGGAATTCAGGATTGCTTATAAAAAAAGGCCTTTAAAATTCTCTATCTCTCCCTCTCTCTTATGGTTTGATAACTTGGGTTGCTTTGTTTTCTTCTGGCCACAGAAAACAGCCACACATTATAAGAGGGTGTTTGAAAACTCTTTCAACATATAAATTACTCACAAAAAGCTCAATTATCAAGGTTGTCATATCCCAAGGCAACTTTAAAACATGTAAATGTACATGAAGTAATTTTTTTTCCAAAGATTTTTCTGGCATCTGTACAACCAAATATTATGCATTTTAAATTGGTCCTTAAGCTTCTATTGATCAGCAATGTGTCAATAAAATGTATAAAACCTGAGGCTCCTGTTAAAAAACTGTAAGATCAAGATTTAGTACCTCCAGCAAAACTGCATATAAATATTTATATTTACTAAAATTAACAATATATCTTGTTATCTTCCATTGAGATGTTAACAAAATTAAGCTTACTGTTCTTGCAGCTGTTGTGTGAGTGTGTTACGGAATTAAATTAAGTGCAAATAGTTTGTTTTTGTTTTTTTACTTTATCCCTGATGGGACACTTCAGTGTTTCCAAGATTTCTCAATTCTGCAGCCAGGCCAGATCCAAGATAGTCAAAGGTGCATGTTTACAGTCTAAGCAGACAGACAGGGAGTGGGTCAAAGCGATGACAGCCTCCACGACAGCCCATGAGATTAATGTGTGCCCTGCTAAATGAAGGAAGGAAAGACTTCAAATGAGTCATAGCAGAGAAGCACCCGGAATGGGGCTTTTAAAGACTTTCCCAAGGTGTAGGTCTGTGCATATGTCTCTCTCTCTCTGTGTGTGTGTGTGTGTGTGTGTGTGTGTGTGTGTGTGAGAGAGAGAGAGAGAGAGAGAGAAAGAGAGAGCCTCTGTGTGTGTACTTTAAGTATCTCTGTTCATGGGCAAGCATGTATCTGCCTGTGTGTGGTTCTGGGGTAACAGGTGGGAGCTATGCCATGTCCTGGTTAACAAGAGTGTTATTGTGTTGTTCTGTCCTGCATGACTGACTGTCAGCTGTGCAGGGTCATCCTCTTTCCCCCTTTAACCCCCAGAACACCAACTCGCCAGCTACGCATGCCCGCACATATATAACACACGCACACTTTTCAGACATATGCATATGGATTTAAGGACACAAGTGATCAAACACACACACACTTGCCGTGTTCAGTTATGCATCAGTTGGTGGCCTGTAATTGAATTGGGAGATGATCAGTGATATTTCAGATTTGGTGGCCCGATGCACTCCAGTGAAGAGGCATCTGCTCTTTTTTCCCCACCACAGAGCGGCTCGGGGCTGCAGCCAGCATAGGCCATAACTGGAGAGTTTTACACACACACACACACACACACACTCAGACAAAGATACATGCATCCACACATATGCACACACACTGCCCTGGAGCAGTCTTGCAGTTCAGTAACACTACCCAACAACAATATTCCCTCAACTACTGGGCTGTTTACTTTCTGAAAGAGTAAGAGTCTTCCACTTAAGGGATTGCATTACGCTTGCCCTGAACCCTCTGCCCTTATTGCCCCATGCACCTACCTCAGCTCCAGACACACAAAAATGTACTAGTGCTGGTACAAAAATGAAGACCCTCAAACACACACACACGGAAGGTGCATTGTAGGATTGACAGCTACACAAAGGTGTAAATGATAAAACATAGTTGTCCGCTGATGAGGATTCCTTTTGTCCCTGTTTCACCCTAATCTATTCTTCTCTAGCTGCTGCTGACTTTTCACCTGGGCAATAAAGAGCTGTCAGGAATCATGCGTCTTTGTGCTGTGCTCCTAATTAATTTAACCAAGAGCTTGATCTGTCACTGCGCTCATTTCTCTTACATCTCTACCAATTTACATCAACCTTTCATTCCCTTGCTCCCTACGATATAATACAATCCATTTCTGTGTAGAACAATACAAATGTGCATAATCATAATTTAGTTTTGCATTGTGATCCTAAGTACTCTTGGTAACTTTTACAGGTTTAGTGAGTGGAGACTCATTGCTTCTCATATTTCTTCTTGTTGCACTCTGCAGTCTGAAGTGGAGTTCAAGTGGTCTGACAATCTCCACATTCCCTTACAAAGCTCCCCCTCCTGGGTTGGGCGGGGCGATCAAAGCAACGTGGCGGTTACGTGAGGTCGTAACTGACAGGCTTGTTTACAAACAGAATAATTATTGCACTGCTCCTTGCAGGGCAAATGTTTCGCTCTCTGTCTGAATTACTGTGTTCAAAGCAAAGGGTAAGAAGGCTACGAAAGGACAGAGGACAGGTCGGTAAATCCCTTTCCTGACTTGTTGAGCATTTAAGCGTGAGCCGGGTCATACAACAGGTGCATTTTTGAGCCCCTCAAAATATTTTCAGATCTTGTTACATGCGAGCATGACCCTTTATTTGAGAAATTCCTACTCTTAAGGGCAATGTGCTAGGTCTGTGTTAGCTTTTGAGTTAATTAAAGAGTTGTTCCTACTGTATCCTTGGATAGCATATTGTCTCAGGGCTTAAGTGAAGCCACATAAAGGCCTGGGGGGTTGGGACAGTGATGCCATCCAGTAACTTCTTAATTATGACTCTCACCGGGCAGGAAATGCCAGGATTATACGGGTATCAACTGAACGCGGTGGCACACAGATGTCAGTTTTGCTCTAATCCACCTCCCTGGATAAACATTCATCAAGGACTGGATCACTTTGCACATCTATTTGTGGTCAGGAATTGAAGAACCTCTTGCAGTCACAATTGTATTAATGAGTTTATTCATTTATTACCTATGGTATGTCTAAATTATAAAACCATAACATTCCCTGAATATATAAAACTAGGATTGTGAGTTTCATTTCACGCTGTTTTGACACAAGCCTTTTTCTTTTAAAACACATGCACATGTGTGCCAGTCCAAACTTACATAAAGTCATACACACCTAGCAGGGCCCCTGAGTTAACATAATGTCATGCCTGCCCCTTAGAGAATGCAGAAGACAGCTGACTACTGGAGCTTATGAGAATGCTCACTTGTCAAGAGGGAAGAATTCACATAAAGGTGCCGCTTCCACTTTATGTGTTGTGCATAACCCCTGCATGCCAGTTCATGCACATGCTATGTGATATGTGTGTTGGGACATACAACACATCACACACAGTGCGTGGAGCTGTTTATTAACCCGATTTTCACATGCATGCGTCAGTATTATATTCATGCATCTGTTGCAAGTCTGCTCTCTTTCTGTCTTTGTGTCCATGCTTGTGTGTGTGTGTGTGTGTGTGTGTTTGTAAAAAGAGAAGACAGGAGACATTAAGAAGAAACCTTGATCCTACAAGGAGTCAACAGTTTCTTTAAAGTTTCTTCCCTGACCTTGCCACTTGTAGGGACAACTTCATGTTCAAGTGGCATGAGAAAATGTGCTGCAAAAACATATTTGTCACACGATGGCATTTGCCAGGTCGGTCAGTGATCTCACTGTCACCTTTACAGGTCACTGTGGGCTGGACATACCAGCCTGTAAATCTCTGTCTTCTTCTGTTTTGTCATGTAGTGCTAATATCACTTGATTTTATTTTTTGGACATTGGCAAAAGGGCACGAATGTTGAAAACACCCACACAGGCAGGTCACGGCAATATCTAGATGCTCAGGACCTGACAGTATAAGATTAAACCAGAAACCTGGTGTTCAGGTCTAGTCATATATCAGTGCTAAAATTGGACCTATTGGTCACTGGCATTATACAATTTTTTAAGGGGTTTATAGTTTAATATCATATTGCATTTGTATGTGAATAATGTCTGTGCAAGTTTTGTCTATAAGATTACAAAAACAATTTTCAGATTATCTTTTAACTAAGTTTTACATTTTAGAGTTAGACATTGTTTTTTATTTTGGTTCTCATGCATTGATGTCTGCATCCATCAGACAACGTCATAAATAATCTGCATTGAGCAGTTTCCTAGTCCTAATGATCCTTTAGTCATTACAGGTTTTGCCACCTACCCACTGACACAGAGTTGATCCCACAACCTACTGGTTGAGAGGCTTGCCACCCTGCTGATCCACAGTCAACCCTTGACCTCTTAAACCTTCCTTCACTGTGAGTGTTTCCTGTGATCCATCAATGCTGTAAGATTTCGGCTGACCAACACTGGGATGTGTATTGCATTGGCCTCTATCTTAGGGCAGTAGCAAATACAAATAAACGGCACTTACAGTATTTGTTTTGGAGGAGCAGCCTAAATCCATGTAACAGAGGCCATGCTGCTACAGGCGGTGTGTTTTATTCTAAGGTCACTTATTTTCCAGGAGGTGTGCAAAATAGCACTGACCCCACAAAACCCCTGACACTGAAGTATGGCATGTCACAAGTGAGCCCTATAACATGAAACACACAAACACTTACACACATGGTATGTCATCAGCTGGTTTCAGAGGATGGAGTCACATGGTGTGTGAGAAGTCAGTGACTCACGTGTAAAGCTGGAAGAAAAGCCTGTACTTTTTTTTTTTGTAATATTTCAACAAATGGGTTCATGTAGAATGTCAGTGAGTCGATTCTCCCATGATTCTCCCGTTCCCCGTCAACCTCCATTTCACCCACTGACTCAACTTCCTACCTCACTCCATGTCTCTTACCTTGACTTAACCCAACTTTCTCAACCTTGCCTTGCCTTCAAACACAAGTCTATTTCCGCTTTCTTCTCCACTCAACAAATATGTTCTTTGGAGCTTTTCCCAGAATACTTTGGCATACACTCATGCCCACTCCCAATCTGCTTTCTCGCTTGACAACGATCCAGCTGACAGCAAGGGGGCAGTGAAGGTAGCAAGTGGCATACGCCTGTGTAGTTACAGTGCACTCATGGAACAACCAGCCAGCTTAAGAAGCACATGAGAAAATGTGG
>NC_024328.1:18142717-18150682 GCF_000523025.1 Cynoglossus semilaevis
GGGGGGAGAGGGGTGTAGAGAGAGAACCAGAAGAGAGATTTCCTCTTGTGCCTTGTTCTGTGTAACATGGCATTAATGTTATGACATGGTTTATTATGGAAAGCCTGGTCAAAATGAGCCCTTGCCTATAAATATCCATTCTTGGTCTCTTTGATGGAAACTACGACTCTGTCTAACAACTGCGGTGGACTTATGAACAAGTGATGAGAGGCTGTACGGGACAGAGATGAGAGAAAGATGGAAAGGGACAAGAGAGGAATGGGAGAAATGGGATGAGGGTAAGAGAGGGATGAGAGACGGATGGGTGAGGAGTTAGCGGTGGAGTCTGAGACTGTGAAGGAGGGAGAAATGAGTAACAGGGTGAGGTTAGGACTTTATAGGTCAGTGTGGGTGAAACCCTTCCCTCTTAACCCCCCGCCTCCCTCCATTCTCCCAAAAAGAGCAGTAGAGAATGCATTTGTAGAGTGGGGACATGATGTCTGATGGTTTAAACCGAAACATGTTGTGTCTCTGGCTCTAACTGAAAGCACAAGCATGTAAAACAAGATCAGGCCTTATAGGTTCCATTTCCTTCCAAATGTTCCATTTAACCTTAAAAAAGATTCTTCAGACAAGTTCTTTGTGAACTTACCAGACCCTAATAAGGCAAAAGTAAAACCCAACCTCAGCGTATGAATGTTCCACTTTGGCAAAGTGAAAAAGAGCTGTAATGGCTGTAATTTCATGTTGCCATTAAATGTTCAGTAAGGATTCACATTAGAAACAGGAAAGTATGTGAAGAATGACGAGTGTTCTGCTCCACCATTATCTCCAAGCAGGAGTAAAGTTGATGTTTTTTTTTATTTCCACATAACTGTTCTTTAAATCCCTGCAGAGGTTTGAGCTTTTTTTTTAATTTTCCCTTAATAATGCATAAAGGCAATAAATTTTGTCCCATCAGACCGTGACTGAAATATCTAAACAAAATGGCAAGTGTTTATAGGCATAAAATTCAAAATTGGCAGTGGACAAGGGGCCGGAGTATCAGCTGTTCACACTTCTACAGTAATACATTAACTCCACTACCATCGGCACTGCTTTCCTACATGCAACATTTTGACAGAGCTCCCTGAGGCAACACCTTCATTCTACTGTAGTTTTAAATAGGTATGTTAAGAGTCTGTGTCCAGCAGCAGACTTTTCATAAGCTGGAGATATGTGTGCAGCCTTCACTACCTGACTCACTATCTTGTAATCTTGACCTACAGCTATTAGGAGTTCACAGCATATGAGTAAGTGGCAACAGAAATCATGGTCTTTCAACAGTCCAGCAGCCACATTCTGATGCAGTATGTTCCGTCGCAAAAACAAATTTTGTCTCTCTCTCTCTTTGTCTGTCCTTTGTTAAAACAACCTGTGGGTGGTTAATCTGGGCTTAAATTAGCTTGGTTTATATACATTATTTGTCTTTTTTCTATCTTTGCTCCGTTCCGGTTCTTGGCAACTGACGATCGCAGGCCAAGTAAGGGCAATTAGCCACAGCTTGCCAACTAACAACTTGTCGTGAGTGAATTTATCGAGCCTGAAAATCTCGTTGTGTGAACTAGGCTTAAGTGAGGGTTTATTACATTGACTGAACACATATTCAGAGCCCAGTCATCCACCGGGGGAACTGGCTGCTACTGTAGTCTGGCTGTGCTCTGTGAGCCATCACCAGCCAACACAGTTTTAGCAGTCTACTGTAATGTGACACTTGGGGATTTTTCAAAGCCTGTCGACTATGTAGTGTATTTGTACCACGTGTACAATAGGCATACAATAGTTAGTGCTTTCTTATACGATTGTGGCTGTGCTTTGTCTCTGTGTGAAGTATGTGTGAGTACACAGTACTTTTATTTGTGTGGACCACCTTCATATGTGTGTAAATGTGTGCCCACTCTGCTATGGATGCACAATAAACATCTTTGCTCTGTTTTGATTGTTACCACAACAAGCTCCCATCCCCAATGCACCCCCCTTCCCGGTCCACTCAAAGAATTATTAGTGCACTGCCTTCATCTCTTCTGATTTTTATGGTTTTCTTTCAAATTTTGTCTAAAGTTATTTGCTTTTACTTGGCCATTGATAGAAGCTACATTAAAGCGAAGTGACTTTGATGCAGAGGAGAGGAACCTTTGGCAGGGGGCCTTGATAAGACAGCCAACAGGCCAGACCAGCCAGGTTTTCATTAGATGAATGCTATGGGACCCCAGCCAGATAAGATGGGTGCCAGCATGCTGGAGCCAACCAATATAGTTACACCAAGGTGCTCTCTATTTTATTCACCTACGTCACCGTCTGTCTTTGAGGAAGTCAGTGTCTGTCTCTCGCTGCATAACCTGGGAGGGTGAGACCAGACTAAACTGCTTCCACTGCCCTTTGCAAATCAACACACACCCAGAGCCCAGATTTCCATAAAAATGTCTTGGGCCAGCTTTGCTTAAGAATAGGTCGAGTGAAATAGGTAGCTTAGTGGTAAATGTCACAGAGAGATCCAAAAGGAAGAGAGACATGGAGAGAAATAGAATTAGAGAGATAAATACAAGAGGGGAAATGTTTAAAGACTTGCCGTTCAGATATTGGAAAGATTCAAGGTTCAGAGGTAAATTGTGAATGTCACCACATGATTTGTAGTATACATTTGCTGCCAGCAGATATAATTTGACTGATATTTGAATTTCTACAATCCCAGTTTTTAGAGAATGGTAGCCATACAGTCTGAAACTGCAGGTGACATGAATCTGGAGTTTGGCCATTTGCTTAAACATAAAAGACAAATTACAGGAATTACTTTCACTGATGACTATAGTTCCAGCACCATAGGTTGGTGCTAATTTTAAACCTCAGGTTAATGCTAAGATTTTATATGTTAATTAGGAGTCTTAAAGATAACTATTATTTTTAAAAATGTAAGCCCCTGAGGTTTTGACTTTTTTGCATTTATAGAACATGTACAAACATGTAAGGTTTTTTTTACAAAGAGTAGGTCTGCATTATCAAGAATTTCCTCAATATCAAGGGTCATTAAAAAAAAAAAAGTTGTTCTGTGCTCAGACTTGTGTTTCTTGTTTTCTCAGCTACTGAAGTGTCAACTTGAGAAGAGATTGTTAGACCGTGGTCATATTTTGCCAGTGTGTCGACCGGTGGTCAGACCATCTGAAGGTCAGTTGTGCTATTCTTGTCTTTTTCTTGTTGCCGCGAGTGTTTTTACTGGTGTTCACAGTTTTGCCCCCAGACCATGTAAGATGCCCTGGATTTCCACAGACAATAATAGCTACAGAGTGATGTGTTGAGAACTATAGCTGGGGCATGACTTTTCTCCCCCGTTTGGTGAGTAACACCATTTGAAATGACACCCTGGGACTCTGTGGGCCACTGTTGTACAGATAAGTCTTTTCAAAGTTGAATGTTAAAGGTGGAACAGCAAACGTATGAGACCAAAGTCAAGAGTAGAGTCTTGTTAATCTGAGAAGCTGTGGTGAATATCATTCATTATTGGTTAATAATGTATTAATATTTTTCACAAGCAAAATATGAAATGATTGAATCTTCATCAGCGATATTATTTTGATAATTCAGTGGGATAGTTTTGCTCGACATGATTTCCTTCCTTACTATCTTGCCTCTGAAGGACTAAACTCTCTCAACACTTGCAAATTCTTGACTACATTCTAGTTCGAAACTGTTCAAAAGTTTTCAGTAAACTGTTTTGTTTATATTTGTCTTCTTGTTCTATAAAACAATATCAATCATTCTATAAGGCTATTTTTACTTTTCTTTTTACAGTCTTTGCAGTGTACAACGGCTATATTCCACTTCCCTCCTCTTTTCCCTACTTTTGAGTCTGCAGGTGGAATATACTGTATACAGGATGTGTGTGTGTGCTCGTGTGTGTGCTCGTGTGTGTAAATCTGCAATTTTGTGTGCGTAGATGCACCTCTACAGATAGCTGATATCTTTCGGGACGTTAAGCTGATTAGTGTGAACTGCGACCAGGTTCATTTGCATACATTTCTTATCTCATTAGATCAGTATCAGCCTCTGTCACCGTGCAAGGCCTCGACCGGGACGTCTTCACACCTCTTTGTGTGCACGCTTACACAAATGCCATTGATGCCCCTGGCTAACAACAACAACAACAATAGCAACAGCTTAAAAGGGTAACAGCGGCCAAGATGTGCGACCTTCTCATCTGCTCTTGTCACCAGTGAAACCGCCCTGTCATCATAGTACTTTCTCATGTCTTTTCCTCAGGCTGTCCATGTCCATGGTCTTATCAAGGTCATTAATTGGCGTCTCCTTCTCCAACCTCCACATTGTCATCTTCCAACAATCCCTTGTTTTGCTCCCTCCTGCTTCTTTAATTCTTAATTGCTTGTTGTTTCTGCAGCAATCTGCCTTTGTAGGTTAAGGTTACAGATGACCATTTGCAGTAGATATGACCATCACACTTGCACTGTTCACAAATAAAATGGAAAAGTTACTGTTGGTGAAATTCAAATTATTTTCCATTTTGTGCCCTAAATATTGTCTTACATCCGTGAATCTCTTGTCTTTTTCGGACAATCCTTTTCGTCACTAACCCTTGTGCTGTTTCCTCGGGCGATGTGGACGTGAAAAGATGCTTCACATGCTGCTACAAGATAACATTTTATTTACTATCACGCATCCCCTACCAAGGACAGTATTAACACTTTGTTTTATGTGTTGTGTCAGTGCCGCAGTGCCTGTAGACAAACTAATACGTTGTACTCATTTATCTATTGAGCCCCGGCCCGCCGTGAGTAAGTGGACCTGCATTAAGTGCTTGATTTAGCAGTGCTCAGTCATCTCTTGCACATATTTCCATTGTCGACCTGGACCGCGGCTATTCATAGAGATATAGTGTAAATTGCTGCCTGGGCAGCCAGTGGAGAGGCAGAGAGGTCATATCAATTTTAAGTTAAAGCCAATAACGTAGGTACATAGAGTGCTGAGGTTGGCATACATTCTCCTATATAAATGTTATCGTGTATACATCCCCAAACATGTCTGTAATTACATTTAAGGTGTCATGGCAGAACATTTGAGTCAGAATTTAATATTTGGCTCGTTTCAACTTCTTTCTGATGTGTAGGCAATTACACCTAAATAATGGGATAAAAGATGAAGAATGTGTGATAAGAGTATTAAAGGGGAAGCAAACAAAGTAGTTGGCTCAGAGCAATTTCCAAATAATTTCTCATTCTCATATCAAATCCCCAAGTGTTTCAAATCAGTTTCATGTCATTGTTTTGCATTGGAATTTGTGCAAAGCATAACATAAGCATTTGTTTACATATTACACCCAATATGGTTGTAATTTGACAGGAATAGACTGATTGTTAGAGCCACATTAGACACTTGTGCTGTGAAAATGACTTCCATATATGTCAGTTCATTTTAAAATGACTGAAATAAGATTAAACTATTAATGTATTGTATAATGTATTAATATTTGTACAAACGTAAACTAGAAACATGTTAGATATTGAATTTCCTCAAGTTTAACATCAAGGCCAAATCAGTCTAAAATGCCATCCAAGTAACAGCTTCAAATCTGGATCTGGTCTAAAAAGAGCATCTCCCAAAGGCTCAGTCTTAGAAGCAAATCAGGGTCATGGCTCTTTTTGTGCTGAATGTGAAAAACGTGTCAGTTTAGTACAGTCTTAGAATTTTGTGTCTCAATCGCAAACCTGACTTTGACCCCTCAATGTCTGAGGTGCTGTGACGCCTTCATTTTTTTTTTTTTTACTAAACATGAACCAAACATATCAACAAATTGCAGAGCGTTGTGGAACACAACATTAAAGTGTGAAACCTAAAACACTGTCAGTGTTCTCCATGGAGCGGATCGTCATGCTACATGCAAACCATATGGTTTTTGGAGCTAATTTGTGCCAGTGTCACCACCTCTGCACTGCTTTAAAAATGCAGCCCTGTATAGTTTTTACATTTTGTTGCTCAGAAATGTCATCGTTTCATATTCCACCGTCTACAGACAAATTAGAAAGATGGGAATGGAGGAAGCTGTGGGAGGAAGTACATTTGTGGTCACTGTGTTTTATTCTGCAGTCTATACACCACAGGAAATGAGCCCTAAGTGTAGGAGCATCTAACAGTGATACGAGAAACTTTGCAATGCTTAAGTGACACTGTGGTTTATCTAGTGATTCACCAGTGGAAACAAAATAATTATCCCATGCTGGTGTATATCACAAATGATTTGTCAAAACAAATAACGAGGAAAGAAATGAAGTTAAATCTTTTGACCTGTCAGGAGTCTGGACATGCGGGAAGTGTTAACTGATCTGCGGAGTGAAAAAGCCTGTCCAGATTTTGACAACAGGGTCTCAAACTTTGCTCCTTGTGATTATTTTGTACCCTAACATGTTCCCCCTCAGCGATGAAAGGGATAAGTGTGCATGCCTGCGGCTCAACTGTTAGTTGGAGTTAGTGGGGGAAAGGGAGCTGCAGAGACAGCCCTTCACATCTCTGTTCCCTTCAAGAGGTTAATGCTTTATTTATAACACTGCAACCCCCAGGTGCACGCACTGGGTCCCTGCACAGCCCTTTCACTTCCCCACAGGTATATACCCTGTGCCTCTGCCTGGTGCCATGCTGTAGCACACCTTCACATGCCTTTCCTTTCAACATCCCACTCCTACGGCTGCAAAAGAGGAGGAAGTTGAGGAGAGGGAGATTCAAAGACTCGGCACAACGCACATACAATCTGCAGACTGAAGCGGTTTCAACGGCATGGTCTCCGAAGTCTTGCTGCAGATCTCTTGTGTGCCTGAGAAGAAGAAGTGAATCCTCTATCCTCTAGCCTCGCTCACTCCTGCTGAGCAGAAGAAAAAAACAGAGGAGAGCGAGAGAGCAAGAGATGCAGTAAAAGAAATGTTGGGGAACACTTAAGGAATGGAGAGGCAGAAATTGGAGGAGGGGGGTAGGGAGTGATTGGAGAAGACAAAGAAGCGGGAGGGGGCGTGAGGAGAAAGGGGAGATTGAAGAAAGCATGATAAAGGAGGAAAGAAATGATGTCTAGCTCATTTCAAACTTGGAGATGCTCAATCCCTTCTCCTCACTCCAACCTGCATTTCTGGGTCACTAGAGACATTTAAACTGCACTTATAATTAACAGCTATTTTTAAACAGGGAGGGAGAAGTAGAGCGGTGGCGAGGTACAAAAGCATTAAAATTGCCCCAGATTCGCTATTGAATAGGACACATCAAGGCAATATGCTGGCAGATCAAAGTGAGCGAGGAGAAAGGAGACAGGGCCGATCAGTGGGGATAAATTGTTCCTTTTATAATGGCATAAGAATAGACCTCTCTGCTGCTGAAACAATTTAATAACTGCATTCATTACCTCTGTCCGGCCTGTCTTTCTGTCTGTCTGTCTGCCTGCTGCACAATGTGCAAACGTCTGTGCCATACATTACCTTTCTTTGCCCCTCTTTTCTCTTTGTCTCCCAAACTTCCAAATCACCTCACCCTCTGTGCTTTCATTCCCCTGACTCCTCAGCCTCATCGGCTTCTCACCTCCTTGCCTGCCCAGCATCCATTCAGGCATCCCTGTCTCACACCCCTTTTGTTTCTCCCCCCGCATCTTTCCTCGTCCCCTGCACACTGGAGCTGTAGCTACAGCATTAGCAGCAGCAGAGGTTCCTTCCACGGAGCCAATGTGCTGCAGGCCCCACAATGAAGATGTGCAATGTCTGACACTCTTGGAATGAGAGCCGTAATAGAAGGGAAGCGGTTATCACAGAGCTCCCCCAGGACCAGCCTCTGTGTGCCTGACGCTAATTATGGCACATGCAAATGAATGTGCGGCATTAAAGTCAGGAGGAGCCTCTGCCTGAGTCTGTGCAGACAGTTTGTGTATGTGTGTGTATATAGAATGTGTGTGCATTCAGACTGTCTTGT
>NC_024328.1:18150718-18156452 GCF_000523025.1 Cynoglossus semilaevis
AATCATTAGGCCAACACCCCTCTTACCTTTTTACACCTGCTGTGGTTCAATTGCCTGCATGAATTCTTCTTTTTTTTTTTTTTCGCAAAGACCGTATGTATGAACAATTCTTTCTATTTCTATTGTCAATAAAAACCAAATGCAAATAATAAAAAACATTTTCACTCTACATTTTTGTAATATGAAGCTCTAAAAGTATCATTGTGGTGCTTTTTCACTTAAATATGAAACTACAGCACTAAACCATATATACTTTGCAAAATCAACTTGAAATGAATGATTTCGGTCAAAAATACTAAAATATAACTGTATTGTACAGTAGTGAAGTATAATTTTGATGAACCAGCTAGAAAACTGCCATGAATATTATTTTTATTCATCCTGTCAATATCATGTATAATTGTGAAGGTTACGAACTCAAAGGATGAGCCCATCAATATGTCTCCCTCACTGCCATGGCAACATGTTCAATAGGACCTTCTTATAGACCTTCTTATATATTGTGTTCAGGGGCGTTGTCACGTATGTGTACTCATTGTATATCCTATATGTGCACCCCATTAGCGTTTGTGTAAATGTTTTTGTGCTGTAAATTATGGATTCATGTGTGTTGTATTAGTGTTTCTTTCTGCAAATTTGTGCACATTTAAAATGCATTTTCTCATTTCAATTTGTGTTTGCAATAGCGCATTTTATGTGACACCCCCTGTCTGTTTCCTCATCATTTTGTGTGTGTGTGTCTGTGTGACTGTGTTTGTGTTCATGTAGTCTGTATGTTGGCCTTCTTATCTCCCCATTAGCCTCTCGTGCCCTGACCAGTATTCCCTCTCTCCCTTTCCTGCTTTCTCTAATGGGTAATTTAGCCATGCTCGCCTGACATCTAGCCTATTCCTTGTTTAGTTGCCATGGCTACGCAGGCCTATGGATTGCTCCCTTGCTCCCCTGGCCTTGCTGTGGATGCTATAGATGTCTCAACTATTAAAGGGCAGAGCTGCTAACCACAGAGTGCACATGCACACATAGATTTTACACTGCACAAATAAACAATCAAGCACTCTGACATGAATGCAGATTAAGGTCTATGCAGAATACAACCTCTGACATGGAGAAACATTGGAATTGATTGCAATAATGAAGGTGAGAGTGATGTGTTTTTGATGACAGGGTAATAATTATCATTAGTTTTGTGGCCTTAGCATATTGCGTGTAAGCAGAATGTTTTTCCTCAGATGATGGGATTTTTTGTTCTACAGTCATCTGAAAGGTGCAAGTGCATCATTAGGGCAGTGTGTTTCTCTGTGGTAGGAGGATTAGTCATATCTTAGCACATGGCTAATGGAACTACACTGAAAAGATACTTTTGAATGCAGAATTGAACAGGAAATATTGAAATCAATAACTGTTTACCTCTATATTTCTTTATATAAAAGCTGATACCATCATCTACAAAGAAAAGCATTGCCGGCATCGGTGATTTATATTATTTCGTAGTTCACTTCGGCAAATTGACTTGACAAAATAAATTATACACTAATAATAAATTTGACTTTTATTTTTGACACCATATATAAATACACAATTAATTTGACAGTGTTCTCCGTATTTGTAATTCATTGTGGTCAGGTTTGCAAGGTTACTCCCATGACAGTGGGACTTGGTCTCCAACTGGAAAATTGTTTGTGTGACTTTAACAACAATGATTCAGGTCATTGGAAAATTCTAGTAGTCAGCATAATAATGTATTTCCATTTATTTAATTTGAACCTTTACACAACCAATTACTGTGCAGTGCATCCAGTGACTGTTAAATATAATATTGTCATATTAATATTATCATCCTACAACTTCATTTGTGATGATATATTTTAATAATAAGTATTAACTGAAGTATTAGTTTTTCTCAAAGCTTCAGATGCACAACAATCGCACTGTGTGTATTCAAACATTGTTTTCCTAATAAAAATGATACCCAAGTCTTGAGTGCTCTCCTTTGATATTGCTTTATGGTCATCTCAGGTAACTTTTACCATTATAGTTTGCACTGTGTTGTATATTTTATAAGATTTCATTGTCTTTACCACCTTGTTATGACAGATCCGGGGAGGCTGGAGGCAGCCACCGGCTGATAGATGAGGCCCTTTTGTACTTCCTAAAAAGAAATCATAACCCATACACCTACAGAGGCCACACTGGATGAGTCAAGGCGGGAACATAAATGTGTGTGAGTGTGTGTGATATTGATTTTTATTTTGTCTTCTTAGTGAAATAAATAAAATAATTTGGAAAAGTTCACACTTCTCTGCCTTTCAAGAAACTTTTAGCGCTTTGTCATCAGTCTTGAGGTCTTTTCGAAGTCCATGCAGTGTCATTTGCCTCCTGCTAATGTTACACATCATCAGAGGAATCAACGCAGGAGCAGATGATTTAAAAACACACTGCCTTGTCTCAGTCATCCTCATGTATTTTTGCAGCAACTGCAGATTTGAGGTAAAGGTTGTCAGCAAGGGGCTCCGGGGTCAAAACAAACAAAACCAGCTTTCCAAAAGTTTTCACACTTTTGCAGAAGATCTTGTTGCCTTTGAAATTTTAACTATCGGGAGCAAAGGAGAAATGGTAAGGCAAATGGGTGAAGAGAGAGTTGGAATAGTGAGAGCGGCGAGAAAAGGCAAATGCGGTAGAGAGGTGTAAAGCCCTTGAGTTGAAACTGTGCCTTGCTGGGCCTACAGAGAGCAGATGTCAGTAACTATGGTTTCCTTTGCAGAGCTCACAGCACTTGTGCCTTACATAACTCTGTCCTTTTGTACTTTTTTTCAATTATTGGAGGGGATATCTGCAGTATGCACTTTAAAGTTTATACTTTTATGTGTTCCAATGCCAGGGTGGAGACACAGGGCCCATTATACATCAAAGATTAAAAAATAAAAAGGATGGCTCTAATTTTTTTATATATATATGCGCAGAACATAATGGAAGACATATGATATAAGTATAACTTTGTACAAATCTCTGGATCTCCCTTCTGATTTTTCCTATAGAAAAATGTATATATTAATAAACCTGTAACGCACTTTATTGACTAAAAGTTTTAAATGTTTTAAACGTTTTTACCAAAAAAAGGGAACATTTTCTACTGGCTAGAATTTTCGATTTTCTGGTTTTTTTTGGGGGGGGTGGGTGGGTGGAGGGGTCTGACAAAAGTAACCTTGAAAAAAAAGTTTTTTCAGTATTAGTTTCTTAAGCAGGTTTAGTCAGTGATCAGTGTTGTCTGCAGGGAGTTTAACATGGACTGCAGGCAGGCCAGTCTATTGAGCTCAATACTGTAAATTGTCATGATAAAGAATTAAATAATATTTTATAATGATGGCAAAAAACATCACAGACTTTATTTATTTTATTATCTATTATTTTATCTATTATTTATTTTTCATACTCTTGGTGTTTTTTATCATTCAGACAAAGTTATTTCCTTAAGTCAAGCTAGAACAATAAATCATCTGAGCAGTTTTTTTGTTGTCTTTCAGTGCACTTCAGATGTTACAATGCTGAGAATGTCTTTGCTGAATGTTCCCTTTTAAACCCAAACTTTAAACCCAAACAAATTTTCCAAAGCTGTTCACCCTGTGAAATAAAACAAAAAACAGTCAATTTTCTTTCTTTTGGCATCGACTTTGGAGAACTTTACCAACTTTACTGAAACCCTGTCTACGGCATCAGATGTTACCGACACTATGACAGACATAGCCTTTCAAAAACAGATACAGCATTGCACACATAGACATTCTTATTTTTCTAACCCTAACCCCCTTCCACTCAGGATTCCCCATAAGGTGCCTCTTACCCCCTCCCCCTCTCCCCTCCCACCCCCTGCTTCTTTCTGAGGTTAAAGCGCACCTTCTCACCAAAGGGCGCTGGGGTCACGCATCTGCATGTGAAATGTGAACCCGCTGACATTCCAGGGCAGCCCTAAGCCGTGCACTCCTTTTGTTCACCAGGGTACGAGTGTCAGGGCTAACAAGCCTGAGGAGAGTCTCTGAGGGAGGACAGCAAGAGAGAGAGAGAGAGAGAGAGAGGTTGCTGCATTACTGACGTCCTCTGCAGCAATCCATTTTCACACATGCCAAAGTAGGAAAAAAGAAAAGTTATGTTTCTGGAAATTGGTTGTACAAATTAATATTTACCGCACAACCTCTAGATAACATTGTTGCCATGAGCTCGCAGTAACACCCAGCGACATTGCTTGGAGTTTGTTAAAATGGTAATGCATGGAAAGGTCTATATATCGAATGAGGTCAAGGCAACCATAAAAAACATTGGGTTTCCTTGACAACAATGGAGACGAGTGTTAGTAACTGTGAGCGCAGCAGCGTTGACATCACAAAATTCTCTTTTTAACTGTTTTTTTTTTCCAACTTGAAAAGTTGGGATCCAAAAACCTGACCTAACTCGGTGTGTTCGGGTAACAGAAACTTTTTAGGTACATCTTGGTGGACATGCATGGTGTTTTGAATCGGGCAGCTTACAGAGGTGCAATGGCAGGGCCAGGGTCCTTTCAGCCCATGAATTAAGTTTGGAGGCACAAAGGGCAGCTATTCACCAGGCAGTGATGGACTTCACATGAGCTTTTATGTCCTCACTGGCAGGAGGAGGGAGAGAAAGTGAGAGAGAGGATGAGAGGTAGAGGAGTAGAAGTTGGAATAAGTGCAATAAAAACATTCACTCTGAGAGGTGTGTGGACTGGCAAAATATATTTGGAGGAAGTATTAACTGGGGCCCTCGTTCATATGAAACCCAAAAACTCAGACCTCAGACAATACCAAAAACCTAAGAACGCATTGAAGAGAGGAATAGGCCACAAATACTACATTTTGGTCATAAATATAGATCAGAACTCAGGATACAGCAAGTTACATTTATAAAAAGGGTTAACCCCTCACCCCCAAATATAGTTAAACAAAAGCAAGGCATTTTTTTGTTGTTTCATTGAGTTCAAAAGTTCAGAATTTTCCATCACCAACTAAGACTTTTGAAAATTTGCTTTTACACCAGCCACATCAACTAACTGGCTTGTGTCACAGGGTTGCAGATTGTAGTGCTTGCAGTTACACTACACTGTTCATGCATGGGTAAAATTAAAAATATAAACTAAATTACTTCTTCTAACTGTGTAAGGATGTAGTATTCAGTCCGACTTACTGCCGGCAATGCGGACCAAGCTCCTACTCCGATCGTACAGGGACCGGACAGCCCTTAGAAGAGGGCCCCCAACCCCATACTCTCGGAGCACCCCCCACACGAGGGACACGGTCGAAAGCCTTTTCCAAGTCCACAAAACACATGTGGACCGGTTGGGCAAACTCCCATGAACCCTCTAGCACCCTCTGAAGGGTATAGAGTTGGTCCAGTGTTCCACGACCAGGACGAAAACCGCATAGTTCCTCTTGGATTAGAGGTTCGACTATCGGCCGGATTCTCCTCTCCAGTACCCTGGAATAGACTTTTCCCGGGAGGCTGAGGAGTGTGATCCCCCGATAGTTAGAACACACCCTCCGGTCCCCTTTTTTTAAAAGAGGCACCACCACCCCGGTCTGCCAGTCCAGAGGTACTGTCCCAGACTGCCACACAATGCTGCAGAGACGTGTCAACCAAGAAAGCCCCACAACATCCAGTGACTTAAGGTACTCAGGGTGGATCTCATCCACCCCCGGCGCCTTTCCACCGAGCAGCTTTTTGACTG
>NC_024328.1:18157014-18157624 GCF_000523025.1 Cynoglossus semilaevis
ACTACAAAGTCGATCATTGACCTCCGGCCTAGGGTGTTCTGGTGCCAAGTGCACTGATGGATACCCTTATGCTTGAACATGGTGTTTGTTATGGACAAACTGTGACTAGCACGGAAGTCCAATAACAAAAGCTGTTCTTCCCAATCATGCCCCTCCAGGTGTCACTGTTGCTGCCCAAGTGGGCGTTCAAGTCCCCCAACAGGACGATGGAATCCCCAGGAGGAGCACTGTCCAGTACCCCTCCCAGTGTCTGCAAGAAGGCCGGGTATTCTACACTGCTATTCGGCCCGTAGGCCGAAACAACAGTGAGGCACCTGTCCCTGACCCGAAGGCGCAGGGAAGCGACCCTCTCGCTCAGTGGGGAGAACTCCAACACACGACTGGCAAGCTGGGGAGCTATAAGCCTACGCCAGCATGCGGTCTCTCACCGCGAGCAACAACAGAGACGAAGAGAGTCCAGCCTCTCTCAAGGAGTTGGGTCCCAGAGCCCAGACTGTGCGTGGAGGTTAGCGCGACTATATCTAGTCGGTATCGCTCAACCTCCCACACGAGCTCAGGCTCTTTTCCCCCCAGCGAGGTGACATTCCATGTCCCCATAGCCAGAGTGGTT
>NC_024328.1:18157727-18162058 GCF_000523025.1 Cynoglossus semilaevis
GGCCCAGGGAGCCGAGCCGCGCCCGGCCGGGTCACGGGACCCGGCCACCAGGCACTCGCCTGCGAGCCCCGACCCCGGGCCTGGCTCCAGGGTGGGGCCCCGGTGACGTCAATCCGGGCGACGTTAACCTCTTTGATTGATTTGTTTTCTTCATCAAGGGGGGGGGGTTTGAACTGCTATTTGTCTGATCCGTCACCTAGGACCTGTTTGCCTTGGGAGACCCTACCAGGGACGTTAAGCCCCCGACAACATAGCTCCTAGGTTCATTCGGATACTCAAACCCCTCCACCACGTTAAGGTTGCGATTCAAGGAGGGGTCTGTCAAACTGAATTATAGAAAAACCTTTTGAGACATTTAGGATGTGGAGTATTGGTCTACTGCTGATTTTCTTTTTCATTGTGAAATTTATTTAGAAATAAAATATTTCTAAATAATTTACCCTGACCATAACCATGGAAATATATGCAGTACACATTTTTATACCACACCAAATTCTTGAAGTCACTGAATTTTAGTCACTGCAATGCAAAAAAGAAAAGAAAACATAAACAAGTCACCTGTCATATCAACTGTTAAGAATATTCAGCATGTGTTTTATGTTTTGTTTTTTTTAATGCAGTATTTGGCCTATTTGAGGTAGTAAATAGTTTAAAGGGACCACAAGGATATTTTTACGAACTGCCACATGTTATGACACTCCTTCTTGTAAAGAAAACACATACCTGTCAGGAGTATAATAAATGTGTCATGTTCTGACAGTAAGAGAGTGTGCACCTGTTATTTTCATCTCAAACCTGATTCCATTTTGACCTCTAAAATCAGCACCTATCCTACCAGGGCTCTCTGCCCACTTGTCCACTTGGCCACCCTCAATTGCCTGTGTGCAGACATGTAATCACATCATGTTCCTAACATGCCATCCACTGTAAGTGCACACTCTAGTACATGTCACTATTACTGTGGTGGCTTAATGAGCCCCAAGGCACATGTGCTCGTCACCAAAACCTCAGTGAGGGTCATGCAAAACACACACTTGAACACATGTCACAGACTCACACGATCACGCACACCATCATGCGCACACAGCCCTGCCCAAACAAGCTGTCCCCTACACTCCTACTTATGCATATTGTAAATGGATCCGTACACTCCCATCCTGCATTCTTTCTGCAGGGAATCTGGGCGCTGTGTGAGTGATTTGGTTAGCGTTACACCGTACATTAGAGCTGTCCATCCATCCGGTCTGCTTTTTCAAACACATCCATCGCAGTCCTAGTTAAAACACTGGGGGACCCCCTCCACTCCACCTCCACACACCGCCCCCTTCCCAAAGTCTTTTATGATGTCCATAAAATGGAAGAGTGCAGCTTTACTTGAACTAATAATATCTGAGCTTACAGGGCCTGTGATTGATGATCTTTAAAGCCGGTCCGATCGGGCTCATCTTTCTTCAGATTTTTATCACTGACTTGTTTGCAGTCATGTGCAATCACAAGCACCAGGAGAGGTAACAAGTGCTTGATGTATGATGCTTGAGCCACTTTTGTCAGTTGTGCTTTTCCCTCCTCGCTGTGTTTTTTTCTCCTTATTTTAACCCCAGGATTTTGTTTGGTGGTGCATCTCTTAAAATGTTGGACTGTTGTTTTATTTTACTCTCTCCCCCTCTCTCTATACCCCCCTCCCCCTGTCTTCAGATGGTGGGAACGTGTTCTCCTGGGGGATGGGCCAAGAGGTGAGCCAAACATTTTTCCACTTTTGGTCCTGCCAGAAAAAGCAAAATAAGAACAACATTAGACTGTAGGCCTTTTAAATATTGCACTGACACACACACACGCACACACACACACACATACATGCATCCATGCACACACAGACCCTGAATCGTTTTTAGGTCTTTTTTTTTTCTCCTTTCAGAGTACAGATTAAAGTTGTTGGTCTGAGCCCTCCTTTCCAGCACTTCTTATGGTGTGCCAAGAATGTACATCTTTTTAAATACCATAAATCACCTTTATGGGATCTGCTTTATGTCTGCTTCAAACCTTCTGCTTCACATGGACAGAAGGGGAAATCCTCCATGTGCTTTACACTGTAGTTTATGCACATGCATGCCTCTTTGGCATGTGCATGTGAAGTTGTGTGTGGCTATGTGTTTTGGACCTGTCCTGTCTCCTCCGCCTCTGCTAGATAAAGAATCCCACCTGTCACCGAGGATTGTTCTGGTCTTTCAAGTCCCTCTTTAAAGTACCGCATCATTAGACATCCCCCAGACAGAGCCAGGATAGTGTAAAACCTAAGCCTACCTCACTCCCTCTCTCTCAGTCACTGTGAATATGTTTTTCCTTCCATCTTCACTGTTGACCTATAAGGGGGGAATACAAAATCTCTTTCACAACATCACAGTGAGGAACAAACATTCAGGTGAAGGTTTGAGACACAGGGGGAGTAATGAAAATGTTACATATCAGCTGTGATGAGCTCGGACGTGGCCTTGGCTCCTGCACTGTGCTCTTATTTTGCAAGTAGGCGCCTTTACTAACTGGACTCACTGGATTTTCATAAGCGTTCTCACGTCTATATAACTCTTAAGTCAATCTGGTGAGGGTACAGTCAATTTCTCTATATTTTGATCTGTTTTTTTTTTTTCCTTTCTTACATCTTCTCTTCCCTCTTCTTCAATCCCAGTCTCTTTCCACTCCTTTTATTTTTTCTTTCATTTTTTCCATACTCTTCCTGCATCTTTTACGTCTTTCTGCCCCCTTTTTACCCAGTGTCGTGGAGCTGCTTTGATGATTGATTGCTACTATGTGCAGTCTGACAGGATGTAGCACACTCTCGGCCCCAGGGGCCCCCTCGCAGACTGCGCCACCTGATTAAGACTCCCCTTGTAATCAGCTGCATATTGCCACACCGTTACTGCTCCCATCAAAAAAAAGAAGAAAGGTTCCACCTTCTGAAAGATAACACTTTGTTTGTGGCTGAAGAAGACGTGAGAGCAGAGAGAAACCTGAACTTTCTTTGCTTAGCAGATACCTCCCTCTCTCCAGGGCTTAGAGGCTCTTATGTATCAGTTGCAGCAAAAAAAGCAAAAGGTCTTAAACCTAATAAAGTTGACTGCTGCCTTACCAAGGTAAACCCAGGCCGCTCTAACCCTATTACAGCTGGTAATAGTGTTACAGATATAAATCTCATTGTTTTCCTCCTATTGAGACTCAAAGACGGACGACCTGCGCTATATCGCATGATTGAGGTGAGAAGGAATTTGAATGATGTCAGGGAGTGCACGCCACAGCCAGAATCAATATGTTAACAGCAAACCAGGAGTGGCAGGTAAGTTTCAAAGCAATCAAGTGAACTTCAAGTGATATACTGCGTGTTCCATGGAATGAAAAACCATCTTTTTAACAAACTGTTAAATGAAAAATATTCTGATTTAATTAACATCATAAAGTCACATTATGGATTATTGGGTTAGCCATCAAGCCAGTGTTTCTGATGCATACATTTGATAACAACACAAAAACAACAACATCTGCACACAGACCAGAGTCTTAACTCCTAACGTCAGCTCTGTGATAGCCAGGGGTCAACCCTCGCTGATGCAGAGTTCAACTTGGCAGCGACCTAAACTGACATTTGATCCAATTTATATAAAAGTCAAGCTTTAAACAATCTTAATCGTGTAGTCAATGGTGAGGAGAAATGCTACAATGACCCAAAGAAGAAACACAGTCAGCATAGAGACGGACTCCAGTTGAAGGTTTAGCTGTAAAGCTAAAGTACAGACATAAACATCTTCCAGGAAAACTTTGTCTGTATGGCAGTAAAACTTTAACTTCGAACTGGTACTGTCGAATTCATGAATTCACCTTGATGCAATTACAGTGAATGCCACATATAACATGGACCTGAAGCCCAGTATTTGTACATTCTTCTTATTATTTTAGTTTGTCAAACATGGCTCAGTTTATCAAACTACATCACACATTGTCGTAGCTGTGCTGTATTTCTGAGGTGTTTTAGGATTTGTGTGGCTATTTTCCCTATCGATTGCATCCATGTATGTAATGTAATGATGCCAGTGATACATCAAGCATGGTAAACAATAGAAGAATTGGTAGGATAATGGTGGGCCTGGTTCCAGTGCAGTTCTGGCCCCATCGAACACTGGACCTTTTCCAAATTAATGCTAATGTGTTTAGGCAGTGAGGCAAATGAGCATTATTGATACTCCTATGTATTCCTAAAAAAAGAGCAAAAACATGCAGACATGTGTAAGCATCTTTGCCTCTGGGTGTGTTTGGTATTTTGCCATACACACATTTATATCTGT
>NC_024328.1:18162098-18162962 GCF_000523025.1 Cynoglossus semilaevis
ATGCCATCAGTACACACATCGTGACTGATGACAGTCGTTGCCACAGTCTAATGCTCTGCTGCTTAATGTCCTTTTTGTTTATTAATTAACTGTAGGATATATATGCTGAGAGACACCTATTGATTCAACCGCTGCATTAATTGATTTTGTGCTTCACTAATCATATTGTTCCTGCAAAATCATTACGAGACCTCTATGTTTTCTTTGTGGCAGAAGACTGTTGCCGTGTTGTGTAGTGAGTGTTGATGTATTATTTTTTGATTAATATTCCTCTATTTTTATAATGTGATAGTTAGGGGGCGTGACTAATAAAATCAGAAAATCATACGTCTAAGGTTGGGTCAGATGTTTTATAATCAGTTTAAATCTCAATGGTTTTTAACCACAGACACTTTAAGAGCTGGAGACAACTATTCCAAACTTTTGTTTCATGTTGAAGTAACAAGAAAGTACTAGAAATATTTTGATGAGTCACTGCAAATGATTGGAAATCATATAGTAGAAGATTTAGACTATTTCTTAGTGATTTTAACTTTAAAATAATTTGTAAATTGTAGTCCTGTTGAGGTGAAAATAGATGACAAAGCGTACACATCAATCAGAACATCAGAACAACGCTGCAAGCCATGTTCACCAACACTGCCAACTGCATCTGGCTAGCTGTCAAAACCAGTATAGTGTCCACTTTTAACCTCCACCATTTGACCACATCCATCCATCCATCCATCCATCTTCAACCGCTGGGCCAGGTCGCAGGGGCAACAGTCTGAGCAGGGACACACAGACTTCCCACTCCCTCGACACTTCCTCCAGCTCTTCTGGGGGGACCCCAAGGCGTTCCCAGGCCAGCCGAGCGACATAGTC
>NC_024328.1:18165550-18184827 GCF_000523025.1 Cynoglossus semilaevis
GGGGGGGTTGAACCGCTATTTGTCTGATCCGTCGCCTAGGACCTGTTTGCCTTGGGAGACCCTACCAGGGGCGTTAAGCCCCCGACAACATAGCTCCAAGGTTCATTTGGATACTCAAACCCCTCCACCACGTTAAGGTTGCGATTCAAGGAGGGGGACCACATGTTACACCATTTTGTTTTATCTTCTATTTTCAACTAAATTGGATTGGAAAATGTCAAAGATAAGCAATTCAGCAATTTGTTCTATTGTCACACTTTTACTCTTGCCTGCAAGTCATATAAATTACTGGATATAATGAGTTTTTAAACTGATGTTTTACAAATAGCGTGTTACACTGTGCACCTTAATCTGTTTTGCATTACATTTGCATGCTAAATAGTGTCGTACTTCTGTGTACTACTAATAGTAAAAAGTAAAGGAACAATGTTTTGAAAAAACAGATGTGTCCTATGTCTGTTTTGTACATCTTCTCATGTAGATAAATATGTATGTATATAAACACAGCTTGACAACATTTTGTGTAGGCACATGTGACAGAAAAACTTAATTAGCTAACTTTGTTGAAAAAAAAGTATCAAAATCCTGACAGTAGCAGAAGAGAAAAGTTACCTGTGATATACGTTGAAACATGACTTTTGTGAGATTAGAACCAACAGATTTCAGTGTGTGTGTGTCAGACTGTTTGATGTTCCCTGGTGAGTCTGTCCAGGGTTACAGTGTAACCAAAGCATCTGTCTCCTGCTCACCTCCCAGATCAGTCAGTTCAGCTTGATTGGGCTCAGTTATCTTGGTTTTATACTGACAACTGTCTGGGAAAGGTCTGTCTGGGGTTCAAGTGCATTAAAGTCATCCGCCATCTCCCACTGAGCCTCAGCACAGATGGCTCCAGATGCAGCTGGCACAGCATGGAGCAGCACCTGACAGAGCTCATTCACTCACAAGAAAAGAAACCCACTCAAAAGTACACATAGACCAGTACATGCGTACGCCTTACTTCAGGTACAGAGACATCTGCTCGCCCACTGTACCTCGACACAAGTCAACCTACACTCACAAAGTCTGACTAATGCACTCACACTTTAGACACGCACACACATGCACTCACAGCAGGAACATATGCTGCAGTGTGTGTACAAATCCTCACAGTTGCACACATTCAAATAAGCAATTAAAGACGCAGATTACTGCATACCACACACGCACACACATACACACACACAGTTTAAAATGTAAACCCACACATATTGTGCTCTTTCAAACATATGCCAGGGCATGCTGACGTGCACAGGAGCACAGTGCAGAAATCCCACTGTGAATGCACAAAAAAGAAAAAAACAGAGAGAAGCAGGGCAGCAGAGAGAAGTCAAATTGAACAGCCTCACCATTTGTAGCACAGAGAATAGACATGTAAATGGAGGACAATGCATTCTGTTGTAATCCAGGAAATGCTGTGGTTATTAAGCTTATGTGGCTTTTTTAAGTGTTTGAATGGAGGTTTCCACCCAGACACACTCACAAATGAGGGATAGCATTGCCAGGCACTTGCATACGATGGTAAATGAAACAAGAAACACAGTACACAGTACACTTTTTGACTTTTGTCGAGTAAAAGAAATATGCAGTCTGCCTTTTTCTTGCAATATTTTCTCCTGGGTGACAGCCATTTGAGCCAAGATAAAATTGCCAGTTGCCTGTGTCACATTTTACAGTACGCAGCAGATATTATAACAAAGCCTCACAAAGATCCACTTAAATTATGACACAGCAAAAGCGATATACAAGTCATACAAATTTAACAAGCATGTTTACATTCAAAAAGTAGCACAGCAGCGTGAATTAAGCGGAGGTGAGGGAAAGTGTCTGTCTTTTGCTACACTAAACGGATTTTTTTTTCTTGCCCTGAAATTAAAATGCCACTTTGGCATGTCTCTTTATTAAACTCCTCTTTCTATGATTGAAAAAAAAAACAGTTAAGATTAAACTTTTATTTAATCCTGTGACTGACACTGTGTCATTATTCTGCTTGCAGGGACAACTTGGACTGGGTGAGGACAGGATTCACGTCTGTGCTCCTTGTCTTCTCAGCTATTCTCAGCTCGCTGAAGTCGCACACATACAAGCAGTGGACAGCTACGCTGCAGCTGTCACTGGTGAGCCAAAAATCCAGCCAACTGCAGTAGCCAATAGTGACGTTTGGTCTTTCCTTCAACATCTTTTTTTTTTTACACCCCTAAAGTGTTAAGTCAGTGCAGGTGCCTACAAGGTCCATTTCCAGGAAACTTCCTTCTCTTAAAATGCAAGTCATTTGACATTCTCTAATTTAAATTAATTATTGTGTGGCAAGAAAAAGGGTTTTCATATATTTTGATTTTTGAGTATAATATGGAATTTTTTTACTTAACAGCATTACCACAAAGGCAAATTATATTTTAAGCTTAAGGTGCTTCAGTAAAACAAATACCATTTCTCTTAATGTGTAGTAGAGAAAAAATAACAAGCTGGTGGCATTATTGGATATATAGTGTCTTGGGGAAATATATATATATATATACAGCACAGAATAGTGAGTAAAAATAGGAAAAATACCCACTTTCCAAATTGCAACATTCACTATCCTCAGTTTCTCTAAAATTCATTCTTTTATTTATTTATTTATTTGTATTTTTTTTGTGAATCAGAGAACAAAGGCTACATATCACTTGAAGTCTTTTCTCCCTTTCTTTTGTTTGATAAATAAAAAATAAGCATATTGAAGGTGTATCAACCTTTTTAAATAATAGGGGTTACCAGTGTGGTTCCTTTCCCCCCCTTCATCTCAAAAGTTAATCATCATGTCTTAATATACAAAACAACTTTTTCCCAGCAGTGTCTGTCACTGTGGCTTTGAGCCATGCTAATTTTTCATCCACTTCACTTCATTGAGTTTTAATTAACACAACAAGGAATCGGTGTCCTCACATGGCATCACTCGGAGCACAAATTCACCCTCATTAGCTCTTGATATCTCTAAAACCATTCTAGCTACAGTGTGCAGTGGTGCACCCAGTCTCAGTGTTATGTCTTAGATGAAATACATAATGAACTGATCTGCTGTTTTTCCAGCACATAGCCTCTGCACTCTTAGACATGTCAGGCGCTGAACTTTCTTTGTTGTTACCCGACTTGGAGATAAGAAAACACCTTCTCTTCGCATCAGCTTTTCCCACAATCCTGCTTGTCTTGAATAGTCCAAAATCAGAAAGCTATCTTTTCTGACTAAATAAAAAACGGTGCCTGCTAGTTCTTCACTTTTCAACATTACTGGCTCCTTAGACTCTAGGTTGTATGACTTTCTGCAAACTGATCCCCCCCTCTGCTCGGCCAAGGGGAAATGAACTGCCATGAAAGCAGTTCCAATACATTTGCACCACTACAGAGTGTCAAGAAACCACTTCTCCTTCAAATTGCTGCTTTCTTCTGTTCTGTCAGACAGACGGAATTAAAGTGGTGGCACAACAAATGTAACATCAGCCGGTTAAAGAGAAAAACGCATTGTACTTGTTTCCAGAGCGGGGCACATTTACAGCACACTGCTGAACTGCAATATTCAGTTAAAAGAATTGCCTATTGTTGAGGAGAGACGAGAGACGTCTGCCGGCGCTGTGTGCATGTAGCTTGGCTGCAAATGCCACTGCTTCATTAAATGAACTGCAGAGAACATATTATTAACTTTGGTCCCATTTGAATTCTTGGCGGCAGCGGGGGACTATGTGGAGACCAGAGTCCTGTTCGCCTTTTCTACATTATGTCTTTAGGTGATCTATAAAATGTTATTATTTAAAACAAGCTCTTTATGGATTGCTTATGAGGCATGCTTAGCACATGATTGATCTGACCTTTCGAAGACGCTACTTCTTTGGGAAAACATCAGACTTAACCTTTTTTAGCGGGATTACCCTGCCAGCCCTCTGTGCAAGTGTGTGTGTGCATGTGTGTGTGCTCGCGTGGGTGTTCAGTAGTTTATGCTCATGCGGCTGTTTGTGTGGTAAAACACGTCAAAACACCTGCCTCCCTTCCTTCGCCAGGCATTCCCGGCTGAAGGGAAAATAATACAATACTGACTGATTGATCAGTGATGTCTGAAGTGGTATTAGTGCCTGTGCTTTTGTGTGTGTATGTGTGTATTTGTGTGTGTGTGTGTGTGTGTGTGTGTGTGTAAGGCTTTGTACTAGTTGATGCAGAATAGAGATTGATGGAGGCCTGCCGTGAGGAGGATACTCAGTTATCTCCTTGTAATTAAAATCCACCTCATAAAGATTATTGACTCCCCCTCTGTATGAACCAGCGTGCTCCCGTGCTTGGCAGGGTTCGCAAAGCGCTTCTTAAAAAATGAAAAATAGCATATTAAGCAGCACATATTTCCCATTTATGCAGAACATTTAGATGTGGTTAAGTTATCGTAATGTGCAATAAAACCTGGATGTGAAATTTGTAATCCACTTTGGAAAATTGCTTACTATATTGCTTTTACATCCCCTGAAAGAGCGTTGGAGATGTGTGTGCCAGGTTTATTGTGTGCCATAATTTAAAAGTCCTCAATCGCAGGCAATAAATATAAATTTATTAGTGGCAGGTTTAAATAGGCAGACACTGAGGTAGTATGAGTGAGTGTAGGCTTGAGTGTTTGCTGAACGTTCAAGTGTGTGTCTCTGTCTGTATTTGCGTGTGTACGTTGTGGGTGGGGCTACCGATACAATACAGTATTGTATATTGATGTGATATTATATATTCTTTTATAATTGTTCAACAAGGAAACATTAATTTTAGTTAGTAGAGACTAATGTTTTAGAGTAAGTCATATCAGCCTTTTCTGTCACATACAATCAAACATTTAGTCATGCACCTGCCTGAAAATCTTGATGATGATATGCTTTAAAATTCCTTTCTATATCACTGTAGGAAAACATACTTACTCAGAGAATTAAGGTGAAAGTGACTATTTGTTTTTAGAAAAAAACGCTATGACATACATTTACTCTCTTATTATTAAGTGTTGTTCATGATGCTACTGTCTAAATCTGATCTTCTAAAAGCACCCTTTTGAAACAGCGGCCTGCAACCCAGGCACACCCTTAGAGTGGCCCAGTCTGCAATCAGTTATCAAATGTGGAGTGGAACTGAGAGAATCCTTGTTGGCAGGTAATCAGGAATTCCTACAGTTGACAGTCTTGGCCAGGCAAATGAATCAATAAAATGATCAGTGAAACTCAACTGACAAATACTATAATAATAACAGAGGTGGAAAGTAACCAATTACATTTACTCATGTTACTTTAATTGACTAGCTTTTGTTAGTAATTTGTAATAAGTTAATTTTACTTTTACCTATGTGCTTTTTGACTTAAGTATTTTTACTTTGCTACATTTGGAAAGAACCCGTTACTGAGTAAAAACTATATTACATATATACATACTGTGAACTACTATTACTTTTTGTGACTTTCTTTTCATTTCTACCCCTGCAACAGGTGGAGAGCTGTATCTGTGAGGGCTGATTCCATGTCTTTCGCTGGTCTGTAATATCACAGACATTTAAAAAGTCTTCACGCCCCTTCAGATTCTACTGAGTGACAGGACGGTGTGTATCTGAGCAAAATAATTGTCTGTAGGTGTATTTTGTTTATTTTTTTTACTGCATTCAATTACTGCATTTCAGTTGTATAAATAGTATTAAATATACTGGTGAGTCCAGAAAGAATCAGATACAGACTGAAAGTACTGTTGTCACACAGTGATGTTTTGATGCTGAAGACTTTTCTTCCATAATGAGATGTCACACATTTATCACTCAGCCATTAAGATTTTATTAACTCATTCACAGCATCCTAACAAATGTATTGCTTGTTTAAAATAAATGGTTGTTTTCTGTGCAGGTATCTGTTGTTGCCTGTGGTTCCTGGCACATGATTGCACTCACTGAAGGTGAGCACACACAGCACCTTTCACTTAGACTTATTTTCATCTGGTTTTATCCCTTCCTCTTCATTCTCTCCGCTTTTTCCTTCAGCGTTGTATCTAAATCAGGCCTTGCTCCTCCTCAAAGCCCCTCCTCACTCACTTTTCACTCATTAGACCATAATTCACTTCAGAGGGAAGCGTCATTAATGCACAGTAGGACTCAGCAGCTTGATGTGTGCTAATTATATTGTGTGTTTTACACACTTGATGACTTTTGCTTAGTCAATGGTGAGCTTAGTTTCTGGTAATTGTTTTTAGGGATATGATAAGTTTATAAAAGCCTCTCCGTGTGAGTGTGTGTGTGTTTGTGCAAGTTTACCCGTGGATGCACAGTGGAATCTGAGTTTGTCAAATGTAGATGGTGAGACTTGCAATCTGTGCTGGTAATATTTATATGCCGCTATTGCCAGTGTAGTCATGCATTAGGAGTGTGGCACATGCATCACACACGGTGCACTGCTTTGATAATTGAACAGAAAACACAACGTATCATTTCACAGCTTACACTGTTCTCTGTACCAAATTATGATTAGCAAACAGTCTGACACAGTGAAACTTGAAAGTCCATCACCAGATTTAGGAAAACATCATCCACGGTGGTGGTAGTCGCCTTCAGATCGAGCCATGTGAGCCAGCAGTTACATCACTAGCTGCTGCAGCCAGAAATGCTGCTCATCCTTGGGCTAATCATTCTGATTGGAGGTGTCCTCTGGCTCACCTGGGGGCTTCCAATCCTATTAGGCCAACCGTCCTGAGACTGGAACACCCAGCATCCGCTTGTGTTTGATCAGCAGTGCTTAGAGCCCACACTTGTCCTTTTACGTCAGTTTTAAGGTATGAAGGAGAGAAGCAGCATGGATGAGTTTGGTGGTGTTGAGGGTGGGGGAGGGGGGTTAAACTGTGATCCTCTTAACTCTCCATGGGAGCAGTGGAGAGTTCTAGTGCCACACCTCCTACTCTGAACCAGCTTTGGTTCTCTGAGAAGGGCGGGTCCGTAAACTTCAGGTGTCAGCTTAAAATTGCATATTGAAAAAAAAGTAGAAGAAAAAGAAGAGCAAGAAGAAAGAAAAAGAGTCAGAGGTTGTGTATCAATTGTTCAGCTGTATTTTTAAAGTTGTTTTACACCTAATTCTGTTGATTGGTGGGTTTTGCCTTTTACAAAAAGATAAAAAAAGAAAATCCATCCATCCATTTTCATCGGCTTATCCGTTACCGGGTCGCGGGGGCAGCAGTCTCCACCTAAATCACACTGCACCATACCAACCCCCCAAACCTTCCTGTGGGTGGTGAGTCCACTGGAAGGTACCAACCGCCCTAACCGGGATTCAAACTTGTCCAGGAGGTGAACCCTGGGGTTCCACACCAATGACAGAGACATTGCCTCTGGGCCAAAGCGCCACAAAGGAAAATCAAGAATGGTTTAAATTTAGTTCGTATTGATAATGTCTAGACCAGTCTAAATACCCTAAAAATGTATACATAGTAAAAACAAAGAAATGTACAAATCATATGCAGTAAAAACCTGTGAAAACACTGAAAGGGCTTTTCAACGTAGCAGAATTTGGTCTAGCCCTACTTTCCACATTTTTCTCGGTCTACGAAAGCACAGCAGCTCTCTCATGTTGTTAGAGGTAAATACACCTGATCCCCAGAGACCCGTCACCTCCTTCCACCATCTCCCTTTCCTTACATCACCTTCTCTATCCCCTCGTTCAACCTTCCCATTGACTGCTCTTCTTCTTCATAGCACACCCATTACTCTGTCTCTCCTGTGGCTCTTCTTCCTCCTGCACTCTTCCCCTTTTTGTCCCCTCCTCCTTCTCTTCCACCTCCTCTATCCCTGGGCCAGGAGCGCCCAGGAAGAGCCATGTGTTTCCAAAGTGGACTGGATGGGAAATCGAAGCAGGGCTTCTGTGTTTATCAAGCTACAGCTCCGTCACCTTGCTCCAACTCCCGTCTGGAGGCCCTGGCAAATTGGTGACAGCAGCAACAACCCTGCAGCACACGCAGCCCCAATGTGCACACTTACACACACACACACCAAGGCACACACATACACATCACCTTGGCCTGTTTAGTTTTATTGCCAATGTCAGGTGAGGAGGTGGAGGTAGGAGTGCTGTCTGTGCTCACCCTACACACATGCAACTGCACACACACTAACACACACACACACTCACACACACTGACACTTTCATACACACACAGTCATTTCCACCCCTGCCGACACCTTGGCTAACAAGACCTGTGAACCGCAGTGACAGAACTCGGAGACTTGTCAGAGTCCCAGTCTTTTAATGCCAAGACCCAGCCCCAGCTCTGAGCCAGCAGGGTTTCTGTATGCACACTGAGCCACAATAGACTGCACAGTGAGATAGTGAACACGAGTGCACTGAGTACTACTGCTGCTCCAGGTCAATGTTGTTTATAAAATACTGTTAATAAATACCCACAGTTCTCTGCTGTAATTATTTCAATAGAACATACAGAGTAACGCATTATTGAACTTCTTTAACATGAAAATCTGTGCCTTTTGTAGAAAGTTTGGGTTTACCTTTAGTTTGCTCCACAATATATTGAACTGCAGCTTCACACACAGTTTCTTCCATCCATGAATCTTTATCTTCCTGCTCCTGTGCATCAATGTTGTCTGTGTATCTCTGTAAACCTCCACAATCCTGTGAGATCTTCATGTGAAGCATCTGATCGTCAGTAATTACAGCTGGTTTTTCACAGACCACTGCACCTTTTGTTGTTTGTGTACAGAACGTCAGCTGCCGGACACATTTTCTGCCGACCTTTGATTGTATTTTGATGTGATCCTGTAAGCATAGAAAAAAATAAAGTTGACTTAGGTTAGAACCCTGCGTGGCCTCACTGCCTTGAGAATGAACTGCACAAACACAGATGCCTAAGCGCTTACAATGATGCCATTTAAGAGACTATTGATCCAGCTAGTGCTGGGTGAATCACTGGATCAATGTTCAGTTGGTTGGTCAGCTGGATGGCTGGCTGACGACATGAATGAATGGGGGGCTAGATAATGGATGAATGGACAGTAGAGTAATCGATGGAGGCATAGATGTATGGATTGATTCATGGATGGATATGAAGACGGGAACATAACAGCAGGACAGCAGGGTCACATCGGTAAACACCAGAGCTTGTGTTAGTGTCAGGATTTTATTAGACTACATTGTTCCTTTTGCACCTTAAGGTTTACCACCTGCACAAACATTATGACCATAGGAATGCAGTTTTGTAGGACTGGTCTGAGGGAGAAATGTTCCCACCCGAAGCATAAAAACCCAGATTCGATTATTTTAGCAAATTTAGCAACACTTGCAAAATGATGCATGAATATGTGAAAAAAGTAATTAATGTCTCTCACATGGGTGGTGATTTGGCCCAGTGGCAATGTCTCTGTCATTGGTGTGGAACCCCAGGGTTCACCTCCTGGACAAGTTTGAATCCTGGTTAGTGCGGTTGGTTCCTTCCAGTGGACTCACCACCTACAGGAAGGTTTAGGGGGGGTTGGTACGGTGCAATGTGATTTGGGTGGCGACTGCTGCCCCCACGACCCGGTAACGGATAAACGGATGAAACTGGATGGATGGATGGATGGTCTTGCACATGGTCCAAACACACACGTAGAGCTTTTCAGTTTTTTGGAACCTGAATTGCTGATGGAGTATTTCTGAATCTTCTCAAGAGCTTCTAGGGAATTATAAGGAAAATGTCCAGTTATTCTCTGTGGGTTTCTTTGGCCAAATGTCTTGTTGAGGCCATAGATTGAACAGGCTGTGTCCAGCCCACATATGTAAAGAACCATCTTTAAATCAGAACCTTGGAAAAAAAAGAAGGTCTGAAGAAGTAAAGGACAGTCACACTGTTAGCTACATCAAAAGCTGAGGCTGCTTTTTAAATCTTGGACATGACAAACAAATTGAGCTAGTCAAGTTCACATTGGTCAAAAAGTTGTACAACCAATGACATTCATTATGTCATGGAACAGAATCAGATCAATGTTATTGAATGTTAAAGGACAAAAAACAGCCATTGTGATTAGTTTGTTTTTGCTGGATTTTTGTGATTTGTGTACACTGGGGTTCTTTGACCTAGTTACCCAGCATTTGGCAGCAAACATGCAAAAAGTGTAACACAATGCAACACAAGGGAGAGATAGAAATTCTTTTATTATTCTTACGTGCGAGGCATGTAAGAATACGCACACAAACACTCATATGGCCGTGCACACTCACAGTGAAGTGATCATCGGAGGCTCACAGAGGTCGTGCCTCATGAGAAAAGGAAAAAAAGGAGAATGCTTATTTAAAATTCTGTAAGAGATGTCAGATATGCCCTCTGCATATTTCTATGTAAAAATGTGTAAATAGATCCTTTGTAAATAGCTTCTCTCTTGCCAATCACCCTGTCTGCACTCTGCATAGCAGCATTAAAAATTGATCCTTAGCTGCACCAGGGTGAGATGCTAACATTGCTGCCAAATGACTGATTAAAAAGAAAAACCTTTAATCTTTGCTTTAAAGTGTCTACTGCCTTGGCATGCCTTTCCCTGTGCTCCTCTATCTTCCAAGGCTGTGAAGGGAAGGAGGGGGTCGCCGTGAGGGAAACGGGGTCACACTTCATGTAGAGTCAGCACTGTACACTGATAGCGCTCTGGAGGTGAGGGATTTCAATAAGCACAGATCTAGGAATTGACGCATATTGCTCTCGTCTAAATTGAACCCTGAGCCAAAGGTTAAAGACATATTTGAGTATTCCACAAGACCATAAGGCAAATGTGTTAGTGTTCTTCAACACGTTCAAGAAAAGCAGCTTTTCATCCGATGTATACAATGCAGGTTAACACAAATCTGCAGGGCGGTTGTTTGATGATGCAAGGTTTGACCTGCCCCGAACTTGTTCACTTGCACAGCAATGGAAATCCAAGCTCTTTGAATTACAGTGTGTTAAAACGAACAAATGCTTGCCTAAACATTGTGAAATAGAGTAACTACAGGCAAATTAGATTAGAAAAAAACATGTTTTCAATTGTTGATGAGAAAGGTTTAGGAGTGTGTGTCTGTGTGTGGGTGTGTTTCAGGGAGCAGAGAGAAAAAACCAGAAGAATCTGATCATAGAGATCGCGGAGTTTGCTTCAGAGACCTTGTCCACAATCCACTAGCAGTGGAGAAGGTAAGGACAGGCAACAAATTGCAATTAAGACAAACTCTCCCTTTCTTATCAACCCACTCAAAAACTGTACAAATACACTTTTCAGAAATGTTTCAGGACTTCCTAAAAATGTAACAGATCCCCAAAGTTTGGAATAAAACAGTAAAAAAACTGTGACCTGACCCTTATTCAGCAGGGTAAAAAAGGCACATCCTCCAGTGGCTCAGTCTTATAAACAAAGATATATTTTTTTATCATGACTCAACTTTTGCATCCTAATTGCTAAAGGAAGGGCAGTGATTGATATTTTCCTTCTCCATACTTCCTGCCTGCCTTGTTGATATTCTCAAACCTATAGCATCTGTTGTTTACTTCCACACAACCCACACTCCTTCATTTCCCACATTTTTTTTCCCATCTCTACGCGAGCAATAATGAGATACGATTGAACAGGTTTTTCTTGAGTTAACAGCACAGCTCTCAAAGTCTGAGGTGAAGATAATATTCACTCACCTTTCAGAGTATCAGTCACGCCTACTGAATTGTTACCCCGAGCCACACACTCACACACATACATACACACACAGCAAAGCTCCCGCCACTCCCCATCTCTGTCATTCAGCTGTTTACTGTCATTCATACTCAGGGTTTTTGTATAATCCTCTCACCACACCTGAGAACTCCCCACACTGTGTCACTGGATTTACTCCCCTGCTCCCTCTCCTCCGATGCAGAAGCTTTTTTTTTTTTTTTTTTGCATCACAGTCATTCCTATACCCACATTTTCATCCTTTATGTAAATAACCACAAATAAAAAGACAGTAAGAGACACTTCAAGATTCACACACACACACACACACACTCACACACAAACCACTCTTTGCACGCTGTATGTTTGCAGTCATCCCCTCTCATCAGTTGGTTTGTTAGTGGAAGTGTCTTTGCCTGTAGCCATAAATTAGGGGGTTGTGATTTAACTGATTGAGACAAAAGAGAAGACAACGAAACATGAATAAAACAAATGATGTAGAGAAGGTACAGGGAGGGGAGAGACAGAAAAGAGAGGAAAAGTGTGTGTGTGTGTGTGTGTGTTAGGAGGGGAGGATGAACTGAAGGCAGAAATGGGCCAGTGTATATTTCTGCTCCACTTTCACTTGGGGAAGGCTTCATTAAGAAGTCTGTTTCCAGAGCACGGTGGTGGAATCTGTGTGTAACGATGTGTGTGTACAGCAGTGCGGGTGCACATTGGACAGCTTCATGTCTGAGACTGTGTGGATGCACGTGCATGGACATAATGATTTTTTTTTTGTGTGTGTGTGTGTGTTCAGCAAAAGAGATCCCCTAAATAATTTACTCCCAGGACTCTCTAATTGGTATCAAGTTTTTAAATGGGGTCAAACGTGGCAGTGCAGTTCTATGCAGCTTTCCTCTTGCCTTAAATATGTTTCATTACATCTGCTGCTGCAGTGCTGCTGCTGCTCTGTGGGACTTGAACCTGTAGATGCTGCTTCTGCCTCGAAGTTCAGTCTGTTCTGCAAACACACCGGGCTGTGGAAGGATCTGGTTTTTATGGCTGTGGTAGAGTTCATTCATTTATTTTATATCCGCTGAGTACTGTAGGAAACGTTCATTATGAAGAAGTCTGGTAGGTCGTAAACATCAAACAAAGTTGCACACACACAAACGTGCACACACACACACACACACACAAAGCCTAAGGCAACATACAGAGCATGTATTAGCTCTAAGCTCACTAATAAGGCCAATTAGAATTATACTGTGTATTGGTGAAAGTAGCTTTACCTATAAGAGTCTCTCATCCTCATGACTCCTTCACATATTGACTTTACCTATGTAAGACAGTAAACTGTTGGTTCTACTGGAAAGTTGTCAAGTTATTGTATAATTGTATTAAAATGCACTTTGAAGTAACAGTTTCTGTTTCACTTAATTTTTCTTTTCTCAATTTAAATGAAAGACAACATCACATCACAACATGGTTAACCCACCAGTAATTTTGGTTGTTTACTTACTGAAACTGTCACAGTGAGCCATTAACATGGCAGGACACAAACAGGACCCAAATGCAGTACTGGGGCCGGTAGTTTATATATGAAAAAAAAAAAAAAATTCACAAAAACCTGCTTCTTCAAAGATCAGGACAAAACACTCAGCACAGGAACAGACTTGACCAGGAACAGCCTAGAAACAGACACACCATTGACCAGCTACAACACAATGATCCCACAAGGACAGAGTGAGGGAGAGAGGTATATATACAAAGGGCACCAGGGGAAGAGTGAGACTAATTACAGAGACACAGGTGAGTGTGATGACACAGATTACCCCTCACAGCAGACAGCAGGAACAGAAAACACACAGACCTGACAAAAACATCATGGCCCACAGTGAGTCTGTTTATGTTGACATGCACGTAAAACTGCAAGAATAATACTGCAAGTAAACTGGTCAAAATTAATATTTATAGTTTCAAAATTGCAATGGAATCAAAATCATGACCAAACTTTCTGCAGAAAGTATCCTAGTGCTGTGTTATATAAAAGTAAAATAACCAATTTTAAAGTCAAATCAATAAAAAGTAATGTGTAATGTCTAATTAACTACAGTATTTATTACATTATTATTGGTTATCATCACTTTGTCTCTATCAGGACTTCAAGCACAGTAGTCAGACTGGGGGGAAACCAGACAACTTCATGAAGAAGCAGCAGGGCGGAGAATCTGACGGCGCTGAGGGAGATGAAGGAGAAGAAAGTAAAGTTAGACCAAACAATACGGAGGGAAATGGAGCGTTGCAGGAGGATTCAGCTGCTGCCTTTTCCAGGTCTGAAATGGGAAAGGACAGGAGAGGAAATGACCACTCATCAATCACATGCAAACAGAGGGATAAGGGGGAGGATCGCAGGGCAGAAGGGCAACTAGAGTGTAGGAAAGAACCACAGAAAGGAAGACCAAGCATAAACACGGCCTTCACCACTCTGCATCCCTTACCCAGGTCAGCTGCTGAGCAGCGCAGGTCAATCGACGGCACACTGCCACGGTTACTGACGAGACAGGAAAGCCGGAGCAGAGTTTTAGCCGGAGCTCAGAGTGTGAGTGTTTTAGTTCTTATTAAATTAATGTAATCTACTTTGTCACTGTTGTGAGTCATAGCGAACATCCAGGTTTGCACACATCACATTTTATTTCTATTACTCCACTCCTTTTGCCTTGGCTAGTGTTAGCCAAACATGATTTTTGCTTTTATCACAATGAGTTGGCAGCATCTCAGAGCTGCTGGCCCTCAACCTTTTATTTGTTATATGAGTGTCTGAGAGTGCTACAGTTAAGTGGCTTGAACTCCGAGAGGCACTTAAATTACTTTAGCTGCAGTTAAAGACTAAAACATAGCCTACTTTTATTACTCTGTAGCATTAAATAATTTAACTATCAACCCAAAAGCAGATAGAAAGTTTAAAATGTTTTCTTTTTTCTTTTTTTCTTGTGTTGCATGTGTTTGTCTTTTTAGGAGATATCCACGTATTTGACCAAGTTGGTCCAAAAATCTGGAAGTGATAGCAACATTCTGCAGTGTCCCAAGTTCAGGATGGAGCCCAGACCTCCTGGGAGATCTGCAAGTCCTCTGGCACACAGAGTAGCCTCCTGTCACCGTTCAAGAACAAGACCACAAGTTGTCCTTGAGTCTCCGATTTACTGTTCCTCTCCTCATCCGACCTCTGTGCAACAAATCCATTCGTCCAGATCTTTCCACCTGGAATCAGCCGTTGAAAGCTCTCTTCCTCCATCTCATTCCTCCTCTGAAGCCTTCATGTACTGTTCTATGTACAGAAGCACCATTTCTCCCCTTGGCACAACTCGGAATAATCTTTAAAAATCTCCCAGACCCAGTTCTGTCCGGCAATGGAAGTAGAATATTTATGTCATCTTTTAATCCTGGAAATGTGTATTTAATATTTCGTTCCGGGTCATGTGAATGACTTGAAAGCTAAATATATTTCTTATACTGTCCCCTTGATAATGTACAACTCTGACTGGCTTTGCAATAAGACTACTTTTTTTTATCATTCTTTCCTGGACATCAAATTGTGGGCTCCAGGTAGACAGGGAGGCAGCAATGTCTACGCTGCCAGAGATTTTTTCCTTCTTCTTTGTCTTCTTCTTCTTTAGCTGACTCCTCGTTAGTATTAAAGTGCACCAGTTTATTCCAAAACTGTGATTTGTCAAATATTAATGTCATAAACTCCATCTCAGTCAATAACATTCTTGGACCTTGACTCGGTCATGAGGTAAAAGCTGCAGAGTCTTTGAACATTTCAGCAGATCTTGAGCCTGCACACCACCGCTGAGCCACATTGATTTTAATACTTACAGTGTGTTGTTTATTAAAGACATGACGCTCTCTTAGATCTTGGCCTCTTGTAAGACATTTCACGGTGGAATGTTTTCATGGCTGCCCATCTCTGCTGCATGTCTCACATGTGCATGCTACTATTGCTCTTTGGAGTGTGAGGAAATTGATTTGTTGCAGAGATAATACTTTATGATGAGGTTTCTCTCAGTAAATGGGATCATTGCTGCAAGTTCTTTCCCTCGCTCTGTTTTCTTTTCATGTGTCACAGAGGAGACCTTCGTTATTAGCCTTGTAGCCTGTACAGGCTGCTTCTTTGCCACAGCGTCGACCACAAACACATGGCAATTTCTTCAAGTCAGGATTTTATACAAATAGCACACATCTTGTTTTAATGTTTTGAATATATATATATATATATATNNTCACACAGAACGAAGAAGAAACTCATTTTTACCAACCTCTAAATTCCCTTAATCCCTGTTAAAGTCTCCAAAGTCTGGTATAAAAACTCAATCCCACTCTGATTACACACAGGTATGTATGCAGTAGTGATGGCATTGAGACATCAGCCCATCCCACTTCATCAACTCCTAAACTCCCTGCGGTTTGTTTTCGGTGTTATTGTTCATGGTGTATCACGTCTACGCCCTGTGAGACTCTCGCAGATCGATTCAAGGTGAAGCCTGTCGATTAAATACCTTGAGCCTTGCTCTCCACCTAGCCCCAGGGTGACACCTACTCCTTTACACTTATATACCCTCATAACAAACACACGCAGGCATAGACACCAACTTCATCTGTCATCCGTCAATATCTCCATCAGGGCCTGTATTGATCCACTCCATCCAGCCTTCTCGCCCCACCGTGCACAGGACAACACCAGAGCCGGGGCAGTGTCTGTGCAGGTGTAATTTCTGACAGATTTACAATAAAGCTCAAGTTATTATTTAACTCTTCCGGCAGCAGTGTGTGCTCTCTGATTTAACACGCAGGGAATAGATGAGTTACAGCTGACACGGAGAATCTGCCGGGGCTGGAATGGTAGGCACCCGGTTCATAACTCAGCCGTTGAATGTGTAGTTAGTCAATCACTTGATCTGTAATCACAAATGCTGCCAGAAATTACATGAGTGATGAGATGTAATAAAAGCACTTACTTTTCCTGCTCTGTCTCTTAAGTGTTATTGGCAGACCCCACTCTCCCAGGAGGCCGTGGCTGTGAAACAAAATCCTGATGTAAACTGCCTCATTGGTCTCTGCCTCACGCTCTCCCTCCCTCTTCCCCCCTCTCTCTTTCTCTCTCTCTCACACACACTCTCTGATGTACAGTGTGTGTGAGACTATGTGTGTGTGATTACAGAGCGCTCCTATACAGACTAACACCAGGCTCTTATTCACTGTATTTCTTCACCCCAGATTGCTTTGCACCAGGACAAATGATCCTAGTAAAGATGGTTGTCTGCATCTCTGTCATTTATAAGGTCTAATGTTTGCAGAGGTGCAGGAACATTCACCACATAAAACTACTAACTACACAGTCAAAATATTGGTTCACTTTTTCAAAATGTATACCGTGAAATTTAACTGTGGGATTTTTTTTTTAATTCCCTTATTACTGCTCTTTAATTAAAATATTGCAATTCCTTTCAAAGATTTAAGTAACTTTTTGAAAAACAAAATCAGTGAATAGACACCCATAAACTTCAACAGATTTGTTTTAATTTTTCATCTATATTTATTTCCTTTTTTATTTAGCAATTTTCTTCTGTCAACTTTATTCACAGTTTGGACACAGTCACAGATGTTATATTTTATGATTTAATTATTATTATTATTATTATTTGAGCCTTCTCAATAGTCATCTGGGCTATTGTGGGCCAGCTACACCATTAGCCTGTTCGAGGACTGACGTAGCTAACATTAGCTCTGACGTTGCAGCAGAAATTTTTGCATTAAGGTAGGCTTGAAGTGGTGCACTAATAAGAACTGCTGTTATGTTGCTCTTTTGGTGTTGTCACACACATTGCAACAGTCATGCCAGGAGTTAGAAAACTGAGAATGATTCATTTACTTGTATTATTTTGACACATTTATTTGTCTTTAATTAATTAATTGGCTGGATTCTCTTATGGTCAATTCTGTAATCATTTCTGTGACAGTATCTCAGTATGTTACTTGTGCAACCCTTTATGTTTCATTTGGTTCCTTTTTTTTAAATACAGACTAACAACTCTCAGATTGGCTTGTTTAAACACAACTTTGTGTTTTCATTTCATTTTTCATTTAATTTTTTTTGTGACACATTTAATTTATTCTTCACTTCTCGTATTAAAATAACAATCATTCTGTGTTTCTAATATTTTTTGACAGGTGAATTTGCTTCAAATTGCATTTTTGGAAAGTGTACTAACTTTTCTGGAACTGGAGTTCGTTGCTCTAAAGCCGTTGCTATGGTCTGGTCCAACTTTCCCCGCCTGCATCCTGTTTCGGTCAAGGATGTCATGATAAGTTACAGTGCAGCAAAGGTATGACCTTCTGTACAGGTAATCAAACATCTTAGGGCCGTGACACAAACATTTCTATGACTGTCTGTGACGCCCGTCCACGTAGCCTCTGGCAGCAGGTCATGTGCGACAATTCCATCGATCCGGACCTCTATAATAATTACACAGCGTCTTGCATGCACTATTGATCAGGCCTATTGATAAAATCATATTTTACTGTAAAGGTCTGTTGATTTGATGCATTACAGCATAAATCTCTCCTCACAAGCAGCTGTGTTGGAACTCCCACTGCCGAGTGATGGATGCTCTCACAGATATAAACCCGTATACGCTCACACTGTTGCACGCATGCAACTATTTATATCTATTGTCTGAATGGGACAGTAACAGACACAGGTTAAAGATAGACAAAGATGTAACGATACCCACACCTCTGGACCAGCCATATAAACAGATGATCACAATGGGATGACAAGCTGGGATCTGCAGCCCAGCTTATATGATGTGATATATAAGCAATGGTGTCGCTGCTCCATCTTATCATGACTTGTATTGTCAGCAGGCGCTGAATCTGCATGGTGGTAATAGATTCTAATGTGGTTCAAATGCCCCTCGGTGAAGGGGAAATAGAGATGAATGTGACAGTTCGTACAGGACTTGTCCTGTGGATATAAACAGCTTTTAGAACTGTTGCTCTCACCGGGAGGAGAGAATACAGATGGTTTGGCGGCAGCCGTGCAGGTAAATGTTATAGCTGGTATTACCATGTATTTTTTTTTTTTTTATCCTTGAAGGTTGACCTCTACAGACAGTGCAGTAAAACAAATGTGACTTTGTTTTTTTTAAAAACAGAATTGTTAATTTTTTTGTCGTAGCCCAACCTCTATTGTTGTAAAGATGTCAAGGTTTTCTAAAGATGCATTTAAAACTAAAATAATTCATATGAACTTACATTTATTAGTCAGTGTTGATTTTACTTCCTCTTGTTTTCTTGCTGTGGAATCAGAGGTCAAGCAGCAGTTTTCATCTGAGGACATCCTGTAAGGCAAAACACACATATGTATATATACAGTATATATAGCAAGTAGGAAATGTAATTGATTTGAGCTGGTAGTTAAATTATTTTCATTTCATTACATTTATGGATATTGCAAATATTGCACATAAAAGAATTGTTGGCTTATGAGGATTTTGTTTGTGATCTAAAGTGAGTGTGCCATATT
>NC_024328.1:18184840-18188193 GCF_000523025.1 Cynoglossus semilaevis
ACATTTCTGCATTGAAAGAGAGTTTTTTCTTTTGTTTGTTTTTGTTTTTTTTTGCATTGAAATCACTTACCATAAAGTGTATGGTATTCAACATTAGTACTTGTTTAATGTTGACCATTATCATTCTGTGATCTCAGCGTGAGAAAACATAACATACAGTGTATAGTAAAGACCAAATTTATTAGTATTAGACAAAAGGAAAAGTACTTCTTTACAGTCAGGGTTAAAAAGCAGCCTTCTAGACCATGTTTCTGCTTTGGCCAGCAGTTCAAAAATGTGTGTTCTTCTTGGATGTTTCCCTGGCTGGATTCTGAACCACTTGGGGATAGTCTGTGAAGGCTGTGGTGCACCAGCGATGGGCTGTTTTTCACATTTAAAGAGCAGGAGGCACGCAGGAACAGGCTCAGGAGGCCTACCCAATTGAAAAAGCCGGCATATCCAGTTATTTGCCGTCCCGGCCAAGTTCCCCTAGAGTTGTTGCTGCTACAAAATGCTGAGCAGTCAATCTGGCCGCAGCACTGGAATGCTGTGCTGCAGAGGACAAAAGAGGATAAATTGATCTTTATCGACAATGATTTGTTTTATAAGCATAAAATCTACTTGAGTCTGAACTCGTTGTCAAAGTCTGAAAAAATAACAATGCAAGGATTATTTTTTTTTTCATATGAAAACCAAATTCAATGAAATCTTTTAAAAGCAAAAAAAAAAACCAACATCATCCTAGAAAGAAAAATAAAAAAGCCTCACATTTTAAAAAAGATAGATATTTTCTTACTTTGTTCTTATGCATGATTTTTTTATTTGCAAGATCAGAAATATGTAGTGTATGATTGATATACTATATATATACATTTTTTTACATAAAAATAAAGAATTGTGCTGACTGTGAGTATACTCAGTACTTTTGTAGCACAGCTGTTTGAAATGCTAATATAAAGCTTGTGAAATAGCAACAATGCTGCCAGTGTGATTCCCCAGAGCTGGAGGGGAGCAGGCATAGCGTGAGACAAAGGCAGTTTTTTAATCTGAGCTGGAAGCATACAGTGGCGATTCACAGTGACACGGTGATTGATATAAGTGAGTAGTATATTTACTGAGTCTGACAGGATAGGAGAAAGAGAGTGTTTTCTTCCCATCCGTACGCTTATCTCCAGCCATAAATCACCGCCGATGGGATGCATAAATGTGGATGAGCAAATGCCGTAGTGCTCCGACTCGGGCAATTCCACTTTGACCTTTGCATTCGGCATTGGTCACTGGTGCTAAATGCATGCCACAACCTTCCCTGACCTTGGACAATTCATATAATAGCTATGAAGCCTGATGATTCCACAGATAACATACAGTACATGAGCACACACACACACACACACACACACACAGAGTAGGAAAGAACACATCAGAGCAATAATTTCTGCACCATAGCCATTGCGTTTAATGCCATAATTTCTGATTGTAATCGTGAGCAATCTTGTAATTTTCTCTGTCTATATAAGAAATCACAGAAACAGACAGGATGTGATTATTGTTATTATATTTTCCTTCTCTCATCTATTGCTCTACAACAGTGATTCCTTTAGACTCTGTGCTGTCCTGTGTCCGCCCTAACCTTTGACTCCAGCCAGTGCTTTAAAGGTTCTGCACTTTGCCCTTTCCCATTTGACCTGTCTGAAGTATACCTTTATAATTGTGCCTGTCGCTATCAAATGCTCATATGAGAGGCAGCGAGGGCAGCGGTGCCGAATTCTGTCCAGTAACCTTTTGGCCCCTTGTTCATCCATTCTGCTCAGAGTGAATACAGCAGGCTTCCTCCCCCCACCCACAATTCCATACTGTATTAGTCTGCATGTCAGAGTTATTGATGGCACTCTGGAAATATTTTATCGGTCAGTCATGACCTTTGACTGGGGCTAATGCAAACACTAACCCTCCTTGAGCTTCCTATTGACATGTATACGTAGGCTATACACACATGCACACATGCATGTTTATTGACTTTGGTGTAACTGGTTATGATAAAAAATAGTCTTGTTATGCACAACAAAAACAATGTGGACAGGAAACGTCTATATAGGAATATTATATCCTTTAAAACCGCACTTTCCTTTTGCTCTCTTCATCAGTGGATGTGTAATGTGCACTGATGCTCCCAACAATTAAGATAAGCCTGACCACAGCTGGACAATTACCTGCCAACTAACCTTTTCTCAAAGCACTTAAGAGTGTAAGGACCCTTGAGGATAGATGTGCCCGGAGTGGAACAAGCACTTCAACAATCCAGGGGCAAAGCAGGAGAGAGAATGTAATATATGTCGACAGAAAGGAAGGAGAGACAGGAGGAAGGGAGGGAAATGATAGAAATAGGGGGACAGACAGTATCATGGTGAGATTACCTAATCCTCTGTCTGAGAGGAGTATTTGTAGGACCTTGTAGTGTCAGACATGAGGGGGGCTTTGTAGAGGTTAACCCTGGAGAGGTCAGCTTAGTGGGGGGATCTAGCAGAGCACCAGGTGACCAGGCTCTGTCCCCGAGCACACACCTGTGGTTTGTAAACACTGTTAAATTAAATTGCACTGAGCTGATGAAATTTTCCTGAAAGTGCAGTCATTATCACATTGTGTACGGGTTTTGATTCACTCCCACAAACCCAGATCTGGTTGTCACTCTGTTTTATGTTACAAGTTTATACTGTGAGTTCATACATAATCTGCCACATTCTAACTGGATAAGACGAGTCATTTTTATTTCCTTAAAAAAAAAAATAATAATCTTGATTCTCATTGCTTGGTACAGTGGTTGTAGCAACTGTCAGGTTTCTACAGTGTGCCCCCACTGCACAATAGGACGATTTTCAGCACTGTATGATATCTGATCCCCAAACCCTGCAGGGCAGCCACAGCAAATCAACAATGGATTAATGGATCTGGTTCTGCCCATAAATCTCAGAGGAATTGGAAAGCATTGGAGGACAGTCAGCCTGTAGTGATGTGCTTAATGTTACAGGCAGTTTGGGTTTCCAATCGTTCAAGGCAGTGACAAGGTAGTAAAGATGTGGCGACATCTTATGTCTGTGTTAAATCAAGGTGAATGTCAGTACTGCTGGGCTGTCACTCAGCACAGAACTGACACATATTCATTGGCAGGTATTTGTTTGTAAATCGCTCCATTGTCTTCTTCACACGTCCTCACGTACAGTGAGGAAACTTCATCAACCATGGCCTGGATGTCTGAAGTGGGTGGGGCAGACATTTCCTTATTCACTAATGTCAGAAGGACACTTGGGTTGTAGCTGGGTGTGGTGAGGCCCTGACATAGATCACTGTGGTTAACAGTTAGCTGCTCCTGCAGGTGT
>NC_024328.1:18188200-18195205 GCF_000523025.1 Cynoglossus semilaevis
GAATGGCAGTAACTGCTTCCATTACTGTTGAGAATGGCCGAACTCCCAGAGCCCCCTCCAGAAAACGCTGTCATTACACATCTATTGTAGGGTCTGAGAGGGAGCTGTAAGTACGACAGACTTATGGCTGTGTTAGAGTGACTGGATGGTCTCCTCTGGCTCTATGGAGGAAGAGGAGGGACGTTGACACGGAAGCATAGGCAGATGGAGTGATAGAGATGGAGGATGAGGATTAATCGAACACCCCAATATCCCTGCCACAGCCACCACCACCGTGTAAGCACCCCCTCCCCCGCCCCGTCCCTTACTCCTGATATGCTTGTGAGTAGAGTGCAGGCTGGGGGGTGAGTGGGGTTATTTGGTGCTATTTTTACAAGAAACGGGTTGATTTGTCTTAGGCCATTACCGTCTATTACAGCTGCGAGTCTTGGGGAAAAGGTGGGAAGCGGCAGACGCTGGCATTCTGCCTAAAGAGAAATCAATGAAACAAATTAATCCTTCGCAGGCAGCAGTGACACAGTAATCCATCATTCAGGGGGTGCTTTTATACACAGAATCAAGGAGCGAGGCAGAGAGGAGGTGGAGGCATTGGGGGTCGGGGGACAGGGTTGGTGGGTGATGTCGATTGGGGGGAGGAGGGGGAGACGGTGCCAAAGCCCAAGGGACAAGGGAAGACATCTATGCTATAGTAACACTGGGGTAACGGTGGGTGGTGTCAGGGAATCAAGTGGCTCAACTGCTCCATGACCATGGACATGGCTACATGCACTGAGCTACTGACCTGAGATGATGAGAGTTTAAAACAAATGTGAATTAGCCTTTATTTATTTATTTATTTTGTTCTTTCAAATGTAAGTTCATGATATCATTTTAAACAAAAAAATAAAAATAAAAAAAACTCTTTTGTTGCATGCTAGCTGCAACCCAGATAAGGGCGAGGACCTGAAGAAATGCTTCCTTGAATACAGGACATTTTAAGAGGCATTCATATTTGTAGCTCAAACTGTGACCACTATATAGATATAAAACTCACCTGTTCTGAGTCAGTATGATGATTCCTTTGTTATAGTTTGTTTAACTTGATAGCAAGCCAGTAATGGAAAAATATTCAGGGAAATGCATATATTGAGCCTGAAATATAATAAATATCTAATGATAATAATGACAATAATCATGATCCTAATGATAAAGGTACAGTATTTATTTTTAACTAAACCATTGCTGCTTGTGTTTAATGTATTGAAATATTGTAGGGCATAACAGCTTCTTCTTCTTCTTCACTGTGTTCTTTCCCAGAGTAACTCAGTGCAGACCTGATGGGACAGAGTGATGGGAAAGGAGACTTTGTTGAAGACAGTCGGGTCATTGTGCACTGCACGGACATTTCTGTGATGTGAAAAAGAAAATGAGTTACACTGATCCAGAGAAAGAAGGAGAACACAGTTGCAGAGACTCATGATACAGCAAAGATCCCACACTGTGCATAACATTCCTAGCTGTGACTTACATTGTGCATCATCATAGCCGCAGACCACGGTCCAGTTGTCCCCCACCTACAGACATAAAAGGAGCTCAATGCCCTGTGGACAGAGAGGACGGACTACAGTGAAGCACATTTTTACTACTCACAGCAGAGAGCTATGCACATGCACCATGTTTTACCAGCAATGCACGGCCAATTTGAGCTCACATCTGCCCATGTGACTCTGTCATGTGATCCGAAACAGTCCTGTCCATGCCAGTATCCTTATAAAGCAGCCGTTCCCTCCAGTGAATCACAAAATAGGCAACATCAAATGATATCACAGTTCAGCTAGGAGTGAAAAGGGAGAAGAAACACGCATGCACAGAAGTATTGGAAATGACATGTTTTTATTAAGATCTCTGCTGTATTGCATTGACTGTTAGTCATGTTACATCATTATGAAAGCAAGTTCAAGAGCACTATCCTCTCCGTGTTACTGTATCAGCCGGTTTGTTGGCCTGCGGGCTCCTTTGTGGCACTGTGGCTGTTGCACTGACATTCATTGATAGTGACTGTGTGTGTTTTTACAGCAGTGACTTGAAGCTAGAGCCCTGATTGAGGGTGGTGATGCTTAGGAAGCTTGGGCCAGTGCACAGAGGGGGGTGGGGGGTTAATGCAGAAACACAACATCCAGAACCATTATTTTTGGTCTCCTTGTAATAGGTGGTGCCACTTACCTTAACCAGTTTCTAAAAGAGGAATACCAATAGCTCCCCTTTTCCCCCTAGAGACACAGGTGGCAGCATTCTGTGGAATGGCATGTTAGAAAATCAGAGAAAATAGCAAGTGGAGAATAAAGGGAAGGGTGGGAGTGAGTGTGCTGGGAGGAGAGGGAAGGGAGGGGCAGTGGAGAGGAAGGGTGAAGGGAGCAAGAGTGGACAGAGAGCAGAGAGGAGGCCAGTAGGGAGGGAGGAGAGGGGGGAGTAGTGAAAGGATGGAAAACTGTGGGGATATTGCAGCTGCACGGCTGGTGTGAGGGAGGCAGAGTGAGAAATGTTGCCGGAAATGCTGGAGCCAGCAGCATGTGCAAAAAAACCACACTGCAACATTTCTCATCCTTGACATCACTGACAAGCTTTCCAAACAGGCGCAATGTGCTTTCAAACTACAAGCTTGTAATATCCAAACCCTCAACACAGCCTCTGCTCTCTGATCCACTCTTTTTGTTTTCTCTCCTTCTGTAAACAAGGACACATGTCATGGATGTAACTTTTAACCAGTAGCCATAATTCTTAATTTCAGCGGCTTGTGATTAAGGGCTGTCACAGCAAAGACCAATTAAAAACATGTTTGTGTGCAGTGTTAACTTTCTCTGAAAATAAGTCATGGAAGAGACACTGGGAGAGGAGTGCAAAGGGGTGAGGAATGACGGATATGAGGAGAAGGAAGGAGGAGGACAGAAGATTGTTGTGGAATGTTTGCCGTTCTGGCCAGAACTCGACCATCTCATTTGTCAGGGCTTGACCCCAACTCTGGGGTCAGAGGTCAAAAGGAACATCTGAGAGAAACTGACTCTGCTATCGCGCACACACAGACTAGTAAACAGACAGACGGACGTGTGAGTGTCTCCCCTCTCCTCTCCTTCAGCACTCGCTCACACATGATTTGATCTTGTGCACGGTACATCTGTGTATATCATCACGAATATCAATCCCAGTCAGTTGTTTTATTAATGCTGAGTGTTATGTTGACCTGCAGCCATGAAAGGAGTCACTGCCAGTTTCCCAAACAGCACTCTACGGTCTTTCTCAAAGAGAGAAGTAAGAGTAATTCAAAAAGAATGTGAATCCAAGGATGCTTGAATTCATTTCCCTGTTTAAAAAGAAATCCAAACATATCTAAATGCAGTGTGGTACAATTTTAGTTAGCTAAAAATGTCCATTCACTTCCTTTTTTTTAAATGTTTTTTTACTTTATAAGTGTTAGGGCTATGGAAATGAAAAAATGTATTTCACCTACAGTTATAAAATTACACATCAAGCTTTAACCCAGTATAGGCTGCAGTGTAAGTACGTCACCAGAGCGCATACTTCAAAACAATCTCCCCACATATGAACAAAAACTTTGTGCAAAACAGGAACACTAACCCAATAACAAAGTATAGCAAGTAACATCTGTGTCGATTTAAAACACAATTTCACTTAAACACTCTGCCTCGAAGAATGCTGGGAAGCCCAGATCTAAAAGTGTGGAAAACCTAAAACATAACATTTAATATAAAATATAAAAATATATAAACACAGAAAACTTATTGTAAAATAATATGTTTTTTTAAGTTATGTAAATGTTTTACCTTAATAAAAATGAAAGTGTGATGTAACTTATCATATACGCTGAACATTTTCAGTGATCTGATAAACTTAAAATACTAAATTTAGACTAGGCAAAGATACGTGCTGATAAACTAAAATATCCTGTAATAATCTCTGATTACTTCTATTGTGAGCATATGACAAGTAAAGTGGTTAATATGGCTCCTGTCAGGACCCATGATCCCAACATTCATGCTAAGCAGCATTGTCATCATCTTTGTCCCTTATACCCACGCAACCATAAATTAAATCTCATCCTAGTGCCAGTCCTTGCACCTCACCAACACGTCCCACTGTGCCTCCGACCGCCTCTCCACTGTGTCACTGTTTCCTGCCTGTGGAGGAGACACACACAGCACAAAGTTAGCCCCTGTGCTACTGACTCACTTTCACAAACTTCCCTGCTTCAAGTTTCAAATTAAAGGGAGGAGGAAATCAGGTTGTGGACAATGTGGGTGGCCCACTTTGGAGACCGACATATTGAGTGGACACCTGCATATCACATTAAGGCATTAAGACGGTGGATAACAAAAGCTGCACCTTGCACGCTGAAAATGGTTCATTTAGTGATATACAGTAGTGGGGTTTGAAATATATATTTGTCATGCATTCAGTTCCCTACTCCCTGTCCTCTGCACCTCCTGGTTAGGAAACAAATTATTTATTCAGTTTGTTTGAAATGCAACCTTTTCCAACTTTATTCTCCCTCGAAAGGCTGCATTTAGCCTTTTGAGCTGCATCTCAAATCTTACACCTTTGTCATTCTTTGGCTGGACACATCAAACAGGTGTTGTGAATAATTTATCTTCAGAATTTCACATTGATAAGGTCACAATCTGGCAGGTCTGGACACTAAACACCGGCCCACCTCCACACGGTCTCTTCAATGTATTTTATACACACACACACGTGTCCACACACACTCACACCAGACACACTATTTTAGAAAAAATTACTGCTTAAAATATGGGAAAGATTTCAATTTTTATATTTTCCTATTTTTTGTGTTAATCATAAGAATAATATTTATGTTTATTTTTTTTACATGTTAACTTTATAATTGCATTTAATGAGAGGTGGTTTATTAGTAAGTGATATTTCACACAAATGCATTTTGATGTTATTTCACACTTCAGGGAGCGTTGGATGTGTCATGTGTACGGGCACTAGTCTGTACTTAATAATAGAAGCAAAATTATTTCAAAATTGCTAAATTTATTTTTTAAATGCTTTATAACTCATATTGTTTTGAAAAAAAACCTATGTAACTTTGTATTTTACCTATGTATTTTACCTGTAATTGTAACCATAGGATTTAAAACCCGACTCTTGATTTAAATAATACACAGTGAGGAGTTACATGCTGTCAAATATTTTAAATTGAAGTCACACATGTATCATTCATTATTAATTGTAACACCATCATATATAAATATAATCGACTTTTTTAACTCAGTATACAGGCAGTGGAGCTACGTATTGTGAACACCTTCAGTGTCATGTCTCTTCCCTCTAAAAGCTCACATTGGGAATTTCATCTCCACCTCTCAGTCGTAATAGTTGTTTAAAAAAATGTTTTTGCACTCTGGTGTGTCGGGGGCTAATCTCACTCTTTTGTCGCGGAGCTGTATTTCCACTGTGTGTGTTGTCGAATAATGTGAGGATGGGATGAAAGGTAATCTGCGTGCAGAATTCCTAAAGCTCCCTTATCCTTGTTGAATTTCTCAAGAATTCCACCTTTGCCCTCTGGTTTCCCTGAAATAAATTACTTTATGGGTGAGATGCCTTCGCCACACCATTTGTGCGCGTGTGCGAGAGCGAATGAGTGTGTGTATGTGTTTTGAAAACCTATTAAATAAATCTTTAAAACAAAACACTTTATTCCACGCGGACGCCGCATATTCCGTAACAACATCCGATCTCCTAAACACACAGGGAAAACAGATGCCACGTTATTCCACGGTATTTAAATGATGTCTAGTTGATCATGTATGATCACAGCTGATGCGTCACACACACTGACACAGCATTATATTCCTCAGCCTAAGCACCGGTCATGTGCAGTCAAACCCCCTCCGATAAAACATGTTCCCCTGTCATTTCATCTTCTGTTCTCTTCTGTTCTGCTTAGTTTACTCGGTGTTTGAATGAAGCTGCTGACTGATACATGTCAGGCTTCCGTTCATCCTTATGAAATATGTGTGTATGTGTGCGTGTGTGTCTATGTGTGTGTATGGCTGTGTATGTGTGTGTATGAAGCAGCTCCTTCTATATTTTCACTTTGGGTGTTTTCTCTTTTTGGTGTGCTGTAGAAATGACAGTGTTTGCACTGTGGAACCACCAGTGTTTGACTGCTAATGGATTTATAATCTCCGTCTCTGGGACCATCCAAAGTAATTAGCACCATAGACTGCGAAGAGATGATGGTTAGTGAGCAATAAAGCCAGTGCCCATAGCATAAACTGACAGTCCTTCTAACTTAACTCCAACCTCAAGCCCTAATTGGAAACGTCATTGCTGTTATTGTCTTCAATTATCGTGTGCGATGCAAGAGAAGAAGAAGAAGAAAAAAAACCTCGAAAGAGACTTTCATTCATTACGTCTACAAATGAAGGTTCTCAAATCCCTGGAGAGACTATGGCATATTAAAAGAATAATGAGGAAATAGCCTAAACAATAATACGATGGAAATTGTTTTAAATTCCTATACCATTTCACAATTAAAATGAATGTCAATGTATGCAAAATGATAACAATTATAGTGTGAAATGACATGAATGAAGTTATGAGTTTTATGATTTTTTTAAACGGATTTCTCCGCCTTTCTTCCCACATGTAAACTCTCCAGTTAAGAGACTGGGTTTAATAGGGGTTTATTCAGGGTTTCAGGGTTTAATAATTAATATATCCAGGCTATTTCCTGAAAACTCCTGTTGCCTGTTAAATGCCTCACAGTCCTTAATGGCTGCAGCCCTATGGCTCCACGATATTTCCCCTATTTCCCATGAATAGCCATTCCATTAACAGCGATTAGATGATGTCCATTCAAAGTTGCTGATCCATAGGAAAAAAAAACGCCAGCGGATAAAAGGCGATTTCAAGTGACCTCGTCCCTTTCACACCAAGCTGAGCCCCCAGAATAATTTGGGGATCAGATCTGGACAAATC
>NC_024328.1:18195210-18208286 GCF_000523025.1 Cynoglossus semilaevis
TCTCTCTCTCTGTCACACACACAATATTCAACCCCCCTTCCCTCTTCAACACACTCAAAGCTACAAAACAATAAATTCAAATACTAGAGTTTTATCTTTTAATACACGAGTGTGGTTATGTGTATGGTTTATCTCTATTAATATCTATTTATTTGTTTTTTTATTTAATATTTAAAAATTAAATTTGTACACAAGGGCGTTGGGATGAAAAAAAAGTTTAGGAAAAAATAATTTATTTATTTTAGCCCATGTTTATATTCAATATTTTCAAGAAAAAATAAAGCTTTGCTGTCATTAATTAAGTGAATGCATTTAAATATAAAACTAATAATATTATTTATACTAGCTCCCTTTGTTGTCCCAAATATAAACAGTATAAACCAATACGTCAGTCCTTGACTACTGTGAACATGTAGGAAACAGATGAGTAGAATACACGTGTTTAAAAACAAATAACAAATTTACCATGTAGTTAGTACTAAACTTAAACTAGGTGTTATTTTGGTATTTATGGGTTGTAGAAAATACACGTTTGTTTTCTATATCTCCTTTGATTTTACATATAAGCTACCAATTTAAACAATGAATTAAATAAATATAAAATACAGATTATCATGTGAAACAACAGCCTAGAAGTCACGTCTGTAACGATAGCACAACATAGCGCATCTTAAACGGTTTACGGTTTAAACGTTTAAATGTCTTGAAAACATTTCAGTAACTTTTCCTCAAACTTACAGGACTAGAAAAACTTGCAGTAGTTATAAAAAAATGAATTTAATTTCGCGTGTTTTAGGCCACACGTGCACCATCACACCATTAATCTGCGTCTAATATAGAAACAAACAGCCTGGACTCAGCATGGGATGCGTAATGACGCACGCATTAAGTTCCAGTCACATTACGAGTGTAATGGTGTTGGTTTGTTTTCATTTACGCTGACAGACGCTTAAGTCGCAGGGATCAGCAGCAGCAGCAGCAGCAACATCAGCTGTATGGATGTGGCCCTCAACCTTATGACCCCGCGTCCAGAAATATAACACTGGAGACGAGGCTACAAGAGCGGCGGCCTTACTGAAAAATGACTCACCCTTATATATATATATAAAAAAAAGAAATCCTTGTAATGTCTTATTAGGTGTTTTTGCTGTGTGGTTAATACTCAGGATGTGATTACACACAATCAATAAATGGAAACACAAACCTCCACCAATTTGTAAAACCCCGTTTCCCCTTCGGATCGTTTCAACTGCTCCAGAGCAGTGTCTCCTGGTCATCTGTTGTTTTATTGAGGGGCCTTGCACTTGTGACCTCAGTGTTTTCCCGACTGATGATGTTGCTGCGTGTTGGTTTTAGCTGCACTGCAGCTGCAGTGTTAAAAATGGAGAGGATTACTGTTCATCACATCACATTTGGCAAAACTATTATCTGCTCTTATTTTTTACTTCTTTACTACAATTCCCATTAATTATTTATCTTTGAAGCCATTTAACTAAACACGAGCACTGAGGGAGTAATTAGATCCTTCAAAGATTATTTTCTATTGTTTTCAGCTTATTGTTTTTTATTCAATAATAAAAAAGACGTTATATTTAATTTGGGAAAAAAATAATATTGAGTACTATTTTAAAATTAAATGTAATGATATTATATTAATATTAAAATTAATATTGATGTATTTTTACTAAGTCATTTCTATTTCAATAGTAGAAGATGGACACTAAATATTAAAACTCTCAATTAAAAATAATAGATTATTAATTACGAGAATTACGCGCAGGATTATCATTAGCAGCATGGCAGAGAAATGTTATTTTTGTGCAGCTATTTAAAATGTTGACCCGATCAATTTAGAGTGTTGTTTATTTTACTTTTTGTTTAACTTGACTTTTTTGTGCTATTAATTTATGTCAACAGTGTGATGGATCACAGCATGACATTTTTCCTTTACTCTTTCGCACATGCAGTCATTTTTCTAACGCAGTGATGTGTGTGAGAGTGTTTGACAGTGCACTACATTTAACGCCAATGCACCCATTGTGTTATTTCCATTTATTTACGTATTTACACGCTACATTGTATTTAATAGAGGTGACACTTGGAAAATAGAACGGGAGGTGGAATAAAATGTTACCTTTGATAATCCACTGATGTTACGGCAGATACAAACAGGCTCTTATCGACTTTATTTTTTACAGCAACAAATAGCCTGGTGCAGGTGATGTTCACCGGACGGCTCATGTCCAGCAGCACAATGACAACAGAAACTGCCGGCAGCATGTTATGGCAACGGTGCAGTTTATTGCACACAAAGTTATGAGGTTAGACGAAATGCAGAACGTGGTCTGATCGGTATGATGGTGCGAAGAAAAGAAATGATGTGTATCTCTATTTCGTTTATTTGTTTAATTTACGGCTCGAAATCTACTTTTAACGGTTTTGCGGAGGCGCGCGGACAAATGTGTCTGTGCGCACCAGAGCATTGGGTGAAGAGCATATGATGAAGTTAAAATGTGTACTTGCCTTCTGTGCGCCCGGTTTTATCCAGGTTCAAAGCTGCTGCTCTCCTGCGAACCTCCGCCACCTCTGCCTCTGCTGCTGCAGCTTCTTCTTCTTTTTATGTGCCGCTGTCCACTTTCTCCCCTTTTCTCTCGCCGCTTTCCAGCTTTCTATTAGAGCCTCTCTATTGCCTTCTCCCATTCGCTGCCCCTCTCACTCTCCTCTCCTCTCTTCTCCTGCGGAGCCTTTTTCCCAATCTGAGGAGTTAAATCTTAATGATACACTTAGAGGGAGAGGGAGAGAGAGGAAAAATCTTTGTCCGATTTAATCTTATTGGTTTCACCTTTTCAGAGAGCCGGAGACATGGCCGGGGAGTTTTTAGTGGAGTGTCCGAGACATGGGACGGGGGAGAAAGCTCTCATGTTGAATGCTTAAAAAAGAAGCCATCCCTCCAGTGTGTTTGCAAAAGGGGGCTTCTGCATGTTTGCGCCCCATTGTATCTACTAATATCTCTTTGTGGTCAAAGATTTGCATTCAGACACTTTGAATAAGAATTCTTAACAATAACCTCACGCATTAGGAACGCTTATTCTTTTTGCAGCATGTGAAAATATAGCAATATAGCAGCGTTATTCACGATTACGATTATATCTCTGTGCTCCATCTTTATTAGGTGCAGTAAAATCCGCACTTTACTTTTGATACTTTGCTGTGTTGTTGACACGTTAAGTATATTTGTTGACACACTTTTTTCTTCTCTTTCTCTCTCTGTTTCCTACGGCCATAACAATGAAATATCTTTTTTCTATAATCACTAATGTCCACAAATATATGTGCGTTAAAATCATCTTTTTATTCTTTTTTTTTTTTCTATATCAACTCCTCAGTCTTAAAATTGTATCTTTGATGACTAAGGCATGCGATAATATTAAGTTGTAATTGTGCAACGTACGCTAGATGGCAGCGCGATCCAAATATTTTTCAGTCTGAGAGGTGGCGAGGCTGCAGAAACCCTCATACAAAAAGCCGGAATCCCCATGCAAATTCCCCGCAACTTGATTTGGAATTACTGTCATTATTAAGACATAATGTGACACCAGCTCAGTGATTGTGGAAACGCAGCATCCTGGTAATTATTAAATGTTGCTTATTGCTGCAACTATTTATAGAGATTTCCGACCGCTGTCACACCGCATCCCGTTCATACAACATGCTTTTTCGTGCATCAGCCTTTGAATTGACATCTCCTGCCTTTATAAGCGCCTTTAAACTAAAATGTAAGTTTTAATCGGCGACACTGTTGCCGATTACAGACGCGGATTTACCGCAATGCGCACGGAAAAGACAAAGCAACATGTAAAACCTTAGAAATCCGCTTCAAACCAAACATGACACTAGTTATTTCTGTAAGATAACAGACCGCAAACAAACCATATTGAAACTTTGGGCAGGAATTCTGTGCCAGAGTCCTTATTTCGCCGCTGCGCACAGCTTTTTGGGTTTATTTGCCGTTCGTAAAACCTTTGTGCCCCCCACCTCCTCTCTGTTGCCTTTACCCCGCGTTTTTTGCCATTCTATCCAGGGTTTCTTCCTCTTTTTGGCGACAATAGACGACCCATACTAATCAGGTTTCAAAGTAAATAGCAGCGCGGGGCGAGCTCAATGTAAATTGTGCCTGTCAGAGACCCCCAACCCCTCCAGTGGTTGGATGGCAACACTACAAAAAATATCAATCTGTTCAGTACCTAGTCTGGAAATCTTGGTTTTAAACAAAATATGAGACTAAAATCCCGATCCATGTGTTGGAGATTGTTCCTACTTGTTCCCAGTGCCAGACCAGACTCATCACGTTGCGTGTTTGTCATTTTTATAAGATCGAGCCATTGTCTTTTCCACCGCTTATAAACGCTATCGTTTGCTGAAACGTATCTTTAAACTATTAACATTTCAGCTGTAAAACAAGTGGAATTGTTCACATCCATTCGTACTGACTTTTAAGGAAACAGTTGTGTTTCAGGATTTGAACACGAGACTGAATGACTTGTCAGGATGGACATTTTTTGCAGTGAATGAACGGAGGGAGTCTAACCAATAGAAAGGCAGAGAGGGCTTGGCTATAACCTTAGCCTCCCATTTTTTTCTCTCTCTCTCCCTCTCTTTCGTTCTCTCTCTCTCCCCCTCTCCTCTCCTCCTCCCCTATGCAGGGCTCTGGCCAGTCAGTCGCCTTTGATTATCAGTCTCCAGCAGCCCCTCTCTTGGCTCCTTGACATGAGCACCATATAAGGCGCAGCGATCTCCATAGAAACGTGTCAGTTTCAATAGTAGTGTCAAAGTTCACTATATACAGACATTCGCGCAGATCCCCCGTTTCGGGAACATTGCTCTGCTGGTCCTCCCGTTTAAGCGCATTCAATTTTTGAGTCTCTCCTTCTTCTTCTTGCATATTCTATTAGTTGTTGGTGTTTTTTTCCTTTTCTTCCTTTTTTCATCTTTTTTCCTCTTCGTATCTCCATTCCTCCTGCCGGAGAGAGGTGAAACTATACATGGGCACTTCATTTGCCGACGCGCTTAGCTTTCGCTGCCGGGCGAGATGATGAGGTTTATTTAAGAATATAGATGTAAAAATCCAGCTCTTCAGTCTGTCCTCTCCTCCTGTGCGGCGAAGACGGGAGCGTAAAGGAGCAAGGGGAAGAAAAGAGAAAGGAATTTATCTCCGCAGCACTTTGGATCGCGTGTCTTTCCAGCAAAAAGGTCTCCTTTTTTGACTCGCTCCTGCGTCCATGTGAAGCGCTCCTGTTTTTTCCTTTGTGGCTATTTTATACCAAGCTGCAATTTGTTACGACTGGACTCGGGTTTTCCTACAAGATTAGGGATTCCTGAATGGCTGACTGCAATTTACCTTGGAACTGGCCTCCCGATACTTGCATATCCTGATCGAGTGCCTCTTCAATCGCCCTCCTGTTATTTTGAATGCATTGATCGCGCTCTACTCTACTGCTTCATACCCCCATATGAGATTGCGTGCTCTGATTTGACTTTGCACTGCCCCGTCTTTTGAGATCTATATTATTTTTTTCTTCTCCTCAACGCTCCAGTAACACCGGCGACCATTTCGCTTTATAGCACTTTCCGTGGCCGAGATATGGCAATGGTAGTTAGCGTTTGGCGAGATCCGCAGGAAGACGTGGCCGGAGGACCTCCGAGCGGTCCCAACCCAGCAGCGCAGCCGGCGAGGGAGCAGCAGCAGGCGGCGTCGGCAGCGCCGCACACTCCGCAGACCCCCAGCCAGCCGGGACCCCCGTCCACACCGGGGGCCGCTGGGGACAAGGGGAGTCAAAATTCTGGACAGAGTCAGCAGCATATTGAATGTGTGGTTTGCGGAGACAAATCGAGCGGCAAACACTATGGCCAGTTTACCTGCGAGGGATGCAAAAGTTTCTTCAAGAGGAGTGTACGGAGGAACTTAACATACTCATGTCGTGCCAATAGGAACTGTCCCATTGACCAGCACCACCGAAATCAGTGCCAATACTGCCGGCTGAAGAAGTGTTTAAAAGTGGGGATGCGCCGGGAAGGTGAATATATATATATATATATATATACATATATATGTAAATACACATTAATTTACACACACTAAAGTCCACTCGTGATTTTACGCATCCACATCAGCAGCCACCGTAGTAGTAGACGGAAAAAGGGCTGCCATGTTGCATTAAGGTCACAGTCTATATGACTGGGAACACACTGCAGTCTCCATCCATGATTTTCAGGGATGTTTGCATGAATGCTTAAGTCTCATTTTTCTCCTCCCCTCTCCGTGCATACACATGAGAGAGAGAAGGGTAAAAGGCCAGAGAGCAGCCACAGTATCTGTGCTTTTCAATGCTGGTCGCCTGAACAAAGCGGTCGTTTTGACGCAGCTGACCTTTTCATTTAATTTTTCTTATTTATAGAATTAAATTATTGTCCAAGCATCACCATTGTCAAAAAGCACTAGGTACAAATGTGCTGTTCCACGCACATATATGTTTTAAGGGGAAAAGAGGGTTCGTGTTTGAGTGTGTGTTTGTGAGTGTGTTTATGTGTGTGTCGGTGTACAGTGTTCAAAGCTACTAAGCTCTTTTAGAAGTATATGCTGATTGTTCGTGTAGTATAGTGCTGTTGTTTTGGTGGGTTTTTTTTGTTTGTTTTTTGTGTGTGTGTGGATGTGTGTGTGTAAATGTTAGTAAGAACACACTCCAGACCCTGGTCTCTGGCTTCTGGTCTCTATGCTGACTACACTGCTCAGAGGCTAAAGTTGTTCCTGGCTAATTGTTTTGCCTGCTGTATTACAGGCCGGGTAACTTCCCTCTCCATGATGGTTGTTTTAATTCGAATTAATTGTGAATTTAATATTCCCAAAAAATTTTGCAATCATCCCTCTGCTCAACCCTGTCATCTACATGCACACTGAGAGTCTGCGTCTGACACACACTTGCCGACATTAATATTTAATTTTGATATTAAACAATGGCTGAAATCCCTTAACTTTCACACTACCTTTTTATGTGGATAAAATGTACAATTGTGGCTGCAATTAACGATAATTATAAACTCGGTTTGGCATATGTCCGAGCACAGAAAATAATTATTAAGTTAAACAGATATTTCCAAAAAATATAAAAATAAGTAACACTAAATGAACTCAAATTTGCTGCTGCGTGTAATGCGACGATACGCCCTAAACTATTGATGGTAATAAAATAATATTAAACAATTGACAACTTGTAGAAAATGTAAGTGTTAAGTGTGTAAAAGTGATTGTATTTTCAGTTTTCCACATGTAACCTGTCTGTCTAAATACAAATGCAAGGAGTGTGAAGGTTAAGGGACACAGCACATATGTTCTGGTGATAAATGTATTATGATCGATGGACCAAGACTATCTTTCAAACCTCATACACTGTAGTCAATATGTTTTAAAGTGTGTGTTGAATTATTTTAGATTTCAATGCATGCTGGGTTTTTTTTGGGTTTTTTGTTTTGTTTTGTTTTTTTCCTCATTTATGGGACACAGTCGAGCTCTAGCTTTCTGGACGTGTTGTTACTCTTGAACAATGTTTATCAGTCCTGGATGCACATTTCCTCTTTTTCTCTTTCTTTTTGTCAGCGGCGAATGCCTCCAACTCAACCCAACCCAGGCCAGTACGCGCTGACGAACGGGGACCCACTGAACGGCCATTGCTATCTGTCCGGATACATCTCGTTATTGCTGAGGGCCGAGCCCTACCCGACCTCCCGGTACGGGAGCCAGTGCATGCAGCCCAACAATATCATGGGCATCGAGAACATCTGCGAGCTGGCAGCTCGTTTGCTCTTCAGCGCCGTGGAGTGGGCGAGAAACATCCCTTTCTTCCCCGACCTGCAGATCACCGACCAGGTGTCCCTTCTCAGGCTGACGTGGAGCGAGTTGTTTGTGCTTAACGCGGCCCAGTGCTCCATGCCTCTGCATGTGGCCCCTCTGCTCGCCGCAGCTGGCCTCCACGCCTCCCCGATGTCCGCGGACCGCGTCGTGGCTTTCATGGATCACATCCGGATCTTCCAGGAACAAGTGGAGAAGCTTAAGACGCTGCACGTCGACTCTGCAGAGTACAGCTGCCTCAAGGCCATCGTGCTGTTTACATCAGGTGGGTGTCCACAACATTGCCACACTGCGGGGAGACAGGGTCAGTATAAGTCAAACTCAGGGGCCACTTCCACCCGTGGCGCCTGTTGTGGCACCGTGGATATGGCTGTCAAACCATAGGGCTGGTCACAAATTTGACTTTACGAGAAGTGTGTGTTGCCGATAGAAGAGCTATTTTGTCAACAGCTTACTACATATCCACTTACATGCATTCCCATGTCAGTTGTAGCCGCATCAGACGTGTAAACAAACCCAGATTGAATGAGCGCGTCTACGTTTTCATCCTTAGCACTCGCTCAAGTGCCCCTCAAAACAGGACAAAAGTGACAGTATTGTATAAATTATTAAATTAAATTAAATTATTTTTAAACACGCCATCCACACCGACACGTCCGTAACTTTTTGGAACAGGTGTCAAACAATTGTGCGTAAAGATGGAATAGTCCATCAATGAGTGATATATGGCAGCTGATGCTTTTATGGCTGTTGCTGCTGCTGCTTGCTTTTATCCTTGTTTTGTGTGCACAAACACATGTCTTGGGGGTGGGCAGGAAATAATCCTCAGCAGACTGCAGATCAAAACGCTGATGAAAGTTGATTCATAATGTCTGTGCAGCGTTTCTGCACGACTCTCACAGCCACGCCGCATGTACACCAGTCTAACTTGACCCATTAATTTCCTTATTTTCTGAGGATAGTTTATCCCGAGGAGTCGTCAGCAGTCATTTTCAACAGTAACCCACATTGTTGATAGCTTAATTGATGGCTGACTGGGGCAAAGTCCCAAAAGTCCCCTTGCCCTCTGTGCGTAATTTAGATTCTATTTTGCAGTAGGGTTGTGTACACTTACACGTGTCATTAGGACTGTGGGGTCAAAGGAGTTCGGTAATGATGGAAAAGGAAAAGTTTGTCTTTATGCACGGGCCCAAAAACTTTTCTCCCGAACTTGCGTCAGAGTTTTTACACCATTATCTCATATTTGGCTCGATACAGAATTCCCCAAAGTGGTTCAACAAAATATATAATTCAACTAGATTCTCTAAAAATATTAAGATTTAATTGTAATTTTCAATTTTTTGGATTTATAATTGAAAAAATCCCCTTAACATCCTAGAGTGTATGTTAACTTTTCACTTCACTTTTAATTTGAGCAGCTGTCACACTTATCCATCTAATATGTTTTACAATTATTTAGTTATTAAAATCATAATTTACTTAACATCACATTAGTCACACCTGAATGCACACTACCACTTATAGAGTTTGTGAATAATACATACATATATATGTATATATATATATATTTATAAAATAGTATACAGTGTGTATAGGTTAATAATAAATTATTATTTATTTTATTTGAATTATTGAAACCCTTTAGTTCTCATTGAACCCGTAACAGGAATGAAGATTCTTCTTCACCCACCAAACCAACTTTAATTTTTCCTTTTTGGCGAAAACGACGTCACCACAAAGGTTCCCTACAGTTCTAGGATTTTCTGATTTTATATTTTTAGTTTCAGGAGCCATAATAGTTGGTTTCAGCCTTGTGGTTTGGCATCTGTTGGTTAATTTGACACACCAAAATGTCGGATAAACCCAGGGGTAAATATGAGTTTAAAAGCAAATAAATGCGTTCTTTACCTCGTGCTGTACTTAGGTAATGTGACGAAGTCCGATAACTTCACTATTAGTCTGACCGTCCTGTCAAATTTCTTTATGTACTGACAATCCTGGAAAATCTCCTATTGCACGGTGTTTTGGGTAATTCACCCTAGATTACCCAGCGTAACTCCATACGCACATTAAAGTTAACTCCGTATTTTCTAACACATCATTGAGTTAGGTTGACGGACAACAGCTAGTGTTGCCGACAAGAAGTCACGTGGGACCTTGTCCAGGCCGTTTTGATCTGTTAATGCTGTAAAAACACGGAACAGGTCAGTATTTTCTGCATAAATAATGTTGGCCACAGTTCTGTATCAGTGTCTCGTATGAACTCCATATTCACATGTGTACAGTGTGCGCTGCAGAGACACAGCCACAGAAATAGTCCTTTGCAAATCTGGAAACTATCTGTTCCCATGTCCCAGTGTGTGTTGAGGTTATGGGGTGCAGCTTTGCAGCCAGGCCCTGGGAAGAACTATTGGGTGTCTTTGACCATCTTTCTCTTGACATACACACACGCACGCACACGCACGCACACACACACACACCGCTTTAAAGTGCATACACATATAAAATACTAAATTTTATCACTCGTGCCATGTATTCGAATTGGTAATACATTTCCAAATCAAATGTGTCCTAACAGTATTGATTTCCGTAGATGTAAAAAAAATGGGAGGGGGCCACTCGTCTTTAATCCACAAGGATTTGAATATTCGTGCGGCACTAACCGGACCGCAGCCGAGGTCACAGTAAATCACCCCGAGATCGCAGCGTTGCCCTCGGGTTCACAAGGTTATTGAGTCTGGTCATGGTGAGTTATGGCAGCGAAAAATCACGAATAGGGTTAAAAGCATCCGTGCGACGTTCAATGTCGTATAATGCTTGAAATCTGAAGCAGCCTTCCTTGTTTGGTCTCAACAGAAGCACAACACTCAGTGGTAGACTGTCTTAAGGACAGGCTGCAGACTCCATGTGGGACCATAGAGCTTTTACGCCGGTGGTTACGCTGCTTGCATTTACAGCACTTTATAAGCAGTAGGACACAGATGCTTGGGTTGAGTGTAAAAAACAGACCCAAACGTCGTAATGCACTTACCAACTGTTTTTTATGTATTTGTCTATACTGCACATGCACGTCCGCATGTAATCTAACAGCGAGCACCGAAACGCGCGAGTCACACACACACAGAGACAGAGAGACAGAGATCGAGCCTCATTTACCGATACTTTACGTCGCTTCTTCTCAGTGACTATTGACTTCACACACCTCCACTCACAGATGTGATTGGTACCAGCGGTGTGTCCTATAGGCTACGTCAGAAAACAGGCCAAATCTGGTCTATGGAGAGAAGAGCAGCGAAATGACTTTACAGCGTACAGCAGAGTAATTAGGTCACATTACAACCAGTGTAATTTCAGATTCATCTGTGCCGTTTGTGTTGCCTTACACACCAATCCCCCAGAGTCCAGGCATGAAGAGCAGAGGGCCTGTAGGCCTACAACCTACTACCTTCCCAGCACTTCCCACCCAGTTTTCCATTACATTTAGCGCCATATTCTTGTTGACAGTTGCGGGAGCATACGGAGATATAGCCCTTTCACTGCAAGCCCCCCACCCCACCCCCCACTTCTCCAGGCCACCCACTCATTCTCCATGACGTTCCCAGTGGCTCAGTGTGATGTAACATGTTTGGCCAGTGTGTTTGTCCATTCCACCTTGTCAATAACACGTAAAGGCTGATGTTGAATGATAACCGGGGAGAGAGCGAGCTTTTGTCGGATGTAAATTGGCAATGGCAAAGTGTGCACTTTATCCAGAGTGGAGCCCACATGAGGCTAAAATTGTCGCCATGTGTGTATGTTTTTTCGCGTGTATCGGTGTGTTCACATCAGGCAAATACTGATGTAAAGGAAATAATTGATTTTTAATTATTCCACGTCACTTTAAACCCTAGTGCGTCCTTGTAGATCTGACCATTTAAGAGGCTCGTTGGTTTTAAAAGTTTTTTTTTTTATCATGCGCATTTGGGCAACTTTGTGTTTGTTTAGCTTCACTTGGTTCATTATTGATTAATAACATGATATATAATGCATTTAGGCGCTGCTCTACAGCAGGCTGTTCCTTTTGGCTGATGGAGTCGTATACCCGGCTAACCACAGTGTTCTCTGGTGTTGGTGTTCTCCTCAGATGCTTGTGGCCTCTCGGATGCTGCTCACATCGAGAGCCTACAGGAGAAATCCCAGTGCGCTCTGGAGGAGTACGTGAGGAGCCAGTACCCGAACCAGCCCAGCCGCTTTGGGAAGCTCCTTCTGCGTCTGCCCTCTCTGCGCACCGTCTCCTCATCGGTAATTGAGCAGCTGTTCTTCGTCCGCTTGGTAGGTAAAACTCCTATTGAAACCCTCATCAGGGATATGCTATTATCCGGGAGCAGCTTCAACTGGCCTTACATGTCCATCCAATGATCCCTAATATGAAAGTGGAAAAAAAAAGAGAGTGAGAGAGGAAAAAAGGACCAAAATTCAGCACCCCCTCACCCCGTCCTCCTCTTCCTCCTCCTACTCCTACAAGAAGACTATATATAGGACCTTTTCTGAACAAACTTGGAAGACATTACTTTTTTCTGTCTTCTGTGACTGTGATGGAATACATAATGTACAGAAAAATATTGGAACTGGACTTTACACCTGTGTAAATCCGCCCCGTCATCTTCAAGAACAGTACTCTTCATTTTGTAAAATACTAGTCTTTATTTTCCTTTTTTTTTTTGTAAAAAATACAAATAAAATGAAAAACATCATATGCGCATTAAGAAAAAAAAAAAGAATCAAGACTTAGCGGGAAAATAATGTTTCCAAGCAATTATAAGAATTGTCCTGTGTCTATGTACCTCTCTGTTTTGTATTTTTTCTGGTTCTAAACCAGGGTTTCTGTGATTCTATACTAATAATTTTTTGATATAACCTTTTGCTTCTTATAATGAGTGCGATATATGTTGTCGAAGCTATGTTCTCCAAGAATTAAAATTGAAGTGAGGAATTAAAAACAGAAAAATAAAGAAATTTAGACAAATAAGAAACAGTCTAATCGCTATGACAATATAACCACTGATGGTTGAACTTTTTTTGCCCTAATTGAAACGATGGACCTGCAGCAGCAGCAGCAAAACTGACCTCCAGGACATTTTTACTGAGAGGACGTCTGGGGCGCCTTTGTTCCCCCTCCCCCCCCCCCCCCCCC
>NC_024328.1:18208305-18213668 GCF_000523025.1 Cynoglossus semilaevis
GTCCATCATCAGTCAAAGAGGAGAGACATGAAAATCAAAAGCACTTTTAATATATCATTTCAAATACATTTTGTTTGTTTCGTCTTGAAGAATTTCCATTGTTTCTTGAATTTTATTGGTTGTTGCCTTCACTTTGCTTACTCCATGATGCAGCTTTTTGAAGAAGGGTCGGTTGATGAAGTTGTGTGATGGTGACTGTACTATTAAAAAAAACAGAAATAGGCAACCACGTCTCCTTCTCGAGCATTTTACTGGGAGTAATTGTTTAAGTTCTCGGGCGGAGGGAACCTGCATGTCTCTGTGGCTGCTACTGGCACATATAATTCTGAACACACGCACTACTTACCACTGTTACACCCAGCAGTGAAGACTTGGTGACACACTGGATTAGTGGGGTAATTACATCACGGTTGCACATCTTGCATTTTAAGAAACACGGTGACATAACTGCGAGCACAAAGCAGGTGATGGGGGACATCAGTGAGCTCGGCGCCAGCCCGTGGGCGCATTCATGTTTTATATTCCTTTCCCAGCCACTAAAGGAAAGCCTGCACACCACACAGAGTCACATCTACCCGGTGTATACCTCCTACGGTTTAATCAAGGTGCTGCCTTGATAAGGAGTGCATGGCTCAGTATTGATGTGGGCGTCGTTTTTTGGCACAAAAAGGGTTAGACCCCGCTGCAAAGCTGCTGTGATATGCGTGATCAATCTGGAAAATGTATTTTACAGCATGTAAGCCAGTCAATAGGAACACACCGAGTGTGATGTATTGTGTGGGAATAGGAGGGAGGGAAGGAGAAGGGGAGACAGAGGGGAGGTAAAGAGACTATAAGGAGGGGAGTGCAGACACAATTGTGAAGAGAGACGTGTGTCTGTGTGTCTGTGTGTAAGAGAAAGAGATGTAGTCTTGGTTTGTCTCAGACTGTAATGAGTCCATCGATAAGTCCTCAGTGTGTTAGATGAGCTGCATGCAGTTCTATCCTTGAATTAGTCCGTGTCCCTCTCTGCGTGTGTGTTTCTGTCTCCATACACATTATAAATGACACACAGAAGCCCATTACAGAACCCTCGATGTTTTTACACCTAGAATGACCGAAATGTGATAAACTGGAAGGCGTTATATGGAGGTGAAGAAAAAAAAGGCGGGGGGTGTTTAATACATTTGCCTGTAGTCCTTAGTCCTATCCTCCTCCTCCTCCTCCTCATCATGATCATCACCGTCAGACGTGTTGCTTGTGTAGTCCATATTATTGCCCACATCATCTGCTGACTGGCAGTGGTGACGGACAGCTAGGAGGACATGCAACACATGCAGGTTGTGATGCCTGAATTTCATAACGCCATATTTGTTATCTGTCTTATAAAACGTGGGGGGAAGGGTATGTCTGCCTGTAGTGGCTTATTTGTTTTGCATTGGCCGTCCCGCTCTTGTTCAAGGGCTACAGAATATATTAAGGTATTCATTAGTTCCCATTCGTGCTGGAATGATGCTATAGATTTGCGTTAAGTTGTCCTTAGATGCTCTCACGCACGCACACAAGAGCGCAGTGTTTTTCTTTTTCTCCCAAATGATTAATGTCTGTTCAGGCATATTGCACCTTTTAACTCCCTGTCGACCAGCCCGTAGCGCTGGGTCAGTTGTCAGGCGTCTTGCTGTAGCTCAGTACACAAACATCAATGTGATATTTCTTCAGGTTGTCTTCGATATTATAAAGAAAATCATCCCACAGGTCAGGTGGAGAGAAACAATCTGCAGGATATAAATCAGATAATTTATGCTGTATTTGTTTAATTTACACAAAACATATAATTATATGTTCGTTAAAATATGAACACAGATTAACACCAAACTTTAAACACAGGCTTGGAGGATGTGATACATTAAAACATTGGGATTATTCTGAGTCTCGGTGTTTAACAGTATTCCAAAAGATCATTCCCTGCACAGCCTGTAAGAGATATTGAAAAGTAAAAGTGGCGTCATCCGAACTATGACAATTAGTTATTTTTTTTTAGATTTGAAAAGATGTGGATTTGAATTGTTTGCAGAGTTATTAAACGCAGCTTTCAGTCGGTTGTCCCCACATAATGTATTCTGAGTCCCTCCAGAGCAACAACCTTTTATCCTCTTGCTAAGAGCATTCTGTTATACAATTGTTACTCTACAGGCTATATAAAGCAATGATTCAAAAACAGATGTGTTCCATCAGAAACTCAGGCATGTGTTCCTAATTAGGCGACACTGGCAAAATGCACAAGGACTCTAGGAAACGTATTATATTTTTAATTATTATTATTTGATAACACAAACTCTGAATTTAATATTTTTAATAATAACCTTTACACTTTACACTTATTTTCCAAACACAAAAAGAGTATATGGACTTTTATAAAGGTAAAATAAAAAGTTGAGTAAAAATGTAAAAAAAAAAAAACAAAAAAAAAAAAAACCGCAAATACAGGTCGGGCTGTGGCTGCGGTGGGTAAATGGAGATGGATATGTGGCACACTACAGGCCCCATTTGTGTCTGTAATTTCGGAAACTGCGTTCACCAAAGTGTTACTGCGAAATGAGTTAAATAACCATTTACCTTTGTCTGGTTTCATTCATCAAACCACAAGTGGAGGACTCCTAACACGGGGGGCTATTTGTTTGCTTTACACAAGCAGCTGGGTGCGATTTCACGTTTGAGATATCTGTCTGAAAGCGAAACATTTATTATCCTACGTTGTCAGCGAACCTATTTCTCCAAAAAAGAAAGCCTCGGTGCAAACCACCGACTTTACGCAGCAGTAGAAATGTCCTATTGGCGTTACACGTCACTTCATTTCACTTATGGAGCACAGCCCGGTTTTTCCCCAGTACACGTTTGACAAATAGTGGTGTTTGAGACAAAAACAATTTCCAAATAGCGGCCCCATGCCTGTATGACTGGGGAGGGGGGTTTGGGGGTAAAATATGAAACCGATGACAACAACTGTGGGCATCCACCAAAAACCTCGTCACCCAGTCGTAAAATGGCTGCTGTTGTTTTTTAAATGTATTTATTAATTATGTATTTTTACTGGGAGGACACATGTCCAAAAATTAAATGGATTCCCGGGAGATGTTGGCCTTATATCAGCAAACAGCAGCGGGTTTTCTTGTTGTATCGACAGTACACAGTCAATGAAGAGTGGCGTATCTTATAATTACAGTGTGCTGGTGTGAGATCTGTCCCTGGACCTTATGGGCAACCTTAAAGCCATGGATCAAATCCAACACTGTGGTGTAAAGAAAGAAAAAAAAAGTGAACGTAACATAAGGGAATACCTCCTGGGGGCGTGTCTTTAAACGTATGTGTTTATAACAAGTGTGGCAGTGGTCAGGGATTCTCTAGTGTGTGTGTGTGTGTACGTGTGCGGGCGCGTACTTTTGCACCGCCGTGCGTAAAAGCGCGTGTGTGCGCGCGCGCAAGTGGCCGAGTGAGCGTGGATGAGAGAGCGAGAGGTGGTGATGGTGCTGGTGAGAAAGCCGTGGATTGCTGTGTAAGCGGATCCCTTTGTGTTGATTTAGGAAGACGTCTGCTGTATATAACGTTCAAGGCTGATAATATCATTGCCTGGCCAGATAAATAAAGCATTGGCCAAAACCATCGGGTCAGCTATCGATCCGATTTTTTTCCCCGAGAGAGGGAGGAGGGAAAGGGAGAGAGAGAGACAGAGAGAGAAACAGAGGAGGGGGATGTGGATGGGAGGAGAGAGGGAGAGAGACCTCACTCATTAGCATTCCACAGCCATGGACTAAACGCTGACAACTAACAGAGATATCCAGCTCTACACCACTGCTTGTATTTTCCCCTTTTGTCTTCTTCCTCATGGTCCTTCATTTCCAGCGGACAGATCTCTCGTCACAGCCAACACATTTTTATTTATGCCTTCTCCACACACCCCCCCCCCCTTTTTTTTCCTTTCCTGTGCACGGACGGACCCCGAGCACTAGCACAGAGAGAGCGAGAGAGGAAGAGAGAGAGGGAGAAAAAGCTTCCAGTAAAGCGAAGAAAATGAGAAAAAACAGCAAAAAGGAGGAGGGAGGTTGACGTTGTAAAAGCTGTGCAGAAGTGACAGCGCTAAGCATACGGGCTTTACTTGGGAGAGAGATATACCAATCTCTTGTGTGACTTGACAAAATAGGAACAGGATGGCAATGCACATTTTTAATTTAACTGTTTTAATTTAGACAATTAAGGAGAAGAAAATAAAGATGAACCCAGTGTGTTTTATTTTCAATAACACTCTCTCTCTGTTGAGTTTAGTTTCCCAAAATGGTGCTTTTTTTTATAAATGTTACATCCAGTTTTTTAAACGTATTATTTCACAAAACGAATCCTACAAAAAAAAAGCGTGCACAATAACTTTAGCAAAAAAGCCAAGAAAATAAAGAAACTCTCCCAAAAGGAAAGTGAAACTTTTTGCAGCCATAATTTAAACCAGTTTTATCTGTATTTTTTTTAAATATATTCCCCTGCGTTTGTTTGGCTGAATTGAGACTTCTACTGACATTTCTTGGTCAACCTTTCCCTTTTTTACACGACTATATCTTAATATTCGCTCAAGTCTTGCCCAACAATGACAGCTGTTCGTCTGATAGTAACTTCTCTCCAAGTTTCCCTCCCTCCCACCACCGGGGCCCCCAGTCTCTGTCTTGCTTTGTTGTTTTAAAATATGCATGTCTCTCCGGAATGCCAGTCACGGGTCCAAACTTTGTGTGTGTGTCTCTCTGTCTGTGTGTGTGTGTGTCCCAACCTCCCACATGATGAAATGATCCTTTTAAAAGCAGGGCTCAATATGTCTCAATCTGCACTCTTCTTCACTCTCTAAAGCTTCCGAGGCTCGGGACAGCGGCCCGCAAAATATATTAATTAAAGCGCAAACAAACGACAACACGACTTTGTAGCACTGAGGAGGGAAAAAACGTTGAAATAAATAAATGAAACGTCATTTTGTTGGATCAAGTCAAAATCTGTGAGCGGGTGGATGGGTGGATGGATGGATGGATGGATGGATGAGGATTCACCACAGGAAACAGAAAAAAGTAAGACACTTTTTAACTCACTCTCTCCTCTCACCCTCCTCTCGCCCTCCTTCTCATCCTCTCTCCCTCTTTCCTTCTTGTGTAAGTGCGTGTGTGTGTGTGTGTGTGTGTGTCTGTCAGTCTGTGCCTACTTGCGCACTGTTCTTGTGTGTTCCATGCACTGAAACGGATAAAGTCAGGGGTAACGGGTGAGAAAGACAGAAAGAAAGAAAGAGAGAAAGAGAAGTGTGAGGGAAAGGGAGGCGGGGGAGATTTATGTATTAACTTTAAACCTTAAAAAGGGAA
>NC_024328.1:18213692-18220331 GCF_000523025.1 Cynoglossus semilaevis
AGGCGCGCACACACATACACACACTTGTCATTATCAAGAAATTCATCAGCAAGTGGCACTAGTGTTAAAATATTTTAATTATTTGTATGTGTATATAGTTCAAAGTGTGCGTGAATGTGTGGACAGTATATAATTTTAATTGCATTGTTTACAAACGTCTGTGTCTGTGGGATAAATCACACTACCTAACCGTATGGATGCAACGGAAATGCTTGGTTTTAAGGGGGAAGCGTGAATCGGATGTGACAGAGTGTTTGCAGCTCAAGAGGAACTTCTTCTTTCTTCTCTCAGCTGTGGGAAGGTGTTTGTGTCAAATTGATCTAATGCTCATCATTGTCGCTATAGTTGGTGTTAAGTTAACTTAAACCTGTTGCATCTCCTGCAGCATTTGAACCCGTTAAATAATTATCCAGCAACTACACACACACACACACAATAACAAACCCACATATGAATAAATAGCTTTCATTAACCTCCATGACATCCTTGATTTTATTTTTAAATTATACATTAAAAACATTAAATAAAAGAAGAATTGTTCATGCAGGTTAACAGTAAAAAGAAAAAGAAAATGTCAGACCACTGTGACCAAATTTGTGGAAATATTTTTTCTTGATGACAGTAAATAGGCATACATTTTTTTTACATTTACACAAATACACACTTTCAAAATAAACTCTTTTGTGTATATTATTTTGAATTAAGAGGGTGGCAGAATAAAAATTCAGACATATGTCTTGTGCATTTCTGCACATTTTTCTACTAGTGGAAAACACTAGAACTGTCTGATGGTACACTTAACAGCAGAAGTGAAAGTTGAACTGTTCACACTAGTATTCTAGAACCATATGTCGAGTTTATATAAATAGTTGTAGTTGGAATAGTTTCACACATCACTTCATTCATCATTGAAAAAACTTAATTATAAAAACTATTATAAGGTAAACAAATGAATAAGTAAATATCCACACTTTGTGGTGACCCTCAGACAATGTCCTGTGATCCATCTGTAGGACCCGACCCACTGTTTGGCAATGACTTTTTTAAAGACATCTCACTTCAGTCTGATCATGTCAGCATATGGGAGGTCATGAAGTGAAAGGACCAAGCTTACATACCTGATAACGCCTGGGCTTTTCAGCAATATTTACGGCTTCTCTTTCTAATACTCTCCAGATGGTGTGTATGTGTGTATGTGTGTGTGTGTGTGTGTGTGTGTGTCCTCCTTTTTTTTTTCTTTTTTAAACTCAGAAGCATTTGGTCACAATTACACCAACACTTAGACACAATTTATTGGTGACCCATTTTACCCCTGTATTTTATGGAAAAATTAAAAAGTAAATGTTAAAAAAGTTCTGGCCTCTATTGGACTGGACTTTATGTGCATATGAAGTTTTATGCTGTTTTAAAAGTTTACTTTTCAGGAGGAAAAAAACAGATTTTAACATTTTCATAAAAGTATAGAGTCGGAATTGCCCACATGGCAGGGATTTAATGTGTTGTAAAGACAAAAGCACACAGGCTGCATTCATGCCTGGCCAATATTTGTTAGACTTTTTTTTTATTCCACAGGCAGCCAGTGGAGCAGAAACACACTTGTAAAGATATAATCCACTGACTGAGCCTTCATAACCTCCTTAGTCCTTTGCTATATTATCCACTGACAATAAATTGGTATACACTTTTTACCAAGTGTCCGGCCCCTCTCCACTAAACACTTCTGGATGTCATTTGCTGAGGTGATCTTGTTAATGGATTAATTCCTTTTGTACTTTATTACAATATTATGACATATGTGTCAGCTGCAGAATAATTTGGGCATTTATTTAGTGGGCTTGTGTATAGACACTCATAATTTATCACACAAACATAGGTCTGTCTATCTATCTATCTATCTATCTATCTATCTATCTGTCTGTCTAACTATCTATCTATCTATCTATCATCTGAGGCAGTGTGACAGTTGCAGCTGTGTGTGTTTGGCTGTGTTGCTCAGAGAAGCTGCTGTAGGTCTGGTATGATTTACTGTAATGATGCATTGAAAGGTATTTTTCATCTGTGCCACTGAGAACACCCCATGACAGTGGTAAGGTTTCCCATTGACTCCCTTAAGTGTCCATGGTTTAATGCTCTCTCTATCTCTCTCTCTCTCTGTCTGTCTGTCCCCATCTCTGTCTCTCTGATACTCTGCCACCACCTCAGACTCAAAGGACACGTGGGATGTTGATAAATACATGTCTTTTTGTTCCATCTTACTCAACACCATCCATCAAATGTGCGGCACACTGCTGTGTGTGAAGGAAAGGAGTGGATGGCAGTAGTGGACCAGAAGTAAGCTCTAAAATCATCAGCAGGGGATGCATTTCTCTCTCCCACTCTCTTTATTTGTATCGCTCCCTGTCCTTTTTTTTCTTTATATTCTAAATGCTTTGGTCATGTTCACGTGGTGCATTGTCTTAAGCCAGCCCCACATGCCAGGTTTAGGCTGTTTGGCCACACAAAGTGGTCTTTCCTGTGCTCTGTGGGTTAATAACCTCTTCACGCCCTATAACCACTGTGATTTACGTTGGATACAGACAGAAGGTTTTTTTCCCTGAGCTTTGGACCACTCACTCTCCAGAAGACCAGTGAGTGGCCCTGTGGTTGCAAACTCTTTGTGGCCCTACATACCGCCGCTGTGATTATAGAAGTGCCTCCTCTGCCTTGTTAAAGGAGCAAAGCTCTAATCTAGCCTCTGTGTCGCCCCCAAAGCCAGCATGCTTTGGTGAATATGTGCGGGTGTGCGCGTAAGAGTGAGTGGGGGTCGCTCAGAGTGGAGAAAGGGAAGGGTATGGTGAGAGAGAGGGAGGGCAAATAGGAGGGGGTTTCTAACGGAGTGGTCCTTTCCTTCTTTTGAGTGACATGACCCCTCTTCTCTCTTCAAAGGCCATGCGGACATAAACGCATCACATTTGAATGGCGATTTTTTTTTTCTTGTTGGTATTTCACAGCCAAGATTTCTGGAATAGGAATGTGTTTTTTTCCCAACTGCAATATTGGATTCACTGATGGTTCTGGTGGGTTCTATTCAATAAATCCCATCTCCCAGAAACATGCATCCACAGTGGTATTTTGTACATGACTACATCACCACCACCACCTCTACCACCAATGAGCACATCCAACATCACCACCCTCCTCCACTTCTGCACAGCCCGCCACCCCCCAAAGCCCGTCCAAATTCATTTGCATCTGCTGATGATATCAGTGAAAGAATTGCTGGCACCATATGAGGCTCCCACTGGTGGGGGTGGGAGGTGGAGGGGTGATGATGGGGGGGGGTATTTGGATATAAAAAACTGGACTGCAGAGTGGACGTGGCCCTAAAGGACACTTGTCCATTCATGTCATGGTGGCAGGGTGTGTATGAGTGTTGGAGGGGGTGTGTATGTATGTATGTGTGTTTGTGTGTGTGTATGTGTGTGTGTGTGTGTCAGAGATGGGAGGTGGAGGGGTGATGATGGGGGGGGGTATTTGGATATAAAAAACTGGACTGCAGAGTGGACGTGGCCCTAAAGGTCACTTGTCCATTCATGTCATGGTGGCAGGGTGTGTATGAGTGTTGGAGGGGGTGTGTATGTATGTATGTGTGTTTGTGTGTGTGTATGTGTGTGTGTGTGTGCATTGGATTGTCAAAGAAAGCTTGTTTGAAAGCCGGTATATATTTGAGGGAGGGGGGATTAAAAAAAAAAGGAGTGGACAACAAAAGCTCGTCATATATTTCAAATACGCCCCATCACATCTTCACTTTCTTCTCTCCCAGTGCGAGGAAAGAAGGGTGTGAAAGTAGAGGGCGTGCAGAACATGCAGCAAGAACTGAAATATTTGGTTAATGTGTGCATAAGCACCATGTTTATGCTATGGTGGTTTGATTTGTGCAAATTAAAGATTATGGTTTTTTTTTTGTTATTCTAATTCTTCTCATGTACAGCGGTGCATAGACATGTTGTTTTGTAAACTCTTACAAAAAGCTACATATTAGTTAAAGGCAATAATGAAGATATATGTAACAATTTTTGTACAAAATTTGTGCCTTTTGAATTTTGTTTTCCAGCTCATGAATACAAACAAAACAAACATTCATGAAAAAGTTAAAAAAAAAAAAAAGTTTCATTTTGGCACACTATAGGCTGCATTCCAAACCCGGTGTGAGTCAGTTCCGTTTTAACTAAATTTTAATCTTGTGATTTTTACGCACATTTATTTAAAAGAAAATTACATTTAAGAAGCAAAAGAATCAATAAAGTGAAATGAAAAATGTTGACACAAAAGATAAGTCCAGTTGCCAATCTGTGAGCACAGACAGAGTCTTTAGGAACAACTGGTTTTCTGATTTCCATGCTTCACACTGCAAATATTTGCAGTGGTGCAGAATGTCAAGGATTTATTTCTGGCAAACAATGTATGTAGTGAAAGACGTTTGATTGTAACACAGCTGAATGAGGTAGTTAGTGCCAGTCTCAAAGTCCGCACATGTCTTCCTTATTTTTCACATCAAGGTTGGATCTTTTCTATTAGTTGTTCTCAAACTTTTTAAAGGAACCCTTTTTTTTTTTTTGTATAAATGCTAATGCATGATGAGCTATTAAAACACCAATCTGGATTATCATCATGTTAACATTCTTTTGTTGAATAGTATATTTTGCAGAAAACACAACATTTTAAAATGTGTAAGGTGTGTATTCACATAGTATAAGAAAGTGTGCACAAATCCTTACATGTGCACAATTTCAGATCTTCTGCACAAAATCTTGTGCACTGTATTTATTTTTTGCATAAAACTGCACTTGAACTCATTTTGTGGTTGCACATGCCAAGAAAAACAAAACAAACAAACAAAACAAAAGCTAAAGTTAATTTGAAAACACTAGGACTGTGTTGGAAAACTGAAAATCACTTTAAAGTCTTGTAGTGAAGGTGTACGGATTTTTTACACTTTAATTAGTTAACTAAATAAATGATATATTTATGTTTGAAAATGCTAAGGAATACAAATAATTAAATTGATAAATTGATAGATAAATAAATAAAATGGAACTTATTGGAGATCCCAAAAAATAAATAAAATTCTTCTGCGACACATCTGTAGGTCCCGTCCCTCTATTTGGGAATGAATTTTTAAATGTACAATATTCTTAGTGTTTAAATATTTTATAATTAAATTAAGTTTCTTTGGATTAAAAACAACAGTGAATTTACAAACACACACACACACACACACACACACACACACACACATTCGAGTCCTTACACCACACACATATTACTTGTGCAGTTTTCTGCTGCTGGTTTCTTCATATTTATGCTCCATGGATTTATTACCAGTGTGGAAGCTGTGGGAGTCTGTGAGCCTCGATCGAGCCTAAAATTGTCACAAATTGCTGGTTGTCGAAGAGCGAGTGACAAGATAACGAATATGTGAATTTGTGCCCCTGACACCTCGATTCATATATCACAGCGAAAGCCGACTAATCACTCACAGGCTGTCTTTAGCATTATTACACTTTAATGCCAACGTTTAGGGGATGTGTCAAAAATGGGGAATTTAGATTAATTTCTGCTCTGCTGCGATTTAAAAAGAAATCCCTGAAATAATTATTTTTATCTGCGTGTGTTTTAATTCGACATAGGTATGGGAGAACTAATTTTGAACTCCTCAATTTTAAGACGCATATGCAGGGGATATGTGGTCAATTAATAGGAATAATTTGGTAGTAAAAATGAAAGACATTGTAGTTATAGCTGCGCACCGATTACGGCACTGATACTGCAGTAAATCAGTGATCAAATTGCAGTTATTATTATCGCTGCACATCCTGCATTGCTGCTCTTGTGGCTCTGTCATTATCAGCGCTGATGGTAAAAGGGATGACAACCTGGATGTCTCCTTCTATATAAAACAATGTGCTGCGGTGAAGGATGAGCAGGACGATTGCGAGTGTGTGTGTGTGTGTGTGTCAGAGAGAGATTTTACGCACGGTTCTCTACTTTCTCCTTTACCAGACAGTGTGGTCAAACCACACGCCTTTTAACACCTCTCGGCATCAGCAGCAGCAGCGGAGCATCACACACACACACACACACACACACACACACACATCACCCAGCCCCGGCCCCCGTGCCACTTTCTCCTAAAACATACACACTGTATAATAGTTTCAAATTGATTCCCCAACACAAGTCAAGATGCATTGTTTGCCTGTTGTACGCGCATACACCCCTGTATGAAACGCTGCGATGGAGGTTGAGAGCGATAGTATCGATTGGTTTTGTCAAGTAAAAGAGAGAGAGAAGGAGGAGTCGCCGTAAGTCCTCCGATCTCCCTCACCCTTCTTCAACCCTTTCTGATTTCAAAACCATTTTCACCTGGACCACTGAGTGGTGAGGTTTGGATCCTCGTAAAAATATCATCAAATAACATTTTGTATGTATTTGTATATCACCTCAGTACATCACAGACAAATGCTTGTACGAGTGAGTGGCGAGTTTTTAATGTCAGAGTCCATTAAACCTCTGTGTGCCGTGTGCGTAAAAATCACACGATCCTCCTCTCTCTCCTCTCTCTCCTCTCACCCCTATTTCGGCTACTCCTTTTTTCCC
>NC_024328.1:18220359-18225681 GCF_000523025.1 Cynoglossus semilaevis
GATACATGCGTGCATGCTGTTATTGTTTCTCCCTTTGTTTGCTAGATGGCGCTGTGCCTTGTGGGACCCTCTGACACACAAGGACCGCCTCAGACCCTCTCCCTCTCTCTCTTCTCCTCCTCTCCCCTATCTCCACTCAGCACAGAGCGGTGTTTTCCAATACAGGGCCATTTTTCTAAAAGCAGGAATTTCAGCTCGAATGAAATCCCACCGCTGTGAATAGCGGGGGGAAGTTTAATAATTGCTTTATCCCGCTTCATACGTCGACTGTCATTTTTCTCTGTTGGTTTTGCTAAACCGCGGAATCGCATCGATTAAATAAAAAATAAACAACAAGCGGCAATGCATTCAATTTTAATGCAAACGCATAATAGCACAGACTACCATAATGCGCGTTATTTGAGTTTGGGGTAATTAATTGTTTGTTTTAACAGTGTAACGCTGCAAAACGGCACACGCACGGAATTAAATGTGAATGTGTAAATGGACTCAAATAATCCGTTTTCAAATAGACAGTTTTAATAATTTGAAAATACAAAACAAAACAAAAAATACGACTGGATATAATTAAATTGTGGACGCAACAAAGAAATTAAACTGAGCAGAATATCCACAAAGAAATACTGCGAAATATAATCTTTAGAATGAGCTGTTAGCTTTAATGACACACAATGTGTCTGGTAAAAAGAGAGAGAGGGAGATGTTTTTAAGGCGGAACAGGAAGTGTTGCTAATATTTGAAATTATACAATTATGGAAAATTAGCTTGATGTCTGTAGGACTTTCTTTCTTTTTTTTTTTACCCCTGGTCTGTCTGATTTAATAATCAGTTTTAGATTGGTTACAACCACGAGGCTGGAGAAAACACGTCCATTGTGTTGTTTGCTGAGTGGCCCACTCTGCTCTAACATACACTGCTGCAGTTACACTTTCACTAAATAGCGGCTTGTCGCTGTCTGACGTTGATGAATGTGCTGGAGACTTGGAGAGCCTTTTACAGCTGTCTTTAAAAAAGCGCCGTGCGTGGCCCCAGACCAGCCGCAAACAGATCAGGTGCAGGGCCCTTTTCTTAACCCACGGCAGTTAGTGACAAAGACACACACAAACACACAGAGGGAGAGAGACAGACATACACACTTGAAGAAAACCACTTCTACCATTAAAAGTAAACTGAAAACCTCTGATTTCTGATGGTCGACATGAATCTTAATGAAGCAAATTGAAATATGATTAATGTGAGGTAAATTATTTATTGCGTGTTGGTGTGTGTGTGTCTTACAGTGTCGAAATTACCATTTTAATACACAATGATTTGTTTTCACTTTTTCTATCCAGACCATCGTCCGGAAATCTTCTATCTCTAACCATCTTTAGATCATATGAAAGGAATCCAGAAGGATATGTCTGGTCGTCTGTGAGGGAAGATGAGCAGGTTGCACGTGTAAGCCCGTGTGGGCTGCAAATGCTGGCTGCAACTGTTCGGCACTCTGGCGCTATTTCGTCCTCAGATATGATCCAGCAGTCATTTAAATGCCCACTTCGCAAAATTTAGCTCTAGTGGTGGAAATAAATGTGCTGGTTGAATAGCCCCGTTTAAAAATGGGTGGTAGCCTTAAAGGTAGAGTAATCCCACCTTAATCTTAGACATCCCATCTTTAGTTACGAGAAATAAATAGTTTTTTTTTTTTTTTAGTATGATACACCTATTTAATCTGTGGTATGATCTAGTGGTAATAGTTGAATATCCCTGACCGCAATCTTCCAGTCCACACGTTTTTGGAGGACACATGTTAGCCTTCAGTTATCATTAAAACACAAAGATATACATGTGGTCCACTGGGGCTTATGTGAAAACCCTGTGATCCAAAAACATGGCATCCTCTATAGATCAGACCCACACCTGATGAGAGTACGAATAAATCGTAGTATAGTTTAATGTGAATGTACACAATAATATACATAATATGTTTTACCAAAAAAGAAAATACTTTTACCTAAATATTACATAATGACTGAATGAAATATTTTAAAGTATGGTTAATATATGTTCCAGTCTTTTTAATAATGTGCACGGTTTACTGGGTTTAGGGACGTTAAAGGTGCAGTGTGTAGATTCATCACAGTGTTTTTCTTTTAAGTCATCATAGATGGATAAACTTTAATATACTATAGATTTGAACTATGATAGATAGAGCACTAGTATATATATCTAGTAAACTAGTATGTATACTTTTATATTTAGTTAAAGGAGCTGACAAACTGTCATTTCTGAGCTACATATTTAAAATCTACTATTCCTCTCCCATCTTTGACTATTGGTCTCTTCCAATTGGTCTCTTCTCTTCAGAATAACTAGAGCTCTACAAGAGATCTAGTTATTCTGAAGAGGCATTTGTTCAATACATCAGTTTTACACTTAATTATATAATTGTATTAAAATAAATCAAACGCTAAAGCCGTAAAAATAACAGAACGAATAAAAAAACAAAGACAGCGATCTCTCCAGTCAGAAAAATCAATTTATAGAGATTGCAGTTATTTTCTTTCATAGCAGCATCAATGAAATGATACCACGTCCATCTGGAAATAACGTGAAATATTTTCTACACAGTGAAAATGCAAGTTCACAGAACAATCCAACAAGAGGTTAACTCTAATTGTATTGATTGAGATGTATCATCCAGCTACACATTACACACACACACACCCCTGTTGGGTCCTGGCTGTGTGTAGCACAGCAGGTTTGCATGTAATGTATGCGGATCTCTCTCCACCTGCAGCCAGAAGAAAAGAAAAAAAAAAACACAGTCAGGCTTCACCTAATTTCTTCCAAATCCTCCTTCTCCTCTTTGACTCTATTTACAATGAGCTGGTCCGACACGTTATTAGTAAAGCGAGCAGCATTTCAATTATTTTTGGGAACAATAATCATGGGGCCCATCATGCATTTTTCACTGCTCGAGTATTGGACTTTTGGTATTTTTTTTTTTTTTCCCTCGACTTAACAAGCCATCATCTCTGAATATATGCATATACAGCTCGGAGAACCCACAGGCAAAGGGCGAGCTGCGGGTTCAATTAAGATGGAATAATGCATGGGGACAATGCGCACAATGACCTGGATTGAAAGTGATCAGAAATTGCATTCAGCCCAAATACAAACCCACACGAAAACGCACCGTTGCTTATTTGTTTTTGACTTAATATTTCATCTGCACCGGGACAACGCTGCCTCCCAGGAACCACACTCTTCTTTGATATTTGGAGGAAGGAAGAACACACTGGCTGAATATAAAGCTAAGAATTGAATACCAGCCAACCTAAGTCTAGACTAATTCACTCATACTCTGACATCCCTTTCTTAGCTTCCTTAATCGAATTTGCCACATTTAAGCCGGTGTCTGGATTTCAAGGCATAAGCAGATATTTGGGCTCCATCCCTGGAATGACAGAGAATAAGAAGGTTTGTCATAATTTCTTAACTAGAAAACAAGATATTTCAGCGCTACTGTGGGATTTTAAGGAATTAAAAATATCGGCTCACGGCTAGTCCATGATAAAAAAAAAGGTATATGGGATTGAGGATTGAGGCTCTGGCTTGTTAAGTAACTTGCTGTCAGTACATAGTTAGCACTGCTCTGATATGGACGGTGGCTGCAGAGCTTCATCTCTTGGGGTTTTAATTAACAAGCTGTCTCAAAGCTGTAGAGCTCCATCAAACAGCCAACCCCTCTCTCTCTCTCTCTCTCTCTCTCTCCCTCTCCTCCTTCTTTCTCTGTCTGTTGAACTGTTTTGAGACTTTCAAAAAACGTATAAATTGCTTGTTTGTTCCCCAGTTTTTTGTTCAGCATCTATTTACATGCACCGATGTGCGCGTTTGTTCTCCAAAGACTCCAAAGTCTAACACATTTCATTTCTGTCGTGGTTGGACTTCAAGCCCGAATCCTGCTGCAGGAGGAGCTGTAGCTCTCTGGTGGCTGTGAGGTTATTCCGAGTGCAGGAGAGTTGACTCCTGCACGCTCTGTTGAAGCCGATAAAATCTTGAAAATCTGCTCGACAAAATGGCATTGTGTCACTCGAATGTGTAAAACATGCTCCTTATCTCACAAAAAAGTTCGGAATACATTCATTTATGAGAATATGTTTGGTAGTACAAACCGTAACTTCCTTTTCTTGCACATCCGCAGTTCCCACATTAGATACGGTATAAATGTACACGCAACATAAATTGTATTTGTGTACATTTGAATATGTATGTATCCATGCATTTGCACATATATACACTAATAAATGAGATATATAAATGTACAAATAACATATATTGGTAATAGAACAGGTGAATATTTATATTTTAAGCTTTAATGACGAACGATTTTATTTTTAATAGTGTGTCTGAAAATTTTAGCTTTACTTAAGAAGTTTACGTTGTTTTAGTTCACATTGACCTATTTAGTTAATTAAACCCTAGTCAACCAGCCTATGTGTAAACAAAGGCATGCCTTGAACTGAGGTTTAAGCTGTTGTTTACCTTCAGGTGTGTTAGAATGTCTTCATTTTATTAGAACTATGACTCTTTGGTCAAAGAATCACAGTTTTGTTGCTTATCTTTCAAGAGGTTCGGGAGAGGCATAGAGCCAAAGAGCACTATACCCACAGCGATGAGTAAGGTGGGAGTGTAAAACTGTACAGACACAATATATTACGGTAAATGGAACTGGAAGTATCGTGAGGTTAAGGGTTTTGTATTTTTTTAACTGAAAACCTCAAACAGAAAGCAGAAAAACTGGGTAATAATCAGGTTGTCTTTGAACAGAACACTAATCCTACAGCGTACTTCAGAACTGATGAGCATTAATTTGTAGAAGGACAAAAGGTCTGTTACTGTCCGGCAAAGTTAAGTCACTTAAATCCAAATAAAAAATAATAAAACAAATTCTGCATTAGAATTAATTGTGATATATTTAGAAATGTATTTAAACAGCTCTCACTGAAGAACTGATCAAAAGACATGCATTTGTCTTTTGGGAATTCATAATTTAATTCTCAGCTGTATTTTTAGCTAGTGTGTCGTTAAGAAGGCTGGGTAAAACTTCAAGTAATGCCGACGTCCCTTTTGAGGGTAAAAAAAATACACAAAATGTTCCAAAAAATATTGTTTACATAGACGGTCAGCCGAGAGCAGCCAATGTATACCGCCACCTCTTGTTGATTTACCACAGAAATAACGAGTGAAAGAAGTGGCTTCAAAGAAAATTCGTTACTGTTAATTTCTCCCTCCCTCTCCCTTTACTCTCCCCCGCACTCCTCTCTCTCCATCTTTCGC
>NC_024328.1:18225721-18228221 GCF_000523025.1 Cynoglossus semilaevis
TTGGTGTGCTGGGCTCCCACCGTGTGGCCCAGACGGGGGGTAATTTGATAGCAAGACGAGGTCAAGACAGTGCGCTGTCCATGGTGCTGGCTGGATGTTATCATCAAATTAGACAGGACAAGTTTCAAATCGATGCCACCCTCAGATGCCTGGAGACCTCCAAGAGTCGGAGTTAAAGTCCTAACAAGTCCCCCCTGACAGGTTAACACCTCAACACAAACACACACCTCTGATGCAGCAGCGTAGAGGTCAGCGGCGCTGTGTCGCGGAGATAAGCACCAATCCCACTGAAGGCTCTGAGTGAAATATAGCTAGCTATTATAGCAGTGGTATTCTGTGGACCCGGCATGAGACCCGGTCAGTCAGAGGTTGTTCTTCCTGCCTGTTACATTTATGTTTTAAAGGTCTTTCTGTCCACGCTGGAGACCCTTCTCATCTGTTTGCGTTTGTCGGCAGTCCCGTGTTGAGTCAGTCACACGTACGCCACACATAAAGTGTTTCAGTAGAGTCGAAACCAAGGCAAAAAAGTAATTAAAAACAACTTCATCAACTTGTGAAGTGTTACATTAATTCTATAAATATTAATAACAGCTATTCCTGTGACCGTACGGCAAGAAAATTAGAGGTTTTATGGATTTGTTTGATCCCAAAAATATAAGAACATACTTGATTGATTTGTATTTTTCACACAGGCCACAAGGTCACTGTAGTCACTTACATTCAACAAACTCTATTAACTTATTTAGATTTTTCTGACTACAGAAAATACGTACTAATTCACTGACTATACTTTTTTGGACAAGTTACTTACAAGTTAGTTACATTTTCGACGTTTTGTCGTATTAAGGGTTGAAATATAATTTCTTAAGACGTACTTACTTAACAAAATATTTCCATTTTTACAAGTGTATTTTTTACATATTGAATAAACCTGCGACCTCTTTGCAACACAAAATAATTGATTGTGCCCAAAAGCTGTCAGACAATGAACACGGTTTGCTTAGTTCAAGCAACCGGGCAAAGTAATTACCAGTAATGTATATTTGACATTTGTAGTTAAATAAAAATGCACACATTGCTGCAAAACGACATATATTTTATGCATTTTATTTTTTTCTCCTCACCTAACCATAATTTGTAGTGCAAGTCTTTGAATGCTGCTGCTTTTACAGCTGATACTGATGCACACGTTTTTTTTTTCCTATTTAACTTTGAATTTTGTTTTTTAGACTTACTTTCTACATTTGTTTGCAAATATAATTAATATTTCAGTAAATGTTTGAATGATTTACGTCCATTTGTGGAAGATCAGAAGTGAATGTGTTGAGAGGAGAGCTCAGTGAGGACTGGAGGAGGCCACTGATTAGAGATGCTGCCAATCTGTCACCACCTGACAGCTTTTGCTGCAGGGATAAACAGCAATAAAGTAACTTCACACACACACACACACACACACACACACACAAGCAGCAACTCGCCACCGGAGGAGCAGGTAAATTCACTCAACTCCTCTCAGCCCGTCCACCCCCACCCGTCCCTCGCCTATCATCGCACCTGTCTCCCTGCCTACATGTCAAACTACTCCTTTTCCTCCCTTTCCTTCCTCTCCTCCTTTTCATCCTCCCTGCTGACTCAGGTACAGCAAACACAATGAGGGGCTCAGCAGCGACAAGAAAGAGGGGAAGAAAGGAAGAAAGGGAGCCATTCAACCGGATGGAGAGATTATGAAGGAGGCAGAGAAACGTTATATTTGAATGGGTTGATAAAGAAATGGGGGAAAGGGATGAGAACAAAGTCTGAGCCGTCCGGATTGAAGGGAGAAAGGAGAGAGGAGGACGACGACGAGGAGGCATCACAGTGCAAGCTGCAAGGTGACTGCTTTAGGCCCTTTAATAATCACACAAGTCGCTATTTTAACTCGCTTAACCACGGAGATTCAAAATGAGCTCAAGTTCACTTAAGGGACCCCGCAAACCATGAAATGCACATCAAAAACTATACACCTGCCAATCTCTGCACCTATATACCTCCACCCCTCTGCTCTGCCTCCACCGAGCTGTCTGTCATGGTGTGGCCCAGCTAATTTGAGTTCATTGGATGGCAATAACTTCATTTAGACCTTCATCTCTTTTTGGGGTGGATGTAATGAGGATGGAGACCGGGGTGCTGCCAGTTAAAGGCCGCTCCCACAGTAATAATAACTCGGAGCTTATTCTCACCCCACGCATTGGCGTGTTTATCCTCGGAGGGCTGCGTCCACATGATGAAACTCATCTATAATGTGTGATTTAATATCGCAATGCACTCTAGTTGTTTTTTTTTTTTTTTTTTTGTTTTTTTTTCCTTCCCGGAGATTTTAAAGCCAAAACAAAGGAGTCGCAGAGTTACAGTGGTGAACGGAGGAGAGGATACGCTGTAGAACATGTCAGCTTGGAACAAAGCTTTCAGACACACTAGAGGTGATACTGTGGTTAAATAAATAAATAATTATACACAAAAA
>NC_024328.1:18229565-18296270 GCF_000523025.1 Cynoglossus semilaevis
GTAGCGCTCCGTCTAAAAGCTGCTATTAAAGCCAAATGGACTCACCACCGTAAAACGGCTCTGCCAACAGCTGTCCCACAATCGGAGTATTATATGCCAAGATTCTCAAACACACTTACACACTCACACACACTGGGCCAGGCTGCTGGTGCAGTGGCTACTTAATAAGTATTAGACAAGTCGAGGAAGAAATATATCAACCAGTAATCACTTAAAAACTCCAGGAATTGTTCGTTTTACATTTCATATTTCAGCTTCAGTGTCTTCCATGTTGAGTGTGGTCTCTTGAGACAGACACCACCGAACTTTTTCTGCTCTTACTCTTTCGCCTCCTCCTCTTATACAAGGGAAGCCCTGCTCCTCTTATAATAACATGGGAGTTACAATTGTGCCGGAGTAGACAATGGCTTTGCATATTTCCCCGCTTAATGGTTGTAACAGTATATTTTTACACTAAGAGCCTCAAAGCAGGTGGGAGCAGAAGAGACAGAAGAATGGGACATCCAGTATCTCTTTGTGTGCACAGTATATGTTTACCTGTGTGTGTATGTGTTTGGCTAAGTGTTTTTACAAAACTTTTCTTTTGCGTCAGATATTTTCATGGTGAAATTAAGATTGGATATTCGGTAATAATAACAATTAGAGAGTCTGTGATGTTGGAACATTAAAACGTGTAACAACGTTATAATAGTTATAGCAAACAAAAAAACATCACAAAGAGAAAAAAGTAGTATTTGATATATATGTTAAACGTGAGACGTTTAGGTCAGCGTAAGTAAGATTTCGTGTTTCGTTTTCGTGTGTGGAATATAGGTTATAGGTCTACAGACAAACCTTTTTTAATCAAATCAAATGATTGTATTTCCTGTAAGTAAGTATAAAATAGTAAGTAAAAATCATTGAATTATATTCAGGCTGGAGGAAAGGTGAACAACAAAACTGTATACGAACTTTATTAACTTGGTAAATGGACAAAGTAGAGCATCGAAAACATTCGATATATGCATGTATTAATTTTAACAGTATAAAAATAACAGCATAATTGTAAAAAATACTCATAGAGGCAGAGCCGATAGACCAGGAGCAGTGAGACAACTTAATTAATTTCAATTATATATTTTCAGCAATTTACAAAAAATAAATAAAAAAAAACTCCTGTCAAACATAAAATAATAATCGCTGGTGTAAAACTTTTATAAAAAACTTTTATTATATTTCGAATGTAATTTTGCGAGCCGTAGCTGAAGGTATTAAGAAATTTAAGAGATCCAGAGACTTTTCCTACACGAAGTGTATTTATAGTCCGTACAACTGTATATGAAACTTTTGTAACAAAGGTGTCTAAACAAACCCGTTGATGGTCGATTAAAACGACCACCATGGTCCAACACCTAGGCTCAACCTTCACCTGCAGAGTTCACCTGCAGCTCCGCAGCGCCCCCCACCTTACACAGTAACTCTTCTTTTGATGTGAAGCCCGGGGGCCACGAATGTTTTTTTGTTTTGCAGTTTGCGCCTCCTCATTAGAATAGTGAAGCAGAAAGGAGGCGATTGAAGACGGGGTTGTTTCCACTGGATTAAATGGTTTCTCTGCAAGTCAATGAATATGTAATGACGCTTTAACCAGAGAGCTGGTCAGTGAGTCCATGAGCGCTCTGCTGTTTGTGTGTTTATATACATATACAGAGCCTTGCAACAAAGAACTGAGGGAAACACAGACTACACAGCAGCAGAAGCGGAGGAAAAAAAGCATGGACAGAACAAGGGGGGAAGGAAAGAAGGGATACAATGTTTGAATGCACCCCCAAAGATTAGGCCAGATTTTCTTTCTGTCAATAGATGAAAAAGTGTTTGCTCACGTACTTAGGGGGAGAAAAAGAGAGGAAGAGAGAGGGGAAGAGAAAGGGAGCATTTTCAGACAGTTTATGAATTTGCATTTTTTCATTATTTATTTCATTCATTTATTTTTAGCAAATTCTTGCAAATCATGTTTCTGATAAGCAGTCGAGCCAATAAAGTAAAGTGGATTGAATTGATGAAAGGGAGAGGTCTGGAGAGGGAGGGAAAGGAGTTTCCTCCTCCATGATTGTTGGAGATACTTTTCCTTAGTATACCCGATAAAACATTGATTGTTGCAGCCAGCTGACCCGTAAAATTTGGGGGTTAGTTTTCCCTTCTGAGCTGAGCATATCATTATGCAAATAGTGATCTGACAGTGATCCACTGGAGGAGTGCTGAAGGGTACTGGTGTGTGCGTGTATGTGCTGAGAGCTGTGGGGAGTGGGGGGGGGGGGGGGGGGGGGGACATTCCAACTTCTCCTGCTCTCTTTGGAGGGAGTTCATCTTCTGCACCGATAGCGTCCATATCAGTGCAAGCCCAGAGCAGGCCCAGAGCAGGCAAGCGTGACAACAACTCTCTTTAAATAAAAATTGAAATATCAGGCCATGGCAGCTTATACGAGGGGGGTTCCCTAACTTTTTATGTCAGCCTGTTCACAGGCTACAGGGAGTAGGAGGAGGAGTGGGTGAACAGGCTACTCTCCTGCAAACCTGAAATTAAAGCGCAGACCCCCCATTTGGCAGCATACGCTCCACAGCTGATGGCTGTATTTTTTAATATGATCCGGAGAGGATCAAGTCTGTTACTGTCAGTTACACTGTGTCTCTACACCACAGGTTGACTTATTAGAGCTCGGCGAAGTCAAACCTTCAGTCAACTCTTTTATATCCCTGATACATTTACAGACTAGGCTAACTTCGAGCGCGGAAAAAAGCAGGAGTCATCAGGGGAGTTGGTTTCTGTCACGACTAGGAAGTAGGTGGAAACAGGGGGAGTTTACGTAACAGATTCATGCAGGAGTGAGGGAGGTGTAAAATAAATAAATAAATAATAAAAAAAGACCTGCAGACTAAATTCAAACTCTGTGTCAATAGAGTAAAGACCCCAAACCAGAAAGAGAAAGTTAGTTGTCTTTTGTGTGAATAGTAATTATAAATACTAAATAAAAAACAAAAACAGAACATTTGCATTTAACTTTTTAAACTTCATTAAAATGTATCATACTTTTTAAAAGCTAAGAAAAAATGTGAACTGAATCAAAATACTTTTAATAAACTCATTAAAAGTATCATTCCAAGTTAAAGGAACACTGACCTCAGGTCTGTTTAGCAAAGGATGATGGGTAATGGTTTATAACGCAGGACCGTGAAAAGCCTAACCCTGCAGCAGTTCTAAAAGTTGCAAGTGACTTTAACAGAGTACAAATTTGTTCGACTGTTATTAACAAATCCAAGAAATGTAACCGAGGAATAAGGAGAGAAATGAATGATCCAGCGGTAAGTCTGTCTGTCTAGATGTTTTGTTTTTATTTTTTTGGTGCACGTTAAAGACAACAACTTGTGAATTAAATCTACTAATGGTATAAAACCAGTGAAATTATATCCTTTCCTACTGCCTCATTAATAATAGCTGAAGTGAATTGTTATATTTTCTCTTTTAAGAAGTCTACTTACTTTACTGACAACAATGTTAAGAAATCCAATAAGTACTATTGTTGCATCACTTTGGGCAACATTTTGCACAAGCTGCCAGATAAATAAATCCCGATGGCCTTAAATGATTCGTACCTGTAAACAATAATTTATTCCACTGCTCCTCTGATAAACTCGACTTAATCATTCATGTATGGATCTACTTTATTCCATATTTAATAAATAAAGTATTTGAACAGATCTTGAATAGATCTCTCAAGAAAAATTTTCTTTTGTGCAATAACTCTAACTTGTGAAAGCACAACTGTTAAATTAATTTGTGGTTTGTGTTTATGAGACAAAGTTGAGTCTAACTCAACACGGATGTGATTGAATGGCTCCCTTTAATCAGCGGCCTGACTTGGTGTGAGGGGGGGACTCGGCTGGTTCCACTTGTTGTGGGGGGCTTAATGGAAAAGGTTTCTAAAGATTTATTGAGGGGGCGTTTAATGACCTGATCGGTTTCACCGTGTGAAAACAAATGATGCTGTAAAACCACACTGCGTGTGTGTATGTATGTGTATGTGTGCGAGAGTAAGGGGTCACATTTTCAAAATTAATGACCAAAGTAAAAAAAGGCAAGTGAGGAGTTTAGTTTCCATAAGAGAAAAACTTCCCACTGTCCTTTAAATGTTGAAATACCCTTTTTCTTGATGTTGTTCAGATTGACCCCAAAACTTGTATCACTCAACCAGAAACTGTTAATTTGACAGATTGGACTTGTGATAAATGACACTAAACACTGTTTATGGGCTTGTGTGGTGGAAAATTAATTTCAGGTGCTCCTCCTCCTTCTCCTCCCCCGCCTTCTGCTCCTCCTCCTGTGAGGTTCATAGCTGTCATGTAAGATGATGACACAGAGGTCAGTTTTCAGTTGCTGCTCCTTTCTCCTCCTGCTGCACTCACTTTACAGTTTCAGCCACTTATCTGTCTCTATATCAACTGGCATTTCCCATGTTTCCCACCACAAAAAAGACAGGTAAAAACAATGTGAATGGTGCAGAAAATGAAGGAAATATTCACAATAAAGCCTTTAATGATGGGGAAAGTTTGCGGTGAAAAACCAGTACAAAAATAAATATAATTTTCAAAAGATTTGAAGTCATGTTTACTTTTACAGTAATAAAAAGGGAAGTAAAGAAAAGCAACTTCTCTGGTTCACAAAATGTAGAAAAAAGATGAAATTTAGTGTGATCAAATGAGAATTGGTAAATCATTTTTTGGAGTATACTCATGAAAAAGTGACCTGCCACTTTCATAGAATCCAAAGCCCTACACTGAGAAAAGAGAAGCCTCTTTTTAAAACAACACATGAAAAGACTTCAAGCACAATCGGTAAAATTACTCCGCTTCTATTTGCAGGCTGTGCTTTGCATTTAGGCTCCACTTATATCTGCAGCTTCATTTACATATGGCTAGTTTGATTATTTTGTCAAAAGAAAAAAAAAGAAAAAAACAATGAGTATTTAGAGCGTTAAGGCAACAATACACATATTATGGAGGAGGAAAGGAAAGTGATTGTAGCTAAAAAGAAAGAAAGATTTTTTTTTACTGAAATTAAACTCATCCAATCAAATAAGAGGCAGACAAAATATTCTGCGAAAACCTGAAGAGTTGTGAATGGAATTAAAAAGGAAAAAGAAATTAGGCCTGCAACTATCAGACACATTTGTCTCATAATAGCAGAAACATCAGTCCACAAGAACACTTAAACCACACACACGGACACAATTACAGACAAAAACTCTGTCCTCTGTTTTTATTCAGGAAAACGAAGTTGCGAGGACTTTAGATTCTAAGAAATCCTAAGACTTCGTAAACCAGTTTAAATTTTTACTAATGCCACCACACATTTGAATGATATTCCATTAAGCCTTTAGTGGTTTAAAAACACATAAGCCTTATGGATTTTTTTAAATCATGTTTTCATCCTATAGTCAGATTATTTGCAGCCTTTGTCACTTCTAAGTACATATGAAGAGAACATTAGCAGGATGGGGAAAAAAGAGCAGGGAAACAGAGATGTTACTTTTTTCCCCAACATCTAAGGAAATATCACTCAGGCTTAGAATAATATTGAAATCTTGGATTTCCTGACATGTGTAAAGCGATATATTGCGGCTTTATGAGCACTGTGAGGCGACTTGTGGCTCCTGTTAAAATGAGATATCCCTCAAACCCAGTTTGATGCCTGACTTATAGTGATTTAAAATATGCTTTGTGTTTGTGAATTTTTCCCACATTCAGCAAAAGGTGTGTTTATGTTTTATTTGTTTTATCACATTCAATCATAGGCAGACATCAATTTCTGAGAGTGCAAAGGCAAAAAAGGATATTATTCATAATAAACACAGAGCACTGGACTCTGCACAGTCCTACAAATCAAACCAAGATATTATGAAACATTAAAAAAATGAATCATGTGTGGAAAGGACTGCATTGAGATTTATTTGAAAGTTAAAAAAATAAAACAATAAAACAAGCGATTGCTCATAACAGACACTATACCCCCCATATGGGTCATTCTCATCTTGGTTTCAAAGTTTGGAGACCTGAATCAACAAATTTTCATGTTAACCATTATTTGCAAACTCTGAAGTGGTTATGATTGTTGTTTTTAAAATATTTACTGAAAATGTAATACCTTTTTGAATAATATTTTTCAAAACATGTCCTTAATCTCATCTGCCCAATGGTCTGAAAACATCAAGAAGTCAAAACTATTTTCAAAAATGTTTTTAAAAATTGATTATTAATTGTCAAGCATAATTACTTGAAAATCTACAATAACAAATGTTTATTTCACATTTTTATTTACTTTTCTTTTTTTGTCATTGCTGCAACGCCTTTTACAATCTACAACCTGATAGATTTGATAGTTCATTTAAATGTTACATACTGCATTTTCAAAATGATTTAGTAAACATTAAACCACTTGATGTACATATTCTGCACATGCATTTTAAAACAAACTAGTGTATTTCTATTTATTAAATAAACCTTAAATGAACACCTGTTTCCGTAATGATTAATACATTTCAGAAATGGCAATGTTTGTTTCGGTAATGATAATAAAAACACAGTTTTAACAAAGAAATTCATACACGTAAAGAGAATCAAAACAACATATAAGTACAAAAAACAACAACACAGGGCTAATTAAAGAAAACTTTCATTTTAACATTTTTTTAAAAACACAATCAACATATGAGGAAAACAAACGAACATGACTTTGTATACTTGAAATTCTCTGAAATTGGTATTTCTGGGACTTTTTAATTTTTTACATTTTTTCAATTTAGTAACACTATAGTCTTGTTCTAGTTGGTGGTGGGGAGTACAACAGATCCCCATCACCATTTAGAACTGAAAACCTCTTGAATGAGAGATGAAACGGCTTCTTTGAGAAAATGTTACGTCTAGTTGCCAAACAGTTCAATTTACACTTCAACCATGACCATGACCTGGATGACTGAGAATCTTCATAGACATATGGACTTGCTTGTTTGTGTGATATTTGTACGTCGTCAGATATGGTGGTTTTTGGAGTTTTTAGCATAACATATTCACTTGGCACCATGTTTTGAGGCATGAACTTGCATTTTGAGGCATTTCTGAGACTTATTTTTTTGCATTTTCCATGATAGTAGGACTATAGTCTTGCTTGTCCATCCATCCATACATACATTTTTATCCGCTTATCCGCTACCGGATCGTGGGGGCAGCAGTCTCCATGACCGCCATAACTGGGATTTGATCTTGCCCAGGAGGTGAACCCTGGGGTTCCACACCAATGACAGAGACATTGACTCTGGGCCAAAGCACCACTGTCTTGCTTGTTTTTGTGATATTTTTATATGGTCAGTCATGATGGTTTCTGAAGTTTTTAGCACAAAATATTCACTTGGCACCATGTTTTGGGGCATGAAGTTGCATTCTAGGGCAGTGGTGGCTTTGGCAGTGGTTAAGGAAGTGGACTTGGGTCTGGAAGGCTTCAAGTTCGAGTCCACCAGCTGCCAAGTTACCACTGAGGTGCTCTGAGCATGGCACCGTCCCCACACACTGCTCCCTGGGTCCTTAAAGCTGCCCACTGTTCACTTTGGTGATGGGTTAAAAGCAGAGGTCACATTTCATTGTGTGCAGTGGTGTGCTGTGTCACAATGACAAATAATTCACTTTCACTTTCATTTTGAGGCATTTCTGGGATTTCTTTTCACATTTTCGTGACAGTAAGACATAACTCTTGCATAAGTCATGTAGGTCATGTAAGTCTTGATTGTTTGTGGTGGTTTTTGGAGTTTTTATCACAAAATATTCACTTGACACCATGTTTTGGAGCATGAACTTGCATAATGGGGAATTTACGGGACTGTTTTTCTGCGATAGTAAGACTATAGTCTTACTTGTTTTTGGTTATTTTCTGATTTGTTCAGATATGGGGACTTTTTTGAGCTTTTAGCACAATATATTCACATCATGTTTTGAGGCATAAACTAAAATCTTTAAGGTATTCTGGGACTTCTTAATTTTTGGCATTTTTTCGTGATCGTAAGACTATAGCCTTGCTTGTTTTGGGTATCTGTTCAGACATGATCGTTTTTTGGAGATTTAGCAAAATGATTCACTTGGCAGCACATTTTGGGGCATAAACTTGCATTTTTATGTATTTCTGGGACTTTTATTTGCAATTAATTGTGATAATAAGACTATAGTCTTGCTTGTTTGGTGATATTTTTGTTCGGACATCATGATTTTGGAATTTTTAGCACAAAATATTCACTTGGTACCATGTTTTTGGGCATGAACTTGAATTTACATTTCTGGGAAATATCAACAAAAACAAGCAAGACTATAGTCTTACTAAGGGATGGGGGTGATCCGATCCAGTATCGGTATCGGCAGCCGCTCCCAACGTAATTAGCAGATCAGACCTCACTGATCCAAGAAATTCCAATCCATGAACCATGTCTGAGCTCCAACCTTGTCTGATTCTTGCTGGCAGGTCTGTTAGAATCACAAACCCACCAGCAGGATTCAGACAGTTGGACGACCAACTTCCAAAAGCAAGGTAAACTCCCGACAGATTAAGTACATACTCATACTCGAACAGAACAGCGACCTCCACTGTAGCAGACTTTATTCCAGCCGTGACCATGAACTCCTGTTGGCTGAGGAGAGCAGCGCTGACAGCAAAATAAAAATAATGAAACGCACACTCATCTTGGATGCGCAATACAAAGACAGGAGATGCTCTTTTATTTTAATGTTTATTAATGTTTTTAACTAAAGACTACCGGGCGGTAGTCTTCGAGGATTGATGGGTTGGAGTCTTTGGGTATCGGTACGATGGAGGTGGATTTGAAGCAGGTCGGTACTACAGCACGGGCCAAGGACAAGTTGAATATGTCCATCAGCACTCCTGCCAGTTCCCCAGAACACGCTCTGAGAACACATCCAGGGATGCCATTAGGACCCGCAGTCTTGTGGACAATAATCCTGCTCAGCACCACTTCTAGATCGGTGGGGGAGAGAGTCAGTGATTGGTGGTCTGTAGTCACATCTGCCTTGGTTCCGATTGTTGGGTTCCCCCTCTCAAAACGGGCATAAAAGTTGTTGAGCTCATTGAGGAAGGAGACGCCAGAGGAGGTGCTTTGTAGTGGTGTTTTGTTTTTTTGATGCCCCTCTTCAACTCAGCCCTGGCTGTACTGTAGGTCTGTGCATCCCCTCAAAATGTAAGTTTAAAGTCTTACTATCACGAAAAAATGCAAAAAATTAAAAGTCCCCGAAATGCCTCAAAATGCAAGTTTATGCCCGAAAACATAAGTAACATAAGCCAAGTAAACATTTTGTGGTAAAAACTCTAAAAACCACCATATCTGAACATCCATCCATCCACCTATTTTCATCCACTTATCCGTTACCGAGTCGCGGGGGCAGCAGTCGCCACCCAAATCACACTGCACCGTACCAACCCCCCTGAACCTTCCTGCGGGTGGTGAGTCCACTGGAAGGTATTAACTGCCCTAACCGGGATTTGAACTTGCCCAGGAGCTGAACCCTGGGGTCCCACATCAATGACAGAGACATTGACTCTGGGCCAAAGCACCTTCATATCTGAACATGTAAAAATATCACACAAACAAGCAAGACTATAGTATTACTATCACAAAAAAAATGCATAATTTAGAATTAATTTTAGGTCAGATGAAATAACGCCCTATAAATACTGAACTTTAGAATAAATCACAGAATTGAAATCTTTGATGGACAGATGTTGACAAATTATCTTTTCCGGATATTTGGCATGAAATTACAGCATTTTGAGAAATGTTTTAGAAAAGAAAATCTGAATTATTTGGCAAAATCCTAATTTAGCATGGCATATTTGGTCATATGGTGAAAATGTTGATCTTGTCTTCATGTTTTTCATCAAATTACAGGAAGTCAGTTTTTACTATCACTTTTCATTTACACATTACACTTTTATTACTATCACCAGAAACACACTATGACTAAATTAAAAAAATATAAAAAAAGCCCCATAAATGTTTAAAATGCAAGTTTATGCTTAAAACATGTTGCCAAGTGAAAAACCATAATATCTGAAATTGTCAAAATATCACCAAAACAGTTGGTTTCATTAAATTTTGGTCTAAAATTGCAGAGGTAAAAGAAAATTGTGTTGTGGATTATGAGGAACATAAATAAACATTATTAAAGTTTTTTAATATTATATTTAAAAATATAATTTAATTTTTTTTTTTAATTATCAAACTTTTCCCTAAATGTGGAAAACTAGCTGAATTGGTAATGCTAATCAATACTGTCATGCATGCAGTCTGACAGGATAAAGTTTAACTTTTAAAATGGAAGCAAAATAAATAATCTTACCTTGTAGCCATCTTGAAAGCACTGGCACGTGTTACATCGTACAAAATAAAACTTTATTGAAAATCATCTTTCCATGTGTAAAACCTCATTCAAAAAGTTGCGGAGGATGAGAACTTCAGTAATGGACCCCTAATTTTTCTTCTATCCTTTATCATTATTATTAAAGATAAATTTAATTAGTACTTTTTCAGACACTTCAAAAGATCCATTAGAGTGTACATTCTTTTTTTTTTTAGAATATATTTGTTTAAATACCAACATATCATACATTCAGTCAAATCTGGATGCATTGAGGTAATGAGAAAGTTGTCATAAAATGCAATAAAAGCTAAATAAAATTAGCTTGTATATTGAAATTACCCTTTGATCTATATAGTGAAAATTACGAGCTTTAATATTATGTTTTGTTTTTTTACAAAATTGCATGTTTTTGTTACTTAAATAGTAACTGCCATGTTATACTAATTTCATGTGAATGACCCATATACTGTATATATTTATGGGTCAAACTATCTATCTATCTATCTAACAGATAGATATATCTGTTTCGAGTCAACCATAGAGTAATAACATATAGAAATTGTGAGGTTGAAAGCTTTTATGGTTCATTTTTGATGCTTTTCTTCATCTGGTATTCTTCAAAAGAGGTAAGCATAATAAACAGATGTAAGAAAGTCCCTTAAAGCCAAAAATGAATTGTACTGAAAGTCCTCTTTATTATTCATGTTATTAATATCAATCTTAAGATTGTGTAAAATAAGTGTATTTGACTGCTGCATACAACATCAGCAGACCCCATGAGCAGCTAATAGTCTGAGAATTTTTTTAGAAACAAAATGTTCTAAATTGTTCCAATAAATCATAGTTTAGTTTGTCATTTTTGGTCAGATTTTTTTTTCAAAAGTTTTTCATTGGAATTGTTTTTATTAATTTTTCCACAAAATCCTAATTTAGTATGTCATTTTGGTGAGATATTTTTGTAAATTTTGCTAACTTTTTTCCAAATTTTTCCCATCTGTAGTATTAGACATTATATTATTTATAGATTTTTATTCATTAGGAATTTTTTAGAAAAACCCTCATTCAGCATAATTTTTGGTCAGATGTTAAAAAACATATATATATATTTATATATACATATATAGAAATATATATGTGTGTGGCAGAGGTTATAAACATAGTTGTAATAAACAAAAGCTGGATGGCCAAGGTCAAAGGTGTGCATGTGTGGGTGGTAGAGAGTAAAGCCGTCATAAAAACAACACTCTTTGTTAAAACATATCATATTCTCCTGGTTGAGAGTGTAAAAGGAGGCTTTAAATAAAATCTGAACTCATGCTTTTGCCAGGTGTAAATTATATTGAATCTCGATTGCTGACAGAAATAGGTGATTCCAGGTTGAGCAGTTTAGGCTGCAGGACCTGGAAGGTGGGGGAGAAGAAACAGAGGAAGAAGAAGAAGCAAAGGAGGGAGAGCTGGAGGGGTGCAGACTGGAGGGCAGGATGGGGCATTAGCTCAGTTCAGGCTGATGTCAGGACAATTAGAGGTGCACCACAGTGCATTGTGCACATCTCCTGTCAGCCCTAATCTTTGTTGCCGTGGCCTTGTATACCCACAGTCGGGCCTGAGAAGTAATGCAAAACGTTATTGTGATGAATTCACATTGACCCTGCACTCTAACCCCTACAACAACAAGGCCATATCTGTGTGTGTGCAGAGCCAGAAAAGAAAAGGGGAAATGACTTGGAGCAGAGATTGGAAAGAGAAAAATTATTTTAAAAAAATAGCAAAAAGGATGCAGAATCTTAGTCTCCTTTTCTCAATTTCCTCCCCCCTGATCCTTCGTTGCTGCCTCTTCCATCCTTTCCCCTCACACTGTCGGCCCTCTCTACAAATCTTGGTGTTTGTTTTTGTGGGAACTACTGCGTGTGGTTACAGTGTTGGAGGTCTCCTCCGCCTCCTCATCATCTTTGGCCTCCAGGACCTCAGCGAAGAACCTGAAGATGGAGTCAAAACTGGTCCAGGAGGTCAAATCGTGTCTCTCCGTGCCTATGTGTAAAAGATACACACAGATGTAAAACAAAACGTTAACATTATCCAGCTGTACCAAAGAAGCCCTGGACAGGGGAAATGAATGTGGTTGTTGGAAGATGATTAAAAAGTGTAGCTGAGCATTCAATGCACCGAGATGGTGGAAGACAGATAAGATGTTTGGTTTGCGCAGGCCCAACACAACTACAATGTGCTGAATCTTTGGCTTCCAGCCTTCTGCATGAGAGCCATGACAGCCTCTGACCTGAGCCGTCCAATGGGACAGCTTTTAATATGTTATCCAAGCGGATACTTGATAATCAACACCGCCACATGTCCCTCCTTCCATCTCAGGCCTTCCAACAACACCAGAGTTATGCACAATGCTTGCACTAAGTGAAACCAGTGGAGCGATAGTCATTCATTCTAAAGGATGGATTGAGGAAAGGCAAGAAAGAAGCTGGAGAGGAAACTAAGGAACATATCAGGTGGTCTGCCAGTGGTGGGGGGAGAAGGCAGCAGTGCTGGGTTTCCCTCTGACCTTCATCCAGGTTAGCCAGTTCCCAAGTTAGGGTCAGACAGGAGCTTGAAATTTAGTACATGGGATTCAGGTTCCTTTAGGTAAGGGTATCAGAGGACAGCGTTTATTCTTAAAGGGACAGCTTTAAATCAGAGCACCCACCGCCCTGCATAAGCATCGTTGATGAGGGATGACGGATCACGGCCACAGCTGCTGCTGCCTGATTCATTTCCACTGCTGCTCGCTAACTGCTCAGTGCTAACAGATAATGGCTTGTCTCTGCCACCGTGGACAAGCAGCTTGGCTGCTTAGCAACACAACTGTAACTGGACTCGAGAAACCATATCGAGGTGCCCTAACGTCTGCCCTGAGGGAGAATGGGTTTCTGTACGAGATTATATTAAGAGTTTCATCCCTTGATAGCTAGATCTAAGCAGAAATTTACATCTGTTTACAGACTGTTGGGCGAGTGAACGCAGATGTTCCAGTAATGAGTTTTCACTTTTAAATCTTTATTTGCAAATCTTTCTAAGATAAAAATATTGAAATGGAACCTTGCAATTTCCTCAGGAGCATTATAACAAAGATTAGGCAGCAAGATGCCTTAAAAGAGGGGGTTCCAGCAGAGAAAGGACCAATACCAAGACCCTTCTGGATAACAGCCATCAGTCTTACAAACCTCATTTCCAGAGAAACTCAACTGTGTCACATGTTATGGTTTTTTTTATCAGAAAATCGGACAAAAAAGGAACATAAGCTGATGTGAAACTGATGGTGTCTAATTTACCATCATGTCAGAGTTCCACAGCAATACCACTTTGGGGTTCATAAGGTTATGCACATTCAACAGCAGTGTCAACCTTTGTACTACAAATAAAAACATAATATTGAGTCAATTTTTAACAATATTAAAACTCAGATTTATGATGGGTGTAAACTATTTGCCATCCTGCTGTGAGAAACACAGAGAAATGTAATTTATGGACAGAAACTTCACTCAAATTTTAGAGTCCAAGCCTTCGACAGATGTTCATTTTGTATTCAATCTTCACACCTAAACCTGCTATCAGTTTGCCAGCTGAAAAACCTTCAAAAATATTGACTTGTAACATTGTAATGCTAGCACTTTTGGTCTAACTTTGACTTCGTGTCACCTTTTTAGGAGTGTGCCTGAGGCATGTTTAACAAAGAGGATAAAGTGTGTCAGTGGGAACACTACCAAAAAATAAATAAAAATAATAATCAAATAAAGGCGCAAGTGGTTTACCACCAATTAATTGCTAACTTTCGATGAAATGGGGTTGGTAGTTTACATCTTCAGTGTCTTCCTCATCCTTACCTCACATCATCATCATCATGTCTTCTCCTCTGTGTATACCATATGAGCTATAAAATGCCAGACTAGAAGGCTGCAGGGATACAATTAGGAGCCACCTTAAAGGATCTCTCACCACAGACAGGCCTCTGATGACCACCACAATGACCCCATGTTTATTAGATTGACCCCTGCCTGGACACATTAATGGAGATGTTGTGTGTGTATGTGTGTGTGTGTGTTAGTATATGATTACTGTAAGACTGTGGAGCCATGAGTGGCTTTGACGTCGCTTCTTGCTAGTGTATTTGTTTGTGTGTAGTGTGTTGGCTTCTCCATCTCTCTGAGATAAGGGCTCTGTGTTGGACGTCATATAACCAGCAGGCTGTACTCAGTGCCTTGGGTCAAATTTACTGGCCTGGTAATCATGAGAGTCAATATCCCAGCACTCTGCCACTGTGCTCCCAATGTAAGGCTCAACGTAACACCCATTCTTGAAAAACAAAGACACAGCCCCTCTCACACCTCTAATCTATCATTTATGTCCAATATGAGCACACTTTTTCCACCACCTGCTCCTCCTCTATGTTCCAGTCTCAACAGTCTCTCCTTCGCCAGCATTTTTACTTCTTATTTGTTCTTTTTCCTCCCCTTCCACAGAAGCGATCAATGGTGCAGCGCTCTCTTGTTCACCCTGAACTAGTGGTGAACTCCCACAAAACGCCGCCTCACCCTATCCCGTCGCCGTTCGGGGTCACCAGTGGGGCATCTCTGTGCCAATATGTAGATGAGTCTGTGGCCCTCCAATGACTCTGGACTCTGGATCCACCCTCTTAAATTGTGGATGCTTTGAGATAAAATCCATCCTCCTTCCTCCTCCCACCCATGCAGACAACACTCACATAAAGACATAAACCCAACCTCACCTTGGCTTAAATAGGCCTTTAACAGCTTATGTCCACTCTTCATTTAATGGCCAAAGTGTGTCGGAACCTAATGGATGTTGTCAAAGCTGAGATTTAGGAGGAGGAAACCCAATGCCAGGCTTCATGAGCCGCTAAAGACGGGTGAGAGAAAATTACCTCAGCCGTGCCACAAATCAAAGTAATATCTTTAAAGATGTGGGGATCAAAGGGGTATCATCTGCTGTATCTAGATGTGTAAAGTGGACCCATAAAGAGTCAGTAGGAACTTCTTTACCATTAATTAGTCCCTTAGATAAAGTTCTTTCTCTGATTGGCTGTTTTGTGATGGATAATTAATGTCATGTATTGTTAAAAGCAAAAGAGTACAAGAAGAAAAGCTGTGACAAATTATTAAATAAATTATATCTTCAGGAATGTGTGTGTTTATATGTGCTTTTTCACATTAACTGAGCTGTTTGCGCCCACTTTTTTCTCCACAGGTCTACTCTAATTGCATTAATCTAACATTGTTAATGTAAATGCAATTAAGTCCTCATTTATTGTAAGTGCATTAATAATGTTGCTGTGAACTCCACAACACTGACAATTGTCAAGGGAAAAGCAGATTTTTCCCCTTTAGCTTAAGGAGCTTGTTTTTAATTAGTATACGGAAAGTGCAGGCTTCACAGACAGACTGCAGGCACAGGGATGACCGCTGTAACCTTGAGGTGAGGCACACACACACACACACACACACACATTAAGATCTGCGATGAGGTTTCATCGCAATGCAGCAAAGAGCAGGTGGAGAAACTCAGTTTGTGCCCATGGCTATGGTCTCTGCTCAGGTCACGGCAGGGTCTCAGTCCAGCGTCTGACCTGTGTTTGTGACTATTTAACATGTGTCGACAGGTCAGTTGTGGTAACACCATCTCATTATGTGACAGACAGACAGACAGACAGACACACAGACAGAACAGAGCAGAGCATTTGATCCTGAATATTTAGCCACAGCCACTGGAGCCCTCTCAAGGTAATTGACTGACTGATCTGACTGCGATACAAGACACTGACACACACACGTACACACAAGCACACAAACCCATTAACTTGCACATGGATGACTCCCTCCCCTAAAAAAGAACACTAAGTGAGAGTGTTATCATTTGTGTGCAGTGCAGCAAGGGAACAGAGAAGGAGAGTTTGGAGCTGTTAAAAAGGAAACAAGGAAACTCCTTCATAGCTATAGGCCATGCTTTCTTCCCCTCAGAAACCAAAACGCTATGCGCTGTTACAAATGGTAATCGGCTCTGATTGTCACAAATTTCCAAACAAACGCTAGGTGACTGAAAAGCCAAAGTGACGCCCCGAGTGATACTCCGACAGAAAGCCCTGAATCAAAGCATACCGACTATAATTAGGTTCCATCTGGGCAACATTATTTAAAGCCGCACCAGTTAATTGCGTGTGTACAAATGGCCCATTTTATTTGAATCAAACTCCCCTTTCTGTGATTCATAATTACATTGATATGAAGGGGGCAATGTCTCCTTTTTTCCCCATTTATTATACAAATACATATTCAAATTATTGAGCAGCTCTAGCAGGCTAAGGAAGTGTAGAACAATGGCACTTAAGTTTGGGTGAATTCAATTTCTTTCAATTTTTTTAACAAATAATAATTTGCAATGAAACAAATAACATGAGACAAAAAACATATCTCACAGGACTGATATGCAGGAGAATATGGCAGGCATGGCCAAATATTTTCTCATTTCCTCTTGTCAATGTTCAGATTCATCTAAATCCTAACATGAGCAGTGCATTTTCTTATCGATTTTCTATTGGGTGTAACCCAAGCCTTTGTTTTATCTCAATGCAGGGCAATGTGTTGTGATACAGGCCTTGGCTGCCTGTAACCTTATGCAGGGCTGCTGTTTGTGAAAACTATCTGTTGCATAGATCAGTGGCGGCGAATCGCTATCTGTATCCTAGTTGTCAGATGATCGGATTTCCGCCCCTAACGCTCCCCTGATATTAGATCATCTTCTGTGGTGTGTGTGTCTGTGGGTGTGCACATTGTGTATTGGCTCTTTTTGGTTTAAAATTAAAGACCCAGGGGCCTTCATTCAGATATGCATGTCGTCATGTTGCTTCCTGATATGTATAAAGGTCAAGTATGTCCCATATGGTCGTCTGGAGCCACTGGAGATGAGGTCAAAACAGAAAGGTAGCCACAGGCAGGTGACAGGCGGTCTACCACAATGCCACAGCGTCTCCGTCCTCTGTGATAAAATATGGAGATGCTCTACGGTCTAGATCTACGGTCTAAAAAGGGAAATAAATTTGAAATTTGTATTTGAACTGTAGGCTGACACAAACTACATGCACATCCACGCTTTCGTTTTTTTAATTCTATGTTTTAATAAAATCAACACAGGGCTTCATTTCAAACCTAATTCATTTCTAAAGCCCGTTAGTTAAGTGGGGCTGCTTTTCCCCCCCCCCCCCCCCACCTTCCCACATATACCTCATCTCTCCCCTTATACTGCTCTTAATTACTTTGCTCATTACTGTGTTGTTGTCGTCGGACAAAAACACGGCAGAAGTCATTATACAAAAGATGAGGAAATCTAAATTGTGAGCTACACAGACCACAGACAGGGTTTGTGTTTTACTTTATATAAAAAATAATCAAACAGAATAGAAACAGAAAAAAGACTGGGCAGAGAAAATATTATTGACTTGTTATGAATGTCATCAACCAGGGCTTTATTGCATTACAAGTAAAATAGTATTTAGGTTAAATTGTGACAACTTCTCTCTAAAGAATGAGGCAGTATCCTTCATGTCCTCTTTTCCTCTTTCCTTCCTTTCTTGCCTTCATCTCTCCTTCCCCTCTGCCTCCTCCCCACCCAGACACAGATACAGAGGCTGCACTGAGTGCTTTTTTATTTTAACGTGAATGAGTGGCCTTGGTTGTCATAAAGGACCATCGCTTTTATAGACTTGGAGCAAAGTATTTGCAAGATAACCGCCGGTCCAAGGACGGTGCAGACTATTTGATACCAGTGTCAGACTCGCCTCTCTCCTCTTCAGTAAAGAAATCAAAAGCCTAAATTTACCCCTCTCAGTGTCAGTTGTTTTACTCGCCTGCACTGAAAGGAGAGAGACGCACTGAATGAGAGGAGAGACAGCTGCATTTGGCATTAAAAAAAACCACACGGTAGTACCTTTATTTATTTTTCTTTCTAGACTTTACTTGAAAAGAGTATATGCAAATTAAGGCTTTGGTAACTGCTACAAGCTATTGGCATTGAAGAACAAAGTTGGCACCTCATTAAAAAAATTCATGAGATTAAATAGCACTAAACTTTAACCGTTATTGGTTACCAGTGATGGGAAATTGTAATTTCTAATTTTGTCTGTTAATTCAAGACATGACAGATATATCAATTTAAATAAGAGAAAGCTCTGTTCTTTACTGATTGTTATATTTACATCAATACTATTTATGGAACAAAAAAAATGAAAAGAACATTTTGAAAAATAAATAATTATGTAAAATGTGTAAAGAGATTTATTAAAGTAATTGCTGAACATTAAACTTAACTGCGTTTGAAAGTTCTGTTAGGCAACTGGATGTGCATTTTCTAAAAGAAGACAGTTCTTCAGAACTGAAGAAGCCTAACAGAACTTTCAAACTTGACCATGACCTGGATGACTGAGAATCTTCATAGACATTAAACTTAATGTAACTTAACCTCTGTAAAAAACATTATGGAATTTACAGAGGGAATGTGATTTAAATGTTTTGAATGTTCCATTAAATATCTCTTTGAATTAGTTGAATTATATTTACAAAACAATTAAAAGAAATACAAACTATCAAAGATATTAAACAAAATATTAAATATTCTACACAGTAAATATTAAGCAAAATACAATTAAGAAATAAGAGGGGGGAACAAAAAAATAGAGAACTTTAGGTTTATGTAAATCTGACTTGATAGTGCTATCTAATTTGCCAGTTTATAGTCCGAGTGATTCATTTACAGTTACATTTTACATTAGGTGTGTGTTTAATGTGCACACTTAAAAAATGTGGGCACATTTTTGTTTCTATTTTACACAAAACCTATGAAGTCAAACAGACCTATCTGAATAATTTAATATCTCAGGGATTTTTGCAAAGTTGGCCACATTTATGTGGTATCCACAGAAAATCATTTTTAAAAATTTGGAAATGATAAATAGAATCTAATTTTTTAACCACTCATACTCTATACTAAACAAATTCCTATAGTTTCTACTCACCATTTCCTTTGCTATAACCAGTGTAAAAATGTGTTTTAATTTCCATTATTCTTAATGTCATAACTTTATAATTAAGTGAAACTACTGTTCTGTGCACTGTGTTCAGCTTACACCAATTTAACGAACGGACCTGTTGATTTGACGTTAATATCTGACAGAGGAAAGCAGAGAAATGAGGGATTGAGTGAGTGTGTGCACACATGCAAGTGTATATGAAGGAGCCTTATTGGGAGTGCCACCCAGACATTACCACTGTAAACAGTGCAGGCCTCCATCCCTGTCTGGGGCCTTTTGTTCCATCTGAGCCACCATTGGTCGAGACTTAAATGGCAAACACTCGGGGGCTGCTAGCTCGCCTGACATGGTTTTGTTTTTGGCCTATTGAGGGGCAATGGAGAGCTTCTGTTTCTATACCCCGGCACAATGTGGCTCCAAAGCAGCGTGGCTGAAAAGAGAGGCCCCCACAAAGACAGTCCTTTAGTGGAGGCACTGCATGTATACTCGTATGTGCACTCACATAGGCACAGGTCCATACACGTGCACGCACACACACACAAATACAATGATGCCTGGGTAAGGGTCAGGATAGACAACCTCACCAAAAAACTTGTTGCGGTAAAGCATGTACATTCAAACACAAGCACAGAGCTGGGTATTAAATCAAAACCCAAGTTGGAAGTTACTACACACACAACTTTGATCAATGTTTAAGTCACACACTTGCAATTGCACACACATCAAACATCACGTAAGAATTAACCAACGTTAGTAAGGCCTCCTAGGGTCTAAAGAATGTTGAATGTGAGACCTGCATTATTATACCATGGCTCTCAGCCCTATGTTACACTTTACTTAGTCCTTAATCACAGGAAGTCTTACTTCAGTGTTTCTGCATTAGCCTAGCATGTTATGACAGACAACAGTCTGTCTCTTTTCAAACATAATTGTCTTCTCTACTAGTTGTGAGTTAAACTTACTGCTATAGTTGCAGACCTCGTCAGTCAACCTCAACCTCAAAATGTTTCATTACAGCACACTTCAATTCTGACAAAGCAATCCACAAATGAAAAAAAAAAAACAGTAATAAATAACACCAATGCAAATAAAACCCAATTATATCAAAGTTTAAAACTCCTGACTATTAGGTTTTATGTTAGGTATATATATACATAAACCATTGGTGGGATGACATCAGAGCTCTGATTGGAGTGTCGGATTAATCACTGACTTCTTATAACATTAAAATTCTAAAATATTTTTGTGGCTGTATTTGATGGAGATTTGTTTTATTTCCTTTTGCTGTCATCTCTTATTAGACACGTTTGATTCCATCATCAAAGTAACTCATTCACTCACAAAATTAAAAGAATTAAAACATTACTTAGAGTGTATAGAGTACATTACTATATGAGCACCACACTCATGTCATGGAAATTTTCTATTTCTACCTTCTACCTTTTTTCACTCAGGCTGTAGAGAAAACCATTACTCTTTTCTTCTGTGATGAAGTAAGAAGTCAAATAAAGTCAAGAAGTTACACGCCTCTCTCCGTTCTTTGTTTTTTTTTTTTTTTTTTGGCTGATGCTTGTTCTCGTAACCACAGATTGTATTCATCTGCCTTAGCTAAATACATGACAAATCCATATTCTCTGATGCATTACAACCAATAATGTGTTACGCTAATTTGCATGCAACAAACTGTGAAGGAAATTACACTGTGGTAATATTACAAAATATACAGCACATGCTTTAACACAAATGTCTATATAGTATCAGAGGCTTAAAGTAAAGTGTTGCAAAGTATTTACATAGCTTTCAATTGAAATATACAAAGCATATTTTTGTGGTAAAACAATCCTTCAAACATTTCACCCAAGGTTCTTGTCAGTATTACAGGTTTTAAAAAGTTGTTTAAAAATATTTAGTCACCTGGTGTGTAAAACTCACACAGAGCTGAGAAAACACCAGATGACACGGAAAAAGTGGGGACTCGACTGCAAACAAAGTTGACATGAATATTTTTTACATTTAGCTAAAAGACATAAAAATGAAGAAACAAGCAGGAGACAAACTTATTATTATTCACATAGATGTTTAACACAGAGGCAACAGATTTCAGTACCTAAACTTAAGGTTTAAAGACCAACCCTTTGTTGGCTGTTGCTTCAATAATTGCTCTTTGTAGCCAACCCTGTTGTCAGTTAAACTGCAGAGCGTTAAACTCTGCTGAATCTTCCTGTACTTGTTTGTCTTTTTTGCCTCTCTTCTAAGGTTTATGGTGTTTCTCAGATATATGTTTGTAAATGTCTATCAAATTCAATTGGGTTTGTCTTGGAATACATCACGAAAAATAAAGGTCAATGTGAATTTCTTAACCACACATTATTGAAGGTTTGTCTGCCTGACATACATGTATGGGGATGTTATGTGTGCTAAAGAGTTATATACTGAGGGATATAAGGAGGGTTAGGGTGCTAAAGGTCAGTTTCTACACTGACCTAAATTATGACTTGGTTTGGATAGTTTATCTGATGGAAAGGTAAAAAAAAACCCTGAGACCAAAGTATTCCAAAAGAACCTCGGATCAAAGGGATTCTTTTTTTTTTTTTCTCTCCAAATTATTTAAAAACACACACCCAGTATCCAAGTCAATAGGTACTTGTCACATGACCTTCTGATCCTGGGCAATGTAACACACATACACAGTATGGGAAAAGAGAGAGGTCAGGTGGGGAAGGCGTGGGCCAGGGGTGAAGATAACTGAGTGGGTGTTTAGGGCGGAGCAGGTCTGAAATAGATCACTTAAGGGAACAAAGTGTAATTAATGGGTCGCCACAGATAAGGAGGCTGTGGTCCTATCTGGGAATGTGCTAATGGAGTTGACACACACTCAACAAGACCAACGAACAACCCCTCTTTATGTGTGCATGTACTGTGACAGAGTGTGTGTACGCACGTTTGTGTGTGTCTTATAAGGACACACAGGGGATAAAATAGATAAATAGTGGGAGAGGATTGCAGAAGGTGACAGGTTAACACGGTTTTCTCCATGACAAAGATCTGCTGTCCTTGCAAATAGAGAAGGAAACACACACAAGCATGCACACGTGCACACAAATGCACAATTTCCCCCCCTCAAATACACACAATCATATCTCCTTGAGTCAGCCTCCCTAACTGGCATAGACTTCCCACATCACATGAAAACATGAATGATGTTATTACATTTGGCCAACGGGGAAGCCTTGTGTCGCTGGGATGTGGTTGTTTATGGAGGGACACAGGGTGGAGGAAGCCACCCGGTCAAGAGAGGGTCAGACTCGAAGTGTTCTGAGTGAAGCAAGCTGACACAAACCTCTCCTTAAACTTCCTGCCTGCGTGTGTCCTGCGTCAGGGGAACCGACTGGAGCCAAGGGGCCTGTCGGAAAGATATGGCTTTGTGTGTTTGTGTATAAGCTGGGTTTAGAGCCGAACTGTGGAGGCCAGGGGGAGGGTTTGGAAGTGCCCACGTGTGCTAGGACACAAAGAAGGCCCGTGATAGACAAGGCATGACAAGGAGGATTCCCCTTGTTTGTCTGAGCGAGCAGAGCTGCAGCGTCACATACACAAAGGTAGGAGTCTGTCTCTTGGATAGATTTCTTGCACTAATGTGCAATGTGTGTGGTATATAAAATGAGATGGTCAGGAATCTGGTTAGTGTTTGTGTCTGTGTGTCTGTGTGTGTGCTCCTCTCAGGGTCACAGACCCCGCGGCCATCTACTTCAGCCTGGCTTAGTCAGACAAGCCAAGGCCACATTAACACACTGTATGACTTAATCAAACGGAGACCTCTGGCTTGGTGCAATAAACATCAGGTTCAGATGGGTGAATAAAAAAACAAACGCACATCTTACCACTTTATGGAAATGAACTATTTAATGCCATTACACTCACCTTGACAAGTCAATAAATATCAAATTAGGTAAATGTAGCAGTCCTTAAACACAAGGGCGCGACCTCGACGAGAGCCAACCGTGCACAGAGCTGGAGGTGAATTTTTAATTTTGCATTGTGCTGATGAATCTGTCTTCATGTGACCACTGAAAAAAAAAACTGTTTGTGTGTCAACCTTTATGCAGCACTTGGGAGGAGGTTGGGCGGGGGTGAGGGGATAAATAGAGACAGATGAGACTCCAGTCTGTCAGGACAAGGGAGGAACAGCTTCAAAGACTCAACAGCAACCTTTTTACTGTCCCTCATGCACGCGTACACACACAGGAGCATACGCTGACGGACAGTCCATTGCTCCTAGCATATCTCTACTTTGTCCTTGGACTGTCTGAATACCACTGGAGGCGAACATGATTTGAGAGAGCAAGTGGGAACAAGAAAGAGGCAGAGAAGAAAAAGGAAAAATGATAGAGGGACAGAGAGGGAGAGAAGAAAGAGGCGCCCCTCAATGACATCTAAAGAGATAACTCACTCTCCAGAGCTTCTTTTCTCTTGCTATCACTTTCCAGGCAGCGCTCTTTCCTCATAAGGCCTGTGTGTGCGTATGTGTGCATGTGTTAGGTGAGAACGACAAGTAAATGTGGGAATACAGCGTACGTGAAGGTGAACAAAGGCATTAGATTTGTGTATATTGCTGACACAATCTCAGCTTTAGGGCACAGTAAGTATGTATTCTGAGGAAAGTTGTGTTTGGTCAGTCAGAAATTATTGTGCTCACAGATTAGGGCTTTAAGGAACAGTGTGCACAGCAGAGATTTATGACCAAAAATGGTTTGCAGATTTATAAGCATCGGTGTAAGTGCTAAAAGTTAATGTGAATCGCAGTTCAGGGGGTTGGTCGGCAGTATTTAGGAGGGAAATCTACAGTAAGTACGTGTAAAATCAAGTGGAAGACACAAACGATTGGGTTTTTGTTTAGTAGCCTTCGAATGAGATTAAATACAGGAAGCTATGATTTTTAGTTTTTGTTTCCATGTTTAGGTAAGAATCCACACTGACAGTCATCGAATCACCAATCTTACACTTCAAACCCTCAGGGAATATTATTCACACTACAACGGGACTGCCAGCTTTTTTTCACTTGATTGGAAGTAAACTTCAGAAAAACAATTAAAGCACAGAGGCCACTGGCTGGTCAGAAAACTGTCTAAAATGACCCAAACAAACTGGTGGGAACAAACACAGACTGGTGGGATTTTGCCCGCTACTGTTGCCAGAAATGGTCCCCTTTGTAGACACAAGCAACTGTGGGGAAGAGTTAACCTTTTGATAAGCTGCTTTGAGCCCCAGACGTATGCATTTTTCATCCAAATGTCTGAGTCAGAGAGAGAATAATTATCTCTGCTCTGTGTAGAAGCGAGGGGTTGCAGCCCCAGTCTGGTCCTGTCCTGAAATGAAGCAACGCTGATGAGCACAGAGAGGAACTGAGCTCTGATAACTCCCGGCCAGTTGAAACACAGACAGCGGTCACGGAACACCAAGATTTTCTCTCATTTTTCAAACAATGGGAAACATTAACTTAAGTATTAAATTTAAAGGTGCACCACGTAAGATTTAGGCAAAGTTTTCTCATTAGCATTTCTTTTGGGGGAAATGTTATAACAACTAATATCATCAAAGTTTTAATGAGGCTAAAGGAGTAATTAAAAAAAAAAATAGATCAAAAGCGGAACTTCTCTTAAGAGGCCACCGTGTTGGACAGCACCAGGTAATAAAGTCATATCTCTCTAGTACCTGCCTAGTTTAATAAATATTTTAAAATCCATACCAAATATAAGCATGCATTCTTTTACATTTAATGGCGAGCACCAGGGTGGTAGCCAATAACCAACGGAGGAAATTACTTTGAAAAAACAACTGATCCTTTATTAGAAAATATATGGCTTGACTTCCCCATCTGTTCTATACACAAAGCTGATCTCTGCAACAATAATAGAACACAAGCCTCATCAGAGAATATGACTTATTTGAGTATTTTCATGTGTACTTTGTAAAATCAGGATATAAGAATATCCGTAATAATATCTGACAGCTACAATATTTCCACCATTTGACAGGACAGTGAGGTAAGGGATGTTACACTCTACGATATATTTTTTTAGCAATATAGGTTGCACATAACTGTACTTAAATAAACAACATGTTTGTGAACCTAGTCCTAGCTTACACTGTAAACAGAGCAACATTTTATTAATGACATGAATTAAGAAATATTTTTTCAACACAGCTGGTCTATACTCATGGCTCATTCTGGATTTGAGTACCATGCTCAGTCTCTGCCTTTGGCCTTTAGTCCAACAAACTTTATACAAGATATTCAACTGTAGTGCAGACCTTACATTTAAAACATTACTTTTGAGTTGAACCATGATTCTTCTTTCTTTGGATTTAGGGAAGGATTGCATTATTTCCTCTGATATTTTTTGGAAGGACGTACACTTCTTTCTGGAAATGGAGGTTAATATGCAATGTTTTTGTTTGTTTGACCTTGGACCTAAAGACTCTACCAGTCAATAACAGATAAAACATGTATGTACAAACACACACGGCAACACAGAGTTTTAACCTCCACACGGTAAGGTCACCTGCTTCAGACTGGCCAAGACCCCCTCTAAAAGAGACAATTCAATGGGAGAGACAGAATCGAATACACACTTAAGATTAAATAAAACAAACCTGAGCAGCCATCCTCACTAAGCCAAGGACCTTTACCTGACAGCAGCAGCTAACATCAGACACACACACATTGCCATCCTGACCTTACGGCACTTCAAGATTAATCAAAATAGTAGCGAATATCAGAGGTGTGGGTTCAACTGGCTGCGAGAGTCATTCATTTTGTGCATGTGTGTATTTTTGTTAATGTGTGTGAGTGCATGGTGTGAACGTGGCAGACAAGAGCGACTCAGAGATTGAGGGAGGACAGGTCAAGGGAGGCACTCACCTTCTCAATCCTTTGCTATTGACTTGTAAGTGGGGAGACGGTGGCGAGCGGTCAGCGGCAAATAAAATAAACTGATCAATAACCCCGCACTTGTCAAGAGAGAAGGAGGCACCTTAGGTAAAAAAATACAACAGTCCGAGTTGGACTACGCAGGTGGGGAAGCCATTGATCAAATCATGTCAAAGCCGATTAACACGTTCACCCAGTTTTTGTCCTCCAAACATGATGTGTGTGGAAAGTTTCTTCTCAAAAACAACAGTGGGAGACTGCATGGTGAGGAATGATTTAAGTCTAATTATCCTCTTGGCTTAATCAAGCAAGTACTAAAAAGAAAATAAGAGACCCAAGAAAGTTTGGGAGTTATTGCAAGTTGGCCTTTTGTAAATTCAAGTGCTTTTATTGAGGTATTTAGAACTTCTCAAGTCCTGCTTGGTGTTACTGGTGTGCACTACATAGAATTTAGCAACAGCTATGGATTAGGTTCACACTTCATCATTTCTCACTAAGCATGTTATTATTAAACTCAAAATGCATATTTATTTTTTTGTCTGGGGGCTAATGCTAATGTTTTTTAAGAAAGTAAGCTCTTAACAGAGATCAGATGAAACTTTTTTTTAAAAAAAATAATCATGGGGCAAGTGGGTGGGGACAATGACCTAGACAGTTTGCAGGTTAGACCGATTTCCAGTCTGAAATTAGTCAAACCCTGCATGTTTGTAGACTGTGAGAGGAAGTTGGAGAACCAGAGGAACACACACACACAGTGAGAACATGTGTGTGTGTAAAACAGGGCACTGAACCAATAAAACAAATGACGTTCTTACCTTGAAGCAAGAGGACATACCACTATCCCACCAGAATGTCTCTAAAATAATTATATATCATAATGCTTGTAATATAAAAATGGAATATAAAATGTTTATAACTAAAGTGAACACGTTTAGGACCATATAGTGTATTGAAATCAGGTCAGATGATTGGTTTTAGAAAGTGCTGTCAACTAACTGTGTTGACACTCAGAGGGAGCTCGGACCGGTCCCAACAGCTGGGACTATCAGTTGAAGATGAAAAAAATTAAAAATAAATAACTACTATTAGCACTAATGCTAACATCCCTGCTATCCATTGTCAGATTCATTAATTCTATCTAGCAGCTGTTTATGAATTTTTCCACAAATTATATTAATAAAAAACAGTCATGCAGGGCTGGGAAAGTCGTGTAAAATTCATTTGACAATTCAAATTTAAAAAAGACTTTCATCAAGAACTTATACCCCTGAACAACAGTCTTTCAGATGTCCACAGTACCAGGTAAAAACTTAAATCTGAGTGTAACATGTTCTCTGGACTTCCAGTCCTCTGTAAAAAAAAGTTTGGCAACTGCTGCAAGAACATGCATGTGATTGTTATTAAAAACCTCATCCTTTACACTTCTGCAAGCAAAACAGGAGTCTTAAACACACACCTAAGCTGGTCTGCGTGTGCACACACTCATGAACATGCCGCCTCATAATTTACAGCACCTAACGTTTCTGTCTGTATTTAGAGCCATGTTGGAGAGCAGCGATGTTCCATTTCATAGCAGGGCAAACTCATGTGCAGCTTACACACACACACTGACACAAAACTTGATGGTTATAATGGATATTATGTGGATTTTCACAGTGTTTGCTTTAGGCATTGAAGAAGTGATCGCATCGAGGACCAAAACTAGACACACACATTGTTAAATGTTAAAAGATGTGTAATCTGACAATTTATTGATTAGATTTTTGTGTCATTACAAGACACTTGAAGGTGTTGTGGAATGTAAGAAAATATTAACTCCAGTACAGAGTTCCAAAAAGTTTTTGTTTATTTTTTTCCCAGAATAAGAGCAAGCAGTCTTAATGTTCCCAAGTCTTCTGGCGTTGACCAAGGATTTTATTTCTGAAATGTTCTGTAGGATTTAGGTCCAACATGATAAAGTCTAGGAAATAAGAAATACTTCCAGATAAATTATTAAAAAAAAATCTCACGGCATTTAACTCTCACCCTTGTGTTTCACTATGGGGCAGGTGTTATTTGGAGTAGTTAATTTAATCACCCTTTCTTCTCCTAATATAAAAAATTCTATGTATTTTTATGCATAAATAATTCTAGTTTAGTTTAATTTGACCAACACATATACCTTCTTGCCCATGGTTTATATTTAATGGACGTTCTTCTTGATCTGCAAATTAATGCTTACTGCACTATATTCCTGTGCAGGGCTTCTGTGACACCATTTGTTTTCTACCTCTGCTAGTATTTTTGTATAATGTGTAGTGACCTCAGTTTTTGATACCAGGAACAAAACTTCCTGAATCCCAACAATCCTACTCTCTCAAATTTCAAAATGTATTTATATGGACGTCATAACCTTGTTTCTTATTCAGTGATTATATTTTTTTAGGAACAGCTTTCTTTATTCAGTCCATTTCTGTTTAACTACAATTAATTATAATTGACTTTTCTTTTTAGATATTATTATATTATATATAAATATATATAACATTTCAAAAGTGTTGTTTTTAAAGTTGCTTACTACAATGAAAAGGCCATTTAGTCTCATTACACATTGTTGTCTACGTAAGAGACTTCTGTCTCTCTGAAAACCTTCTCATCTACTTTCTCAGCACTTTTATCTTTTCATCACACTACTTCCTCCCTTTCTCCTGCATCTTCCTTTCTTACTTATTCTCTGCCATCTCTCTCCCCCCTTGTCTTTTCTGCTTATATGCCTACATAGTGTGTGTGCTAGCAGAAAATTCCTACTCCATCTCTAGGGATATGTGCGTTTTCTCTGCTGTGCTCTGCTCTGCTCGTGTCTCACTCTCTCCCCTGCTTGTATGTTTTCCGCACTGGCAAAGCATCCTCTTCCTGCATGCAGCAGGGAGTGCTCCGTCTACAGATGTCCCAAAAGGTGTGTGTGCCCCCCTCCATTCAGCAGAATTTCAGTCACTATATTCCTCACTTTCAGCTTATTTTTTTTCTCTTTTCCAAAAGATGTACTTGCTGTTTTTCTCTCTATGCATTTGTTTCTTCTTTTCCATAACTTTTCTCCCCACTTCTATTCATCTGACTTTTACCCTAGTTGACACTTTCCACCCAACTCTCTCTCTCTCTCCCTCCCAACCACCCACAGACGCAGACATACTTAAAATTACGGCTTCCTGTTTACTTTTCTGTTTTCCTGTATTCTTTTCTGGCACTGACAGGGGTAGCCGCTGCAGAAAACATGGGAAGCATTCCAATTCAGAAATGAGTAAAGTCTAGAAAGTAATCATTTTTTAATATCCAGTTGCAAATTATTTAATCTACCTAAGTAGTTAAACCAGAGTGACTCTTTGGGCTGCTTTATCTATAATTGCATGAGCCTTGCATGAGCCTTCAGTCCACACCAGCTAAAGCCTCAGTCTTGTGCCTCAAGAGAGGAAGCAGTACTGTAGTGTTTGTGCTTCGGTCAAACTGTTACTTGTAAGCCAGTGGACCATGGAACCCTACCATATGGATGGGGGCTGATCTGCTCTGGTTGTTCTTGGAGGGCCAAACTTCAGATCCTGAACTGACCACACTGGGGGTAAATAAAAATATCGTGGAATTACGTAGAGGTGATGTTAAATTGGATTAATCCACAGCTATCCTGTGAATAATCAGATTACTTCAACTGTTTGACAACAAACAAAATAAAAAAACCTACAGTGCAAATCAAAGTGAAGTACTGAGGTACTATCAGTTCTGATGTAGTCATTCACATCACACCAGAAAAGCAACCAAAAACACAGAGAGTTTAAGTGTTTTGCGCAGGGCCACATTGGGCCACAGCTGGAAAATTACCCAATTTTCTATACAAAGCTACTAGTTGTGTAGACTATTATGGTGCATGCATGTGTGTCTAGGTGTCATCTACGCTGCAAATATGTATAAACAGACCACATTATATATGAGAACCATTCTAAACGCTGCACAATTTACAGGTAAATTGTTTATTTCTTATAGAAGTTCTAAAGTAATTATGTAGAGAGATTTTTAAAAGGTTGAGGAAAATTTTCAGTTTGTGCAAATGCAGAGCGGTGATCTGGTGAGAAAAAGCTGAGGTGTTGTGTGGGTTGTGTGAGATTTCCTTGACCTGCAATCTATGGACAGGGTCTCCGGTTAATTCAGTTTCTTGTACGTCCAACTGCGTGGCTATTATGTTTGCAGCTCTCTATGGAGATTAACATGGAAGCCTTTAAATCCACTGCACAATTTTACTTCATTCAACAGGATTTCTTTTCTCTGTTCTAAAGGTTCATATCAGCAAAGTGATATGGAGGCGGAGTGCACCGTCTGTGTTTGTGCGCAAGTGTGTGCATGTGTATGCCTTCTTTTCAGCATGCATCCTGTGTCCTCTCTTTGCTGTGAGCCACAGATAGAGAAAAAAAAGGTGCAGGCGAGTTCTTTTCAGGCTGTGTATGTGGAAGAAAAAGGTGTTAAAGTGAGACACAAAATGGGAATCAGGTTCAAGCGAGTTCACCTCTAAATTTTTACTTTGCTGGGGGATGACACATTTGTCCAGAGAGTACTAATGTGGACAGAAATGAGCAGAGGCACTACCAATTGGAATTGGAGCCCGGAAATGAGAAGAGGAATTGATCACAATATGGAGCTCACTCTTTTCCGATGGGTATAACACATCCTTTGGTGGAAATCATTAGTACCAAGGGCATAGAACCAAAGAATGTTTATTTTACACATTAATTTACAGGTTAACCTTTTTTAATTAACATATTTCAGATCGAACTTTAAACTTCTTCTTTGCTCCAATGTCTCCTCTTGCTTTCTTTATTGGACTCTCCTGCCCCTGTAGAGTCTCATGAGTCACTGCAAACTTGAACACAAAGTGACCCTAGACCTAAGGTGTGCGCAAGGGTGCCTTGGGAGGCAACCCTGTCTTCAAAATCCATCTCATGAGAATATTCACATTGGCGTTTAATTGGCACTAATGCCCTCTCTCTATAAAAAGGCTGAAAAGGAAAAATGAGCAACACTAATAAAGTGAAAATGAATTTATTATCAGGTTCTGAATGAAAAATGCTGCAAACGGTATAATTGGATGTACAAAGTAGCTTTCTTCCTGCCTAACTAGTTCCAGGCTGGTGGCTACAGCTTTCAGTAAGTCGAAGTGTGTGTCTTCACAGGGCCCTATAGTTAACAGCTTTGCACTTCACGCTGCTATGAGCAATCATCAATGCTGGTCACATGGTTGCACGAGGGCTGGGTTTGTGGGGTTACGTGATCGGTCACCTGACTTGTTATAATGTGTGTGTGTGTAAGAGTTCCTTAGTTTAGGCATAGAAATAAACTTAAACTGTGAGAACACAAAAAAAAAAAATAACAAACATGTGCAACATGAAGTAAATATTAGCCATGTATGACAAGCAATACACTGTAAAACGATTAGACAAAATTATGCATACTAGTGCAACTGCAGACTTAGCCTATACCACTCACATACTTTTAGTGTAGGAAAGGCCATAGGAGGGCAGTGGGCCTGTGGGTCCTGTCCTGCCCTCAACCTGTGAGTGCTGGCACACCCAGTCCTGCTAAAATAAAGAGCCCAAGGGTGGACCAAGGCTCAGCAGCAGGAGAAACAGACACAGAGTCGGCATTAGCCTGCTAATCTCATTAGGGAAGCAGTCCTGCCAAGCTGTCAGGGGTCAGCCAGAGTGCCACGTCACTCAACACACCTTTGGCAATCTCGCCTGCAACCCTAAGGCAGGTTCGGACTGAGACTCATGTCCAGCCAGAATACCACATGATGGGTTCTGTGGTTGCTGGTAAAGGTGAGCAGTAGGTAGATGAGCTAGGTCAGAGTAGCCTAAAGACTTGACCTTTTGCATGTGGTCACGTGCAGGTAAAAGGAGATGGAAACCAGAAAACACAAAATGAGGATGAGGAAAATTGCAGTGAGGTAGATTTAATGCAAATAACACCTAGACAGGGTAAAATGATAGAGAGAAAAGCAGCAAAATAAGGGAACTACAGATGGGTAAAGTGCCAGAGAGGATGGATAAGCAGCTTCCATCTCTGCAGCTTGGTTTAAAGTATTTACAGTGGACTGCATCAGGGTGCTGTAGTTAAAAGGGCCACCACCATCCAGGGGGTCATTCGCAGTGTGATGTGCCTTTCATTAGGGAGTTGTGTGCCGCTGACATCTCTGCCTTTCATCGACACACACGGTGCCCACAGAGACAAAGAATAACTAAGTTCGGTATAACAGGCTATCAAAAGGTAAGCAACACCTTCTCCAAAGTGCAGAGGTCTACTGCTGCCACCTTCCTCTCTTCCTCTGCACTGTTGAGTTCCATAATTACAACAATGAGCACTTCCTAGACAATAGACAACCAGTACAACTCCTGAAAAACATGACGTATCAGTAGAACATTCAAAGACCATGACAAACCAGTAGAACCATAGAAGATCAGGACAAACCAGTAGAACCATTAAAGACCATGACAAACCAGTTGAACCACTGAACCATGGAAATCCTGTCGACACCTTTTCCTGATCATTTTACCGTGCCTCCCAATCGAATCCCTACAAAAGTATCAAAAAAATTACATATCTCTGCATCTTTTTCAATCAGTAGGACATACTGGACCCTCTCTAATAACTCTGCACCACTTTCAACTTAGCAATCTATTGGGTTAGACCTCATTAACACAAATCCTCTGTTAAATAGGGTTTCAGTAAAATATTTACAATTGTAAGATCTGTACAGGCAAGCAAATCTTTTTCTTGGCCTATGTGCAGTTCACAATATTGCCTCTTCATAAAATATAATAAAAAGTGTCAGAAGTATTTGAAAGTTAAGGATTAAAGATGCTAGAATAGTATGACCAGTAGGCACACACTGATATGGGCTATTTACAGGTAATGAAAAGCTTCAAACATATTATTACAACTCCTAGCAGTCAGAAAACTCCCTAAGTGTGGAGCGGGAGAGAAAGAGCAGAGACAAGGACAAAACAGCCAAAGAGTGAAAGTGATCTGAGTACAACATGGAAAGTAAAGGTTGTCAGAACTAAAGTCTCTGGTTTGTGTCTGCGATGACTAAACCAGAGACTTTTGGCAGGAACTTCTATCATTAGCCATTTGCCAGTGCCAGACATACTTAGTGGTTTTAAAAAGAAGGTGAACAAACAAACTTAACACAATCGCCTGTGCCACTCAGGGGAACACTAAGGGTGTGTGACAAATTTGTGTGGTGCGAATTAATGATCATTCTGCCTCCACCACTGTTAAGGCAAACTTCTGAAACCCCATAAAGTAGATCCAAAAACCTTTGGAGCCAACCAGAGTAGTACACTGAGACACTGCATGGTTACTTTTAATGGTTGTATAAGTGAAAAGCCAAATTCATAGTAGCAGTGTTGCAATTTAGTGTTTTCTTAGTTGGGTGACTTTGTGATTCAGTTTGTCACCCTGAATGTTATTTTAATTCATAACATAGATTTTAACTGCTTGCATCTTCTGTTTATTAAATAGTACTATTAAAATATTTCTATTAGGATAGCCAAAGTTAGAGTGCCACGTCAGATCTAAAAGTTTGACAAACGTAACAACAACAAATGTATTGGGCGGGACTTTGCCATGAGCCAATTGACAATGCAAATTTGAAATCCTTGATGGGCTGAATGTCTGCCAAGTTGTGTGGCATGTTGGCGCATCGGCTGCTACCTGGATAATAGCGGAGAGTTTATGTTGTTGCTGAGATCTTCTTGACACTTTGACTGTGGTTAGACGTGCCACGTAAACTGTGCATAAGAGCATCCACTGCATTCAGAGGCCCTCCTCCAAAACCCTCCTAAAATAGGCAGTGGTTGGGTTTAGGTGGAGGGGGAGTCAACTAACTAGGGAGTGAAGGGCACTGATGGAAAGGTTGAGAGTTCACAGCTGAGTTCAGTCGGGTCCTGCACCGCTTTAGGCTCTGGGCCAATGCTGAGATTGGGATAAACTCCTGATGTTCCACTGTGAAATGGGATCAGAGGAGGGACAGAGGAAGGGATGGAAGGAGGAAGGGCTTTGGTCGTATGAATAGGCCAGATTGGCGTAGAGATTTGAAATTGTTTAACAGGTTGGTGTTTGGAATATGCTGCTGGGAGTCGAACTGTTACAGCTGTACAGGGAGGGAACGTGCTCGGAGGAATTTCCTTTCACTCCAAAGTATAAAGATGGCTAAAAAAAAGTGTGGTTTGATTTAAACTCAGAGAACAGCAATTGACCTGTGTCAGAGGAAATTATCTTACATGAATATAAGTTTTAATCTACTTGAACAAATCAGACAATATCACTCTGCAATGGCTTCTACAACTGATTAAAAATACAGACAATTGTGTCACACTGGTAGAGAGTGCTTGAGGTAATCACTTGAAGTAAAAGTCTAAGTAAAGTACACTCGAATGGCTGAGGGGCTATTCCACCGCAGGTGCCAAAGTTTCCCTTAACTAAAAGCTGATGAAGCTAACCTTAGAGTTACCTCAGTGTAAATGCCCTACAGTTAAAGAAAAGAGTGGGAGTGCCCTTATCCCCTCAGCAGGGGGGAGTGAAAGTGGAGAAAGAAAAGGAGGGGGTTGAAGATAAAGAAGGAGTCTTTTTTGGAAACTGAAGCTCCTCCAACAAAGTTTTTGGAGAAGTAAACAGTACAGAGTTCGCATTTGTGCCACGGTGCAATTTGCACTGAAAATAAAATGTATTTTTGGATCTGTGCAGAGACATGAGGTCAGTGTGTATTTAAATACCGGCTGCAGGGAAAGTCAGATCTGATAACATCAGTTCACTTCTTAACATTTTAATGACTGTAGAAAATGTTTTTGACTGTTCTTTCATGATCACAAACTGAATGACTGATATGTGTTAACACAGCTTTTTAACCACCTCGAGACATGACGCATGTTCTCTGTTATGTCTGACTGAATAGATTCCAAAGTACAAAAATAGACACATTCATCTACCTAACAGTTTGCACAGAGTAACTGTGAAGAAAGCTATGTTCCATGTGCCTCATGGCAAGAAACGAAGCTGGCAAATAATGTCAATAAGTCAAAATCAACTCCTGAAATGACACGCCACTACTTAACAGCCATAAACTCAGGTGTGTACAACAATCCATGCAAGAAGTGACCATATTTCATGTGAACAGTACAATTACAGTAAGCAGTTATTTAGAAAAAAATAACAGGGATGATTATTATTATTATAGTGTTAAAGAGATGGTGATTAAATTGAAGAACATTCCTCTGTGTCTACAGAAGACAGTTTAACATCGTGGCTTTAAATAGTTTTTAATGCCTGACCTTTCTATGTCTGAACCTTTGTTGCTCTGATGTTAACACCATGCTAATGTGAGCTGTCAAAGCCAAATGGCTTGCAATTTATGCCAAGCAGAAGAAAGGATACACAATACTTTAATTAATTACTTATTTATTCAACAAAAAAAAGCAGATAAATATTATTAACTCTAATAATATTAAGTATTTATTATTATAGCTAAAGGGTATTAGATTTTGGCATTAACCCTGTTTGACTGAGTTTACTCCATAAAGGGGTATGATCATATAATTAGTATTAATTACTGACAGACTTACTTTATTGACTGTCAGTGTCATAATCGTCTAGCACGTGTCTGGACATGTATGTGTGTGTTAAACAGAAAAAGTGAGAGAGTGGGTTTACAGGCGCATCTGATGAAGATATCACAGCGAGCAGAGTCAGGCCAGGACCGGTATGTTGAGGAGGACTGGGGGGCCTCAACAGGCAGAAAGCAGGATGCTGCCTGCTTGAAAACTGCCCACACTGACACACACACACACACACATATATATGCACACACAGATTGCCAATACCCTGCCTGTGTGTGTCTTCCCATATGTGTGGCATGAATCACATTTAGCCTCTGCATCCCTCCCTTCACCTCTGCGCAGCCCTGTGTCTCTTCCCAACTCTGACTCCACAGAAAGCCCTGACAGAACTCCAGCTTATGCAGCATTCCCACAAAAAAAGCCCGTCTCTTTCTCTTATCAAACCAGGAGGGGAGTTGGCAACCCTGAGCTCAAAACTGATCAATATTTAATTTCTTACCACTTTTCCATGTTGTGTCAGAAAAACAGAGAGAGATGTCAGCAAACAGGCCCCCTGGGGAGGAAGGAGGAAGACGGGGCAGTGGTAGAGTTAAGACAAGGTGAACAAAGAGAAAAGAAGAGGACAGAAAAAAAGGTTTGAGAAATAAAAAAAAAATTCCACCACTGAATGAAAGAGATTTTCTACAGTGTCTGTCCAAAACAAAATACCACAAAACAAAACAATACATTCTGGTTTGTAGTCATTTAAACTGTGTGGACTTTTCCTGTGTTCCCTAGCACATTAATTAAGTCTGACTCTGCCTGGTGACACGGGTGGTGAAAACAAGCAGAAAATCGAACTGTTCCATATCAAGGAATATTTTTACTGCTGTTAATGCGACCTAAATACCTTGTTCCACAGCTGAGTGGGCTAGCACCTGCTGCAAGCGGTAGCTAGCCTATTACAGCCTGCTACAGAGCTGTCGCTAATTTTTTGATTCAATTAGCATGCCTCAGAGCCTTCCAGTTTAATTGCAGACTACTTCACAGTTACCTCTCTGATTAATCGCCGCCCATCTGTGAACCATTGCATGCAGAACTTGGTGGAACAAATTTGCGTATTCTCAAGTATCAGCTGCAACACTAGGAGCAATGGGAAAAGGCTTTTCACTCAAAGGCCCAGATATTTGACCCAAAGAACCGATCTGGGAATAGTGCTAAGGACCGTGACTTTGCATACAACACAGACAGGAAGGTTTGGAGAAAAGGCTAGAGAAGCCAGATTGAGATGGTTTGGACATGTGCAGAGGAGGGACAGTGGATACATTGGTAGAAGAATGTTAGAGAGACAAAGAGGAAGGCCAAAGAGGAGATATATGGATGCAGTGAGGGAGGACATGCAGATAGTTGGAGTCAGAGGAGAAGATACAGAGAGCAGGAAGAGATGGAAATCAATGATTCGCTGTGGCAACCCCTGAAAAAAGGGACAAAGCCGAAAGAAAAAGAAGAAGAACGTGAATTTGCATCCATCTGACAAAGTTTGAGCTTACACAGCTTATACAGGAAGAGGACAGTTCACAAAAGCATGTTTGTAAAGGTAAAAATGTTTTAATGTCTCTAACCCTCCTAACTATTTTCACAAAACCTAATACACATTTCCAAATAAAAACTTCCAAACACTTGCTTCACATATTGCAGGTTATGATATTGATTTATGCTAATACAATGGCCAAAGGCCTCGGACATATTCAACATACAGAAACTCACAAGTGAAATCCTGCCAATCCAGGAGTTCCTACATCAACTGCAGCGTTGGCCCTAAAATTGTTGGTATTTCATTTCCTATGCCCATTGTCATGCTTGTTAGAAGACTATCTATTAGCCATGCAGTTTGTCATACCACAACTGTGCCTGTTGCACAACTGAAGCTTGGTCACTGAAGCAATGGTGGTTTGTGTCAAGGAGTTTCTTAGTATAAATTTTATAATAAGAAATGTTAAAGATTTTTTCAAGATCTTGTCGCAAGATTAAATGGAAAAATAGGAAATATAGGAAAATATATTATTATGTTCTAGGTTTCCTAGGGTTCATTGGGGCCAATGGAGACCAAAAGAAAATATCACATTTGTGGTTTGAAAATAAAAAAAACCCCAAAACATTCATTTTTCCTTGTTAATGCATGTGGAGTCCTCCAATATATAGAGAAAATGATCTTAGTTTCTTCATGTTCAGTGCAAGTGGCTTTTGGGAATTAACAGAAAGCTTACTTTTAGCAGGATGGAGCTTTGTTTTAAATAAACATTAGGTTCTCAAATATAGTAATCTGATAGGGAAACCTGGTGAAATTTAAAAATTTTGGCTGTCTGTGAAAACACTCTATGTGTTATATCATTCAGCCTGTTTTGGACCAAAGTTTGAAGCCAAGCACCTGCATCCCTGGCAGCCCTCAGGCATTTTCAGTGGATCAAAATCGACTGACTGTTGGCCTGATATTCTGATTTTTCCCTAAACGCTCCAAAAATAAAGAATTCAGAACAGTGCAGTCAAGGCCTGCAGGTCATAACCCTCCTGGAGAACCACCAAGAGACCCCTCCCCGCTCAACCAAATCAGATCAATAGGTCTGTGTTGTCTGGGCTGTCGGCCAGTGTTTACTTATGTTGACCTCTGGAGCTTATGAAGTGCATGACAGGACAGACGACAGCGAGGAAACAGTGAAATACAGCAGCAGAGAAAATGAGGAAGGATAGTGGACACGCTGGGCTGCTATCAAGGAAGAAGAACATGGATTGGGAGAAAGGCAGGAGAAGGGCAGAGGGAACATGAAGAGAGGGCAACAGGAGGACAAATGAGAAAATAAGTATTTCAATATCAAAGGTAGAGGAGTGGATCAGAGGCGATCGAAGAGTTTGGCAGTGAGAGAGAGAGGAGGGCAGACGAGTGGTTAAAGCAGCATAGCTTGGACCAGAGGTAAGGCTGAGATATCTCAGGTTATCATAGCAATCATTTAGCAGCAGACTTCCAGCTACCCCACACAATCCTCTCCTCTGTTCTCCAGCCCTATTGACAAATCTCAAACCAAGGTCATGAATCGTGTTTACACAGCCTTTAGCACAAATTACATCATCCAAACTCTGGTCTGCTGGATGCATCTCACTGTTACTGGGTGTAAATGACCTGGCAGTTTGCCGTCCTGCTGGAAGAGGGGAGGAACGAAAATGGAAAGAAAGAGTAGATATGATTGTGTAAGGCATAGTCAGATAAAACCTCTTTTAAGAGAGAAAAATATAACACACATTCTTATTCTTCTTTCTGTCTCTTCCTCTTATGAGTCCACACACCAAACAACCGTGGAGAATAATGCACATTGTTTCTGGCCCCCAATAATGATGCATAACCTGGTTGCTGCACAGGGGTATAATACCAATATGTCAGGTCTCTGATTTGGCCACAATTTGCATGGTTATAATAGCTTATCGACTGGCTCAAGGTTGAGTGAGGGCCAGGCGGCCTCACTGTAATGACTGTCGGTATGCGTCCGACAGTTTATTTCAAGCTTGTGTGGCTCAGTCAACCCCCGCGCCCATTTTGCCCTCACTCTGATCTCATCAATATCCAATCTTGATCTCACTATCTGCATCCTGACAAAGACTACACAAACAGGCCTGCCCTCCACCACCTCCCCTTTCACTCATTGTTTTTATTCCTGTATCATACCAGCATTTCCCATGAAGATCAATACAGCTGCAATTCATTAGAGCCTCCCAAAAGGTGGTTGTCTGCAAGCATTTGCCCATATAACAGCTATCGACCCCCTGTAATATTGGCCTGGTGCCCATCCAGTTCTGTGTTTCTGGTGCCAACACAAGAGGAATGATTCAGTAGCACATCCTAAAATTTGCAATTTAAAATGATAGAATTTACTCAAACAAAAACAAGAGAATTTTGATTACATCACCAGTTACATTACACAATTTTACTAAATAAACTGTGTTTTAGGTATGGTTGAATCACAGTTTACAAAAAAATGTGCTGTATGATAGAGCAAATACAGCATACTTATATGTACTGTAGCAACAGCTATTTATAGAATCAGTTTGCCAGTTCATACAGTGTGTGAAGCAAATGTTGCCTTATAAGATGGTTAGCTTTTATCTGCAAAAAATATGAGACTTGAACGGTTTCGGACACCTGCCTTTTTGCATCTTTCGAAATAATCATTAAAAGTATATTTCATATTTAAAATGCAAATGATCTAATGCAAGAAATTAAGAGGAAAAACAAAAATTCCAATATTCTAATAATAATTGGAAACCCAACATACAGCTTTGACAAATCAATTTAAAAATCTCTCTCTATTTCTGTCCACAAAAGGAGGAGGGAGGGGTTTATGATGAAAAGAAAAGAATAAATTGAGAGTGGAAGTGGGAAAAAGATCCTTGATCCTTGATTGAGAGGTTAGAGTGAAGGCAGCGTGGCCGTGCCCACTGTGGGCACTCAGCTGGAACTAAACATGGACGTCAGGACGCCAACTTCTGCCAAAAAACTCGATCCCTGCTGGGGCTCTTTTTCTCTCTTTCTCACCCTCTCTTTTCTTCTGCACAACAATAAGTGGGAACTCACAAACCGCCCCACATCTTCTCACAACCTGCCACCCAACTGGTCTAAACAAAACAGAGCCCAACTTCATTTAGTCATTCAGTGTAACATTTTCATTACGGCAAATACCGGGGCAGTGAAATAGAGGACGGCGAGATTGGAATGGAGTGGTGGCTGAGTGGTAGTCTTTGTTCCATGATGATACAGGAAATGACAAAAGTGTGTTTAGGTGTCGATTGTGAATCATAAGTGATATTATTAAGATACATTATTATTATGAAGTTTCAGAACTAAACACCGTAATATTTAAGGTTGTACTTTTGCCTACTTTCCTAATTCTCCGTAGCTTAGATCCAAGCTGATGCTGGAAACGTCATTGGATATGTGATACATATTCACAAGAGGGAAATTACGCAGTTAGAGCAACTCTGTCTGCTGAAAATCCATGGTGTAAATCTCCTGTTTCACCCCATCCCAAGCTACACCATGGCCATAAAGAACTAGTCACCGTCAGTAACAGTACTAAGGAAGTCTGGGGAATTTGAGCAATGCTCAGTTGGTATTAAGGGGCCCAAACTGTGCCAAGAAAATATCCCTCACGACATTACACTGCCAATTTATGACCCTATCATCTGAATGTTACAGCAGAAATCAAGATTTTAACAGCAGGTAATGTTTATTCCTGTTTTGATGTTCTTTGTTCATTCCATGTTGTCTTGTTCTACTATTTTGATAAGCCTTTACTATTGATTTACAATTACAATTACAAACAGAGACATCACTATTCTGTTGTTTAAGATATAGTACATTCTAAGAAGTATGAGTTACTGTTGCATACTCGCCTACATTAAATGTACTGGTTATCTTCCTATGAACCAAACTACCAATCAATGAGCCACACTTTTTTTGGCTACATACCTACATCTACACACGATAGGTTGCTGCCATGTTACTGGACATGGAAGAAGGGTGTTGGCACCAGCTAAGAACAAATTAATTGCACCTCTGGACAGAAAAATATGTTGCAACATTGTACAATTTGTCCTGTGACAAATGCTGAAAGTGTTCTTACAAAATATAAGAGTGTGTATTCTGATACACATTTTGAGGATTAGTTATGGGTGTATGTGGGTTTGGGCAGGACCACCCTCTTAGGGATGTGTGGGTTAGACACAAAGGGTCCAGTGAGCCAGAGTCCAAACAGCTGTGAGGGAGCCCTGCGTCATACAACGTCAGTGTGCCGTCTCTCTCACACGCAGACACACACACCATCTGTGAACGCTAACACATGATGGAGCAAATAGGATTACTGTATAGAGGAAGGCAAGGAGGATGATCTATACACCATAATATAATTTCCAAAAAGGGTCAGAGATGGAGCAGGGCATAGGGTGGGCAGGTGTGTGGTGAACTACTAGGGTGAGGTGGGGAGGGGCATGGCTGGGGCTTAGCCGGTCAGGGGTCAGATCAACACTGCAGTGACCTAATGGCTGTCTAGTTCATGAAAGACAGCTTAACCCATGCTTAAAAAAAACAATGCACAAAACTAGGGCAGTATATGAGAGATAAAAAGCGCCACAAATAACTAAAATACAGCAAAAATGTAATGTTTCCAAATCTTGTTTTGGAAATACTTTAGCACACAATCTTCTTCTAAAAATGGCTTGATAACATGATAATACTTATATATACATACACGTAATACTATGTGATTGGTGACTAATAATCAATGTATAAAAAGAGATTATAACTGCATTAGAAGATTAGAGTTCTTTAAAGAACCAGGAAAACATTAAAGTAGATGGTGAGTAGAAGTCTCACCAATCTATTACAACAAAAATAGTTAAAATCACTGTGTGTGACAATGTGACAAATCTCTGATGACATTTTCTGAAACATTTACCTCTTCTGTATAAATATACATACAAGTATTCAACTCTTACATTATGGGTTCAAGCACGGGTTAAATATTTAATGTAACATCTTTGTCAAAGCTTTGTTCTGTATGAGGCTAAATCTCTGATTTGGTCCAGGTTGAGTGGGTCTTGACTATAAAGACTACTGAGATAATCTAATATGAACACATTCAGCGTGGTCTACAGGAGCCCACCCTGACATGTGACTGGCTGCAACACCTCAAGGTTAGAGGTCAATACAGATTTAAGCAAATCTGTGGCATGAGCTTATATTTAAAAAGGGGCGGGCGGGAGGCCCATGGCTTGGCCTCCAACCCTCACTTGTTAAAACCCTTGAAGTTTTTTTGCCCTGACCTAGACTTGACTCCTTCATCTAGGATGTCAGCTATACTAATTACTACCTGATAGCTGCCCGGTGCCAAACATGATTTACTTCCCTCTGCTGCTCCTCGATTCGGTTCCGACAACTAACGCCAACTTCACTTAGCACTAACAAAGTGTTTCAGATACAAAGTACGAGCCCCCTCCACAGCCTTTCTCTGCTCTCCAAAGCTAGTGTTTTTGTTAAGGGTATCATTATCTGGCCAAATGTTGCTCAAATGTCTGGGTTAGGGGCAAAAGGTCAGTGCACTATGTAGCATCGGGGTTGGGTGGCGTGCATGCTGAAGGAAAGATCAATTTCATTAGCAAAATAAAGGGAAATTAAAATAAAGCGAAAGAAGAATTTGGAAGAAGTGCTTCACCCTACTGCATCTCAAGGTTGCACCCCAGACAAACTCAAGTTAAAGGTGAATGTGGCTTGAAGGAGGGGCAGAGGTGCACAGCAGTCAGGTGACTATGTCTCCTGGATGGGAAAGGGAAATCTCAGTAGCTCACTCAGGACCAATTTATTTCCTAAATGTCCCGGAGCCCCTCTGTCCAACCTACTGGTGCCCTTCAGTACCTAATCTGCATGTCTACCACTTGACCTTAGACCCTCTTTACTGCCCTTGGGCCACTCCCACATCTCACTGTAACAGCCGGTCATATCTGGAAGAGCAGGACAGGCTCAGATCAATGCAGGTTTGTCAGTCATTATCAGCATGTGGGTGTACATGCGATGTGGCTGCATGAGTCTTTGAGTGTGTATTACTAAGTGTTGTCTCATGAGTTAGACTATCTTTGAGAGCTTGTGATTCTGTGAGTGTGTTTGTGTGCATGTTTGTGTGTAGAGGTGGCCTGTCTATGTTGATTAGATAAGGAGGTGAGCCCTGCAGTTGGAGGGCATGCTAACTGACCAGCAAACCGCTGTAGAGGCAGGAGGAAGGCAGGAGTGGTGTGTTTTTTCCACAGGCTCTGAAGTTTAGCCCTGAGAGGCTCACAGAGGTGATAACCAGGCTGTCTCTAGGTCACACTGATAACAACAGCAACAACTGCACACACAACAGTTTTCTTCCTGTGAGAATAGGTACAAGTGTAGCTGAGTAGCTACAGTATATCTGATGGATACTTACATCTGTTTTCAAGTGTAAAAGCTCAAAAAAATGGTAGTCACCAAACCCCTAATGGTTCATGATTAACACTTAACTATAATTTAATTTTTAATATTTGTTTTAATATTTGTAATCAGCCTGAACATGATATAAAATACATTTTATGACTATTTACCAGAACAAGTATAATGCTAATTTTAGCTTCTGTTTGCCTCATAACCCTAACCCTAACCCTATTAATGTGTTAAAATAGTGTTACCTTTTTTTATTAATGACAACATATTTTTTTATGAAAATGTTAATTGTGATTTATAACCACTGGACCTGTGGTGGATGTTGTCTTGGGGTAAGAGGCATTGTTGCTGTGTTGGCATCTTTACTCACAATGAAGAAAGTTTGGTTTAACCCGACATGAATGTTTGTTTGGAAATGCTCTGGTAAATTAACGAGTTTAACAATGAGAGGTTTAACAAAAAGTCCTGTTAAACCTCGCTCACCAACCAGCAGGATATATAAGAATGTGAGATGAAAAGAGCAGGTTTTTCTAGGATTCAAATATGAGTTTAGTTTTAGAAAAGCTAGTAAGCTAGTAAGCTTCTAGGAATATAATATATACATAAAACATAATATATAATATTATATAACTATAGTTATATTATAGTCTGTAGTTATTTAAGTTGTTACTGTGTCAAATGTTAAAAAAGTAGGGACTGTATTTATCTTTTTTTCATATATATATAACGGAGGAATATTCTCTGTAACACAAGACACCATTAGGTGCATGTACTGCACAAACCACACACACACACACACACTACATTTTTCTCCTGGAAGCTTACGGCTCAGTGTCAGCCTGCTTCCAGAGTTGAAATGTCAGCTGACACAAAAGTCAAAGGTCATTAGGTGCTGCCAAGAGATGTGACAGGCCAGTGATGGTCAGAGAATGCCAGAGGATAAAAAACAAGAAGCAGGAAGAGGGTCAGAGAGTAGGACCCATAGCATCAGCACAGTCTATCTCATTAGTTTAAGGCACAATAAGCACAATTGCTGCTGTTGAGGACATATGCAAGCTTCATCTATTACTTGTCTCGACAAGTGCCTGTTGCTGTTATTCAACTCCTCTGTGATTTTTTCTGGTAAAAAAAAGTGGGTTTACTGGGTAATTTGTCTTCTGTTGTAGACATAAAGGCACAAAAAAAATTTAAATTTTTTTTCAAAAGTAGAATTCAAGGTCCGTGCTTGATACTTAAAATTTGACAGCCATTGTACCTTATTATTAAAGAAATGTAATATACTGTAATTGAAACGACTGAAAATGATGATTTGTGGCTTATCATGACTCAAGGATTTTTTTTTCTCATTCAGGCATTGATAAAGATCCAAAAGTTTGCTCTTTGTTCATATTAAATATAACATCTTACACAAACGGTCTGTATGTGAGAGGGAATTATAACAAATAATGAATTATTTATTAGTTGAGTGTGAAGAAACAAAACACATAAAACATTAATCTCATAAGAACCTGATGACCATCATTCATCTGATTTCATTAAAAGATGTTATAGTTTTGGTTTTGTACCATATCATACTACCACAAGACCAGAAAATGCACTAAATACTTTTACACTGCCACAAACTCCTTGGTTAAGGAAAACTGTATTTCATGCTTTCTGACTTCACCACTACCCGATCAAATGCTATGATTTCACATATCCCCCGATGATCGAGAGTGCAGCAGGATTCTTTTTCTTTTTATCTTTTATCTCCATCCTAATGCTCGATTCCTTCCATGCTGCAGCAATCAAATGTGGTGTAAGCATTGGTTTGTGTGTTGTTTTCTTCTAAGTAGTTTGCCATACTGAGGTCAGGGGTAAAGGCTAGGAAGATTAGAGCCTATATTGACTCAATGACAAGAGGCCATATGGGCAAATGAGATCCATGTCTGTGAGGCACTAATCTGAGGGTGCCCGCTGAATGACCAGGGATGGACACTACCCACAATGGCTAAGCGGCTTGGGGATTTGAGATCAGCCTGTGGCCTGGTCTACTGTACCCTGTACATTAGCTCCCCCATCTGACCCACAATACACTGTGACTTAAATGACTGTGTATATAGAACTTCTCTTTAGCAACCAATCGTTTATCACACTCAATGTTTGTCATCTGCATACATACAGTTCACCACATTTTCAAAAATGTTACAATCCAATCCAAATGCAATAGAAAAAAAAAGTTCAATGACAGTCCATAAACTTGTATATATTAGACACATGGACCTGGAAAATATTACACAAGGTTTTCTTTTTTCTTTTTAACCCTTATGTTGAAAAAGAATACAATGATTATGTTTGATTTTCTTACTTCAGATGGAGACAGGCCTAATATTTTTGCTACCTCAAACTGAAAATGTTTGTTTTAAATTTAGAAACTTCTATTTTAGCACAAAGATGAACCAGTCTTACTCACAGAAATCAAGATATTAGTAAAGGCTCCTTTATACCGTTTGTATATTGATACTGAAATAGTTCACCCTTTTCACTCTGCCTGTGTACCTTCTTTTTTGGAGTACAATGCAGTCAATATGAAATTAGTCTTTTAGCAGTTTCTCTGTATATTTTTGCCTGTAAAAAAAGTTCAAGGAAAAAACCTTGATTTTGATACTGAATTGATACTGTAAATACATTTCATCACCCATACTGACTTTACAACACACCATTTTATATTCACTGTAAATACAGATTATTAAGAAGACATCAGCAAGGAAGGCATTTGTTCAGTTACTAGCTGAGCAGCGGATATAACAGTGTTTGCCCTACAGCATCAAACAAAGTTTAAAATCATAAATAAAGCAATGAGTGTTGTGGAAAGAGGAACATTAAAAAAATGTTAAAAAAAAAATCAAATCAAATTGTGAATAAAACAAGGCAGGTGGGGGGTATTGTTTTAGAGATTTGCAGTGATTGGCTGTGAGGGGTGTAGCAGAAGGACAAATGGACAAATCTGAAGAGCTAATAAGAATGAAAACAGAACAGCCCTCATGGGCAAATCTGGCACTAAGATGATAATGAGATTATAAAACCCCAGTATATTGCAGCAAATTGTGTAAGTGTTTCATTGAACCTTGTTGAACTTTCATTTATGCATGCCAGGCGCACTCCCTTTTTTGTCTGCCTACCCTTTTTTGTTCTCCCCAAGATGATGGCTATAGAGTAGAGGAGAGGAGAAGAGGATAAAATGCCTCCTGGATGGAGTTAACCTAGTGCAGAGGTGAACTAAAGACCAGAGACTGGGCTTTCCAGACATGCTTCTAGTTAGCATAATCACAATAGCCTGACTGTTCAGTGCTCTGCATAAGATATGTGATTATGCATCACACATCACATTCTGTCAGAAGCCATGCACAGGTTTATGCACATATATATATAGGTGAGAATCACTGATGGTGCAATAGAAGCACTAGCTGCCTTTATGAAAACCTGCGTTTTACTTTGTTTCCGCTTCGGCTTTAATATTTTCCACTGAAATTAAATAAAGTATGCATCTGCAAATGAGGTTAGCCAAGTAAAGAGGTGAGCAGCGTTATCATAGGCATGTGTATAATTATTAGCCTAACGTATTGATCAACACTCTTCCTGTTTGCCAGTTAAGACAAACAGACAGCTGCAATCTAATTCTGGACGAGCTGCGTGGTCTCATCTATTGACTGTGTCAGCATATCTCCGACTCTGATTTTTAAATGAATACACAAGTTCAACAGAAAGCAGAGCACCAGAATCCATCAATAAAACCAGGACAATCCTACAGAATTGAATCAAGGAGCAGAATGAAAGTGAACATGTCTTTGATTAAAAAAAAAAACTCAATGGCACAAAAGGTTGCTGTGTATCCTGGGACAATACTGATATATCTCTCACTAAGAAAAAAAATAGATCCTGAAAAACAGAAAATCATGATGTGTCGCATGAATCTATCAACATCGGGTCACAAGTTCTATAGTAATAGTGAAAATTGTCCGTGTCATAAAGCAAAACCTGTTCAGTCAAATTAGTAGCAACAATCAGGCTAATATCTTTGGATCTTTGTGTAAGAGTTTTATCTGCAGGGAATCAAACTTTACAAATATGTTCTATAAAAGATAATTCATTCATTTTCTACCACAATCCTTAGGAATGGACAGTTTGCCTGTCCTTTCCAGGCCCATGTATGCAGACAAAAATTATTACCACTTGCAATCATTCATTCAGTCAATTTAGACTGGACTATTTAACCAATCCTGCACACATTAGGAGAACATGTAAACACCACACTCCTCCACAATAATAGTCTTTGACTATTAATCAAACCAGTGACCTTCTTGTTGTAAGGTAAGCACAATAACCTCTTTTCAATCATGTAGACCCAACAAAATATACTATCTACTGAAAATATTTTAATTTCACTAAGTCATGACTTCCACAACAAAATATCTGGTTTTGACCTTTCTGATTGACTGCAACTCTTGTCCTGTCCTCGTGGATAAGGTTTTGGTCATATTTCTTTTTACAAAATTTGGAATCATATTCTCCTGGAGAAGACCTGAAACCAGTAATTGACACCATAATCTCCATAGAAAAGGCATTTACTAATGTTATAAACTATAATGAAGAGTTGGCACATGTTTTTATTGATTTCTATTGACTTCTTTTGCAACCAGTGGCTCCCCAATGTCTAATTTATCTGTGTCTTCTACTCCTTAGGCTTCATTTTTCATAGCAGACGGCTGCATCCATCTAATAATAAAAAAAAAAAACATGGCCCTAATTGGTTTTTTTGGTACATTACATGCCTTAAGAGAACTTGAATATTGTGTCTGTTGAGTCCTTGTTTGTGGCTTCCTTAGTTAAAGAGAGCCACAGTATCAACCTTCAGCATGACATTTCCTGTTCTGTATTTTAATTCAAAACTGTGTCCCTGTGCTACTGTGTTCATGTCAGGAACCTAGGAGCAAAAATAAAAAAATCCAAGAATACAGTTAATGTAATTTACTACAGCTGGCCTTTTTCAACATTTTGTTGGCAGATATTTAGTCTTTCACAGGGTTTTATAGCACTGAACCCAAATCTGCTTATCATCTGATATTTCCCAAAACACACACAATACCTGGTTACAGTTAATTTCATTTTATTAATTCGGATGCAATCTCAAATACCACAGCAATGACCTTGGTGAATGAAATTCCACCACATAATATTCTAAGACTCTTTCTTTCCAAAGTTTTTCCATGTCACCTTTTTCACACAGCTGTACAAAAACCTGAATCTGTGAAAACGGAATGCAGAACCTTTGTCTAGCTCTGAAAAAAAAACCCAAAGTATTAAAAAAAGGCAACCACTTATCATTCTGCACTGATCCAACCACTTCAGTATGAGCTGGTGTCCTCAACATTTTTTTCATCTGCCAAACCTCTAATAGAAACGTTGGTGCTCTTTCAAAAATAATAAAGTGCTTTGTTAATGTTTTTAATTTTGTTAATGTTGCATCTTTATTGATGACAAGGTGAATACATTGTGTTTTTGATGCTCAACTTATATAAATGATATAATGCTCTAAAGTGCCAAATCTGTTTAATTCCTAAATAATAAGGCCTTGACACTGGCTGTTAAATAAAGGTTCATATCAACTCTTTAATACCATATTTTACAATTCACTTCACTTTTAAGTTCATCAACATTTTTGGAAATGTGTGTAGATGTATGTCCTGTTACTCTTCTTCAACCCACATCAGGAGTCCCTGGTGTCAGCATTTTCCCAACACTCTAATGGAGCCCATCACAATACATGACCCAAACAATGGCCTGATCCCACATGAGTAAATCCAGGTCAGAGGTTAAGGTCCGGATCACCAGAGTTTACCTGTCTATTTCCTGCAGCAGTAGGACAGACGTGTGGCAGTCGCACTAAGATAACAGATAATGTGAAAACACACGGACAGTTCAATTGATGTAGCGGACTTCCACTTGACCAAGCTGAAAAAACAGCAGTCTTTGGGGCTGAGGTTAATTTGAGTGGGTTTCCTCTGCAAGAGTTAAGTCGGACAAACACTAGCCAGACAGAGTGTGTGTGTGTGTGTTTGTGTGCGTGTGTGTTAGGAGAGTGTAAAGAGGTGCAGACAGCTGGGGTTGTAATTGCCAAATGAGAAAGACGAGGGCAACAGTCAAAATCATTTCCACTGCAGGATACAGCAAATTATGAATATATTGCATCCCGCAAATGATATGTGAGCATGTGCTTTTTACAACTATCTTTTTAAAAATTCTGCAAAACTATAGGCACCGTCTTGGAAAAAAACAAAAACTTTTAATTATGAAAACAGCAACAATAAAAAAGCAGAGAACAATGTTCACTGTGAGTGTTTTGTTATGTTGTGAGCGAAAATGAAAGTGAGTCCTTGGCAGTCCATTAGGGTTAATTACAGCCCTGTGTTGGGACGCTTGTAAGAGAGCAGGGTTGGTAATTAAAGTACAGGTAAGACATTAACTTACTTTTGTTAGCCATTAATCAGTGTTTACCTTCAGAGAGTTCTCCCTTTGTAATTAATAATCAGCCTGGACAATGAGTAATCACCCGAGAGGAAGTTGTGTGTGTGTATGTATGTGTGCTCATGTTCATGCGTTCTTGTGTAGTTTCCAATCTACCAAACAACATCTTCGCAGATCAAACAACCCATCATCAATCTCTCCAGGCAGAAGAAAATCAATAAACATTGCAACAGAAGAAATAGAAAAAAAATAAAACGTATTAAACAACTGTTTATATATACGGTATATATTTTTATACTTTCAAGTTTATCTATGACTCATCAGCCTGAGTTGCATTTGTCTTGGCACTGATACATCCACGAGTGCTTCAGCATCCCCTGTTCCTCCTGCACCCCACCCCACTGCCACATACCTGTGTACACATACCTTAACACACAGAGGAGATTACAGCCAGTTAATCTCAATATTTAGCCTGTGTTTAGTCTGCTGCTAACTGATAAAATTCTCCCTTGCAAGGCCACAGCCAAACGCCTGGGTAAGGAATGACCTTCTTCAGGGGAAACAACACCCCTCCTAAGACAAAGAGAAGAATCAAGTGAAATAAAAGGATAAGAAAATGTTTAAATCAATGAGAGGGAATTTAGCTGAAGAAACGAAAGGAGATAAATCCAGGTTTTATAACATTTAAAAGAAGAAATTTGTTAGGAGACCTTAATCCTTAATTCTGTATCCCAGCTGTCTCCTGCCAAGCATGTTTGACTTAAGTTTCATAACATCAATTCACCGCATATGTAAGGATGCAATACAAGAAGAGCAAAGATAAGATTTGTCTTTCAACCCATTTCCCCATCATGCTGTCTGACCAGTCCCACTGTCCGTCTGAGCACACAACCAGTAGCAGCAGCAGCTAAATTGCCCCGAGACCAGGTTCATTCTCGCGTCACATTAGAGCAGCAGTTCCTGCTATGGTGCTGTATAGACACACACACACACACACATATATATATATATACATACATATACATATACATATACATATATATACATATGTGCATGCAGACACATGACAACAAGGACCCATTGGTCTGCTCTCCTCTGTTGCTGAGACATTTAATGGTCAACTCTGAGTTACCCCACTTTCAAAAACACACACATTCTCTGCCATAGCAACCCACACAGTAGCAGTCTTCCTAGCTGAGCAGCAGTGACTGTTGGGGGGCTGTTGAGAGTTGGTTGATTGAAGGGTTGGGTCGCAATGCCTTGACAGTCTTTCCCTCAACCTTCTCTCAACCTCATCACCTCTGCTGCTCTGCTGCAGCTCTCGCCACAATTGCAGCTGCCTGTGAACCTGCCAGGCTGCCAAGGACACAAAGACAACAGGGTCAACCTTTGACATCAGAAGCTGCCACCAAAAGACCAGAGACAAGCTGAGTTGGCAGCTCTGTTAACAGGCCGGAGACTCAGATCTTTTCAGCTTGGTTAAAGTAGCAAAAGTCAATAGAAAAACAAGTCAATAGTGCACACATACAGATGGAGGCTGTGTCAAAGAGGTCGAGACTGGGACAATATCAGGCATACCAGCGGTTCCAAGAAGTAGAGCAAGATATCTTGGCTCAAAGGTCTTTTTTTTCCCTTTTTTTGACAGAAGCCAGTCACTGAGAAGAGACGTAAAACATGAAAGTGAAAACTGACATTTGAACATGAAATACAAAATGGGTTTTTTGTACTAAGCGATAGATGACATTTAAGGAGCTGATTCACCAGGAAGATGTTAAGGCCAACCTCCCACACTGTTCCGCGTGGAACATGGTGTTTCAGGGGCTGAGATGTGATAGCAGTGTTGGAGATGTCCTCGCTGACATGTGGCCTGTACATTCAGAATGATGTCACCACAGGGATCCAGGAGAATAAAAGTACAAAGACTAACCTCCTCAGTGCGTTCACGTACAAAACAATCAATATCAAAGGTATATGTTTACACACACTCAGTTGGGAGACACTTTTGTCCACAGTGACTTTCAATACATTCAAGAGCCTTAGAAAAATACCAATAAGAATCAAATGTCAAAGGGGCAGGAAGAGTTTATAGCATAATTTTTTTTAACATTTGGATTTCTTTTTTCCTGTGAGCGTCTGGACATACAAGCCTTCCAAGTGGGTCAACTCTTCTGACAACACTGTAATCATCATCCCTCATCAACTGTCATGTTGAGGATTACAGCTTTCATCCCTAATCCAACATTAAGGACACATTCCCGTGATGGCTGTGGCATCATCAAGGCCAGGCAACCACAGCAAGGGCATGAGGGCAGGAAGCCAAACACCACAGGAGCAGATTAGGCAGAAACGGAGAGAAACATTGATAATGCAGAAGAAAAACTGAGTCAAAAAGTGTAGAACAAAATTACCAAAATAGAATTAAAACTAAACAGCCTTATTGTGTAGTATGTGTGTGTGTGTGTGTGTGTGTGTGTGTGTGTGTGAGAGAGAGAGAGAGGAAACAGCTTTTGTTTTTGTGTGCATCAGTGGTTTGAGATAATCTGCTGCTGCTTCAGTTTCTCAGTCAGTGATCCTTCTCAATCAGGCGCACTAAGACCTCAAATCTACCCAAACACCCACTGGTGCACACATACACACATTTTACTACAGAAGCAATACTAGTAAAACACACACATACACGCTTACATACATGCTTATAGGGACAACAATGAACCTTGAAAACACAGGTCTACACCCACATGTGCAGCACTGATGAATACAATACAAAATACAAGGTTTTAACATGTACTGGTTGTAAGGTTATTACACTTAGCATAAATATTTACCTGAATTAATTATTGTTTTTAACACTTGTTCCAGTAGAAATACACTTATTAATAATTCTAATTCTTTTAACTTTCCATTCATATAAACTTCAAGTTAAGTGACCTTTTAGTACTGCGAAAGATGATGTTAACACATGAAAAGGTCGTGCAGCTTTATCCACCAGACAAAAAGACGAACAGGGGATGCTGAAGCACAAAAGTGTTTTAATTAGCCATTTTATCAGCCATTAATCTACTGACCATAAACTAATAGAGAAATCAAGGCATTTAACGTTTGGATTTAAGACAGATAATGTAATATTTATGACTGTGTTATAATACACGGTATGCTGCTGAGGAAGAATAAAAAATTCTAGCTGTATATTTTTTATATTGATCTTTCCTTTGTGTCATTCTTTGTTCCAAGAAACCAGAAAAGTGTTGTGTTGTTTTTTTCCCTAAATTAGTGTAAAATAAAACACTATATTGCACCAACTTTTTCTTTATATTTGATTTTGAGGCGGTAACTATGAACTTAAAAACAATGATTAATCATCGGTATTGCTGTTAATGTGTTTGTGTGCTTGTCACCTGCAGAGACTCTTGGGCAGTCGGGCAGCACAGCTTCCAGCGGTGTGTCCAGAGGTTCTGCACTTGATACCCAGTTACAACAGTGCTGTGGAGAAAACGACATATGAATAAATTTATATTATATTTATATTTTTAAGATATCATCCCAATTATTGCTTTATTTGCAGTATTTACTATTCATTTAGCATATGCAGTATATGCCATTTTAGGTTAGTAATATAACAATATACTGTTATAGCCAGAAACAAGTGTTTATGCTGAAGATGGAAATTTAACTTGGGGGAAACTTTGTGTACATAATGGAAATGTTCTTTTAATTAAAACTCTGAGAGAAAAAAAGACGCGTGAAGAGAAAAAAGTTTGGTAAGTAAGACAAAGGAAGACGAGACAGGTGGGGAGCAGACGGGAAGAAGCACTAAGCGAGAAAGTGGTGATGTATGTGTGTATGAGGTAGAGAGAGAGGCCGGGGAGAGAGAGAAAGTGAGATGGAGAAAGAGGAACAAGCAATTAGAAGCTGTGTGACATGTTGCTTAGACAGCTTGGCGTTTGTTTGTGGTGCAGAGCTGAGGCCTACTCCAACACGGTAGATCAGTTGGTGTCCTGGGGGAGGGTGTCTGCCCAGCTTGCTGACCCATAACCCCTAGTCCTCTCAAACCTCTGTGGTTGACAACTCCACTGTCAGAAAGAAGAGGAGACCTCTTTATCCAGCTTTTTGCTGTCTTTATTTACCATCTCATGTTGCACTGACACATTCTGCCTCAGATTATTCCAAACATTGTTTCTTTGAATGCATGTAGAATTTAAACAAACTTCTAACAGGAGCACAAAACTTTTTCATTCCATCCTTTTGGTTCTCATCCCCTGGGTGGCAAAGGATTACTATCATTGTGCAATGTAGTTTGGTATGCTGTGTCTTGTAAGGTTAGCACAAAAACAAGGGAATGGGAGAGAGGGACGGAGGTGGACGAGGAATGCTTGGAGAAGACGTTCCCCCAGATAAGATAAACGCTCAGTAGAAGAAAGAGAAAATGTAAAGAGATTAGAACGTGTAGCTGGCGTCCTTTGGAATCACTCCTTATCTACCCTTGTTTTCCTTTCACCCTGGCCCCTGACAGTCATTATAGTGTTGTGCATGTTTGTGTGTGTCTGTGCAGGCCTGTATACAGGCCTCTGTGCAGGCGTGTGTGTGTCTATGTGTTGTCAAAGATAAGTAGGTCTGGAAACCTGGAAACTCTTACGAAATCAAAAAACCGACACACACTTACACATTTTTTGTACTCAGCAACAAGGACTCCCAGTGTGATAGAGAAGGGAGGGAAAGTGTACCTTTACAAAGTGTACCTTTACATACATTCACCCTTTCATCCTAGTCCTAGTTAAGTCTGTCTTGTTTGTTTAAAAAAGTAATTTGATTTAGCAAAAATTATTTTGTTATGCCAACTATGGACTTCTTTGGAATTTTGGGATAATTAAAAAAGTTGCTTTCTATATGGGGGAAGTAACAGAAAAAAAGAGAAAAGTAAACACATTTCTTTGGGCGACGTGTAGAAAAGGGTTTTTTTTTTTTTTTATTAAGAAACTTGCCGGAGACAATACTTTTCAATCACAAGAAAATGAACTGAAGTACAAATTGAAACTGTCCACTTCTCTATATTTCATTTCTTCAGATCTGGCAATCAAAAGTGCTAGCAGTGGGAAGAAACCAGAGCCAAAGAGGTTGAGGAACGATCAGCTCAGGGATGTGAGGCTTGGTGCAGAGGAGAGGAGCAGAGGAGGAGAAGATTGGGTTTGGTAGTGGAGGGGGTTCAGCGTTGGGAGATGATGACAAGTCATCCTGGTAAACAGTGGCATATTGTGTATTTTTAGATTTGCCCTGGATGTGCTCTCCTCTGAGCCTTGGCTCGAGGGCAGAGCGGCGTAGAGCGGCACAGAAGCAGTGGGGCTCCTTGACTGCTACATCAAGTGTCTTATTGTGTCTCCTTTAATTCATTCAGTTTGTCTGGAGGAAGATGTCAGCTGGGCTGTGGAGCAGTGGGTGTGAAGGCAGCTGGAGAGAGGCGCAGGAGTAGAGTCTTTCAAAGAGCCCTCCTCCCTTTACCCTTCATCTCCACCATCACCACCAATGGAGGCAAGGAGGCCGAGGTTTGAATAGATTTGTCAAGGCAACCACACATGTGGAAAGTCTTGCACACATGCACGGAGCACACACTCAGCCCCGGTGCTGTGAGACACTGCAGGCACAACAGCAGTCACATAAAGGCCAGGCCTGCTGGCTGGGATTAAAGATGGGTTGATGTGACAAAAGGATGGCATATCACATCGGCTGCCTCTGACATGGAGCATCATCACTTGAAGCGGTTCATCCACTGATCAGTGACTCCACTGATCCACAGGCAGACAGAAACAAACATGTAAACAGATCTGACTTTTCCTCCCACCTCCGCTGCTCTGTGGATGTGTCTAGGTCTGTGTGTGGGTTTGAGCTTAGGCAAAAAGATACATTTTCACATAACTAAACCCAGTTCTCAGCACGGACATACCCATATAAACATTTTCTTCCACTTTAATTCTGAATCACTTCCTCAGACATAATACGAATTAGCAGTACTGTAGAGCATTGTTTAAAAGTTTTAAGTGGATATATATTTGTAGTGGGGGCTTGATCTGATTCTCAGGTTCGGTATCGGTCTGACATTGGTCAATGTTTCACGATAGTTCACTGAAAAAAAAGTAACTATAGCCTAACCCAATACCTAGGTTGAGCATTTGGGCTAAGTATTTATAATATATTATATTAATATTATTTATTATAATATATAACAAGGACAATGTTACCTCTGGCATCCCTAAAATATTGACAACTTTTTATTATTGAAATTTAAGAGTGTGATTTAATTTAAACATGGATCTGTCCCTGGGAGCTGGGAGTGGGTCAAAGGTTAGGTCTACTAAACCCAACCACTACACTATCTCGCAGAACCAGGTGAAGCCTAACGTCACATATCAAACTATTTCTTGACTTCTATACACAGACAAAATGGCTTTTTGTGGAAAAGCTCTACCCTTGAACTTTTACACATCAACAACAACAGTCACTATTTTTGTAGTAAAAAAAAGGCTCAAAAATAAGCACATTGAGTGTGAATGAACAAATGATAAACACACACAGAAGATGCTTTTTTTTCTTTTGCCATATTCACTTATTTGTATGTCTGCATTTGCCTGTGTGATGATGAGTGCAAGTCAGAGATGAAGCTGCTCTGCTTCTAGGACATAAACAACACACACGCACAAAGATACAGTACACACAAGGCACAGAATAATAATGTTCCAAACCATTGTGGTAAAGGTGGTAGGCTGATTTAATGCATCCATCATTAGGTGCAAATGGGTATGTGCTTATACCCAATATAGCAATTGTCACTTGTACACGTCTGCATTAATAGAGGACATTAGTAGATGACTCCATGACTGTCAAACCCTATAACCTTATAACAAAAACTGGATGGATTTTGAATAAAATCACAGCCCTAAAGATACCAAGTTTTTAAATTACAAAACCAGTGACATTAATAAAATGAAAACATCTTGTAAGACAACGTAGCTTATTTATAATTTAAGTCTGAAACTTTAGGTCTGTTAGGCAGGGAGTCAGATAAACCTTTATAATAACCTGTCACCAATCCTGCTCTTTCACTAAATAACAAAAAACAAAGAGCAAAAAATAAAATAAAAATCATGTTACATATCGTATCGTGAGTTTAGTGTACCGTTACAGCCCTAGTAATCAGTTACAAACAACAACATTTGGCAATAAAAATATGCTGTTCAGTTTGTTGGTATTGCTGACTAGTCTTGTGTGTATGTTTGTGTTCATGTTTGTGTGTGTGTGTTTGAGTGACTGTGTTCATGAGGTTTGGCTTTACATTCCAGATAATGTTCTTGTGCAGTGTCAGTGGCCATCTATTTTATGAAACCCATTTCCAGAATTGTTAGTGTACATCCTAAAGACAATAAAATCTCAACTTAATTATGTTTTTAATGGTTTCATGGCAACTGAAGACTCTAATTGCGAACACTTTGCAAATGGAATTTTTGTCCATTCTGGCATAAGCTGCTCAACTGTCCATGGACGCCATTGTGCGACTTCCCTTTTCATGATGAGCCAGACATTTTCAACTACAGACTGCAGACACTGCAGCGTTCAGCCTTTTGAGGCAATTTTAAGAAACTGTGCAGATTTTAATTTTTTTTATTATTATTATTATAATTATTAAATGACATCTACTAAAAATATTAGTAGAGTTAATTCCTCAGGTAAGTGTATGTGTCAATTGTATCCACAAATCCTTAAATCAAACAGATGTTAAAACAAACTGCACAAACTGTGTACAGAGGTCTCATGAACCTAAACACCCTCAACAGTCTGCAGCCTAACTTCTTGGAAAATACTTCTGAGCATTTCACTCTCTAAGTGTCTGTAGCTCCATCTCATCCAGTTGCTGAATAATCTCTATGGATTAGGATGGTTTATTCATGACTGTAGTGTCCTCAATGTGTGTGTGTGTGTGTGTCTGTGTATGTTTGTGCATAAATGTCGGTGTGTGTGTTTGTGCGCTCTGGGCAGGCCACTAGAGTGTGACAGCAGGCCAGCACGGTGACAGGAGACACCATGGAGACTGTGACAGGCTGCCAGCTGTACACCATCATTCACATTTCTCTTTTTCTCACTCACTTCTCTTCACCATTCCACTCATCAATCCCCACATTCATCTCTTCATCTCTTCTCCTTCCATCTGTATTCACTCCATTCCCACCTTACCTGCCTGTCTGTTTTTCTTTTTCCACAGTTCTACCTCGTGCTTTCTCAGTGGCAATAGGATTTAAATAATTGAACACTTCTCATACTTTATTTCTGTGTCTATTTTATTCCGTCTCAGTTGAAGAGTCTTTCCATCTCTGCCTCTTCTTATTTCTGCCCACATTTTCTTTCCTGATTCTCCTTTTTTTTCTTTCCTCCTTGGACAGTGACGTAATTTGTCCCTCATCTGACCCATTTGGACTACCTAGCTTGGCCCAGCAGGTACTGATCTCTAAAGCCCATCTTCTCTCTTTCACTCTCTTTTTCTCATTTCTTGGTCCAACCTTATGGTGACTTGCTGAACCCTTAAGGGCATGAATTATCTTATGTCCAAAGAGAACAGAGTGTGTGCTGCTACTTCGGTGCCCCGACCCCACTTGCACACATTTCTATAGGACACCTATATTTATGCAGCACTCACAGTATTATGCCGCTCCTCTTGTCATGTACTATAGCATCTGCTCAGTCAATGTGTTTTCTTATGGTCGTGCTGTGTGATGTTGTTTAAATGAGAATTTACAGTAATCTGCCTTCCTAGGTTTAATCTGTAGATTTACAGATTTTAGGTAAAGCCAGACTGTTTTCTATAAAATTCAGGGATAAAGATAATTTGATTTTGGATTTGTCTTCATTTTCAAACAGAGTAGAGGCAAATTTAAAAAGACAGATGATGTGATAAAACCATATTGGTCAAATATTTGTTAATTTGATTTAATTTATTTTGCATCTTAACAACAGACAGAATGTCACTTACCTAATCCTGACTAGGTAAAATACAAAAACCTCTGAAGTTGTTACTTAACATTTATTTAACACAAACAATAGTGTAGTCAGTATGTCACAAGGTGCTGCAAATCCCCAGGATAGTGTGTCTACTGTACTTTTAATCTGATTGGCTAGTTTCAAACACCTGTATTAGCCAATCAAATGAACAGTAGAGCAGGTCATTTCCGTGAGAACAACACTACTACTGAATTATTGGTGATAATTTATATAAATACATATCTGCGTGCAGAGGGAAGTTAGAGGTCATAACTTTGTACAGCTATGTGGCCATTGTCCTTTTGGCACATTGCAATTAACTTGAGAAGCCATGTCAAAAAATAAAGTGTCTCAATAAATGCGAGGGAGCGTAAATCCTTTCCTGTCCCCTGCCTTCATCCGGACAAAGAAGGTTGCTTCAGATTTATTGTTCTGTTTAATCATCACAAACAGATAATCATTTATCTTTCCAATTATGATTTGCCATACAACCTTTATAGGCGTGAAAATAAGAAGATGGCCAATGTAGAGGATGCAGCAAAGCAATATACATATGATACGTAAAACTCACAGCCACGCACATACACTGAAGAATGACAGAAATAGGAAAATGACAAAAACAAAAGGCAAGGGACATAATAGAGAATGTTATACAGATAAATGTGTGCACGTGAATGCTAGTGTGAGTGTGTCTGTGCGTGACATTTGCATCTCTGGCTCTCAAGCACCTCTGGTCTAGGCTGGTCCTCATCAGTATGTGCATACTGAGTAAGCCCAGGTGCTGCGCATGGCGCAGAGGTCACATCAGAAAGGGCAAGTGCTAAAATGAAGCTAACACAAAAGCATGAGCATCCTATCTCACACGCTCACACTGAGCACACTGAATCGCATGCGCGTATGTTAACACATATGGATAGCCAGGAGCTTGCACACGCACCACTGAGGCTTAGCCGACTCAGTTATTCATTGACATCCACTCAGAGAAAAAAAAAGTAGGGGTAGATGAAAAAAATAAAGGTAATACATGCAAACAATGGTTCTATATGACTTCTAAGGCTAGCTGTTGGTCAGGGAAACCTGTGTAGGTCAGCAGAGGTATGCAGGGTGAAATTAAAGAAGAGCAGAATGTAAGCGACCTCGGCTCACCTGGATGGATTTACATGATGAGATTGAAGCCTGAAATATACCGAAGCACGGTTTGCAGCATCTTTGTTTGCCTTCAGGCAGGGTGGGTTAATGTACGTGTGCGCGTGTGCATTTTCTTTACCTGCTGCATCCAGTCTTGTGTGCCTTTGCTTGTCTCCTGGAGCCAGATGTTGTGAGCAGAGTCAGTCAGTGCCACGGCACACACTCTATTCTTCACTTGCATGTCCCTCTGATTCATCTGCCACAATGAGCAAATCAAATTTATGTTAGTCACCCTTTCACCAAAGAAATCACACATTTCCCATTGAGGGAAAAACAAAAAAACACATTTAAAAGACACAGACATTAAGGTGTAAGGGACACATTAACTTCTTTGTAAAAATGAAAAATAAATAAATAAATCAACTGCATATTTTTCAAATGTACGTATATTCGTCTGACACTGAATGCGTAACTTGCCTGTTACAAGTTTGATTCTGTGTAACACTTGGGCAGGCTACTCGTTAGACCATGAAGCACTGGGCCAGCACAGAGCTTTGTAACTGGCAGAAACAGATTCGACCTGGTGTATAGCATAATGTTATAAAGTAAAATATGAAAGAGCTGCTCCACCATAGCGTGTCCTTGTCACGTTCTGTACAAATGTCCTTCTCTGTGCACGTTCAAATACCTCGGTCCCCATCCTTAATACCCTTTCCCTTCACATGTCACAATGAATGTGGCATCACTAGTACCGTCTTCCTATTCCCCTCTGAATGTCAACGCCAAGGAAAATGTCACACAAAGGACTTGTTATGGCAGTACAATAGACTTCCCACACCGTCATGCTACCCTAAGGAGTAGCACAGCAAGCACTGGGAATGAGCCGTTTCACTCAGCTTGCCTTAAAGATAAAAAGGGAAGAGGACTTGCAACAATAGGTTAACAATAACTGACTATATATATTTAGTGCAGCTGGGAAAAAGACTGGTGGACTGAGGGTGGTCTTCGTGCTGCAGAATATCAGGTAGTATGGGTAGTGGGTGTGGGGTTAAGTAAACTCTAGTACAGCTGTGCAGAACAAATGTTTCATACAGTAACGTTTCATTTTAAGTTTCATCTGGAGGGAGGAAAATCTTGGCAACGCCGTGGATTATTGAATTTCCGGTTGGCCTAAAATGATGATGGGGTTGATGGCTTGGTGCAAAAGATACAGACCTGCACCAAACACTCTAGTCAACATTAAAACTAAGACCTTTTGTGATAAGGGAGAAGCAATATTAGTAAAGAGCCTTGGTATAGAATAGTTGCATAACTGCAGCAAAGTAGCATGGCCTGAAGTAGCGTAGCTTAAGGACGTGTAGTATAGAAATATCAATTCAAAGAATCATACAGTAGCAAAACCATAAAGGTGCAGAAACAGCATAGTTGCAAAGCATTGTATTGTGTAACTGTAGCACTGCATAGCTTAATCCAGAAAGGTAGCATAGCCCTAAAATGTAGCACATTGTTTTGCTGCAATGTGGCAGCATAGTGTCATCTCTCAGCTTTAAACCAAAAAGTAAAAAAAAGAACAGGATTGACACAATAGTTTAACAATCATTTGGTTCAGGAGACTAGTACTGACTGGGGATGGCCACAGCACTGCATTGTAGTGCCAAGAATGGATAGTGGGTGTGTGGTCAAGCACACTTCTGTACAGCTGTACAGAACAAATGTTAACTATATTAAAGCTTCATTTTAGGCGTCATCTGGAGGAAGAAAAAGCCTTGGCTGTGTTTGGGAATACGGTACTTCTGGTGGGCTCAAAATGGCGATGGTGTTAATGGCTTGGTGCCTGATAAAAAGACTAGCACTTCACAGTGCGATCTAGGTAATGTTAAAACTAAAGCAGGGAGTGGAACAGCAGGCATTGGCTGGTGGTTATTAGCCTTTTGCGATAAACTCAAGTGTAATAAACCCCACTTTTTAGACAGTTTCAGCTGTATGAACAGATGTCTGACACTCAGACTGAAGCTATGGCTTTCACAATCACAGAGACCAGCTCTAGTTGGCTGGCTGTACATCATAATGACAGTGGGCATTTGAATACATCCTCCCTTGCCCAGCCAAATTAAAGTGGGAGTGTATAGAGATAAATGGAATCTATTAAGGCACTAAGGACTCATACATCATCCAGCTGATAAGGCTTCCCTTGGAGTGTCTTCAACAAAGTGGAGGATAAAACAGAATGAGAGGGGAGGCACAACCATAAAGAAAAAAAAAATGTGCACAACATTAGAGATAAACAACAAAAGAAGACAGACTTGCACATGTATGAGAAGACAAATTCCCTTGCTGCCAGACACACACTTTCACACAGGGAAATACAGAGCTCATCTCTGTACTCTCTTCCTCGTCTCTGCATGGTTGAAAAGCTTTCCTCTGGCAGAACTTGGCCCCAGGGAGTAGCAAAGTCAACCTTTTAAAACTGGTGGTGTCAGTCAGGATCTGGTTTTCTGGCGCAAGCCAAACAGCCCAGTCCATGAGAATAAAGGCTGGTAGAACAGGCCAGGAAACATAGGAGAGTAGACGGACTGCCCCAGAAACCCATGTATTCAATCTGTTCAAAAAACATCACCTAAGTGTGGAGCAGGGACTTTTTTTTCTACATTCCATGAGAATACATTTGTTTCTGTATGCTTTTAAACACTTTACAGAGATTTTTATTAAAAAAACCCACCATAAATAAGAATGAAACAAAAACTTGTGGCAAAGTAAGCTGTATTCGTCAACCTGCCGTTAATGACAGGTTGTTTAAGTCTATCTTTGTTTAAAGCATTTCAACATGCCACTTTTAAGACAATAGTGCCTGAGAGTGATAACAAAGGATATGCAGATAAATGGAAATAAGACAGAGAAAAGTGTGTGACACAACACCATGTGCAGATGCCGCTGTGTGTGGGTACACACATGAATGTATGCATATGAGTGTAGGGATGAATATGAGCAGATATGAAAAAGACTGAACAACAGAAGGGCAATTTAGAGCTAGAGCAAGTGACTGACAGACAGTGGTTAAACAAAGATAGAGGCAGGAACAAAGGAAAAGGCACAGCTGGCAAGGTGGGAGTGAAGCTTACTTCTAAATGTTTCTGGACGGATGAGTGTGGAACCAAAATACTCAAGTTATGTGTTTAGACAGTGCTTACTTAAATGTGCCTCATCAAGCTGACAGATGACTGGAGAAGAAAGTTATTTTTTCACAGAGTGTAATAATGAGACATTTGGAAATCTAACAGTAGTCACTCAAATTATTTGCAACACATCTGGGTGCACCTGCTGGGTGAACACAAGTTCAGCAGAAATAAGTTTTAATGGTTAATACAATTAAAAACAGCTTATTTGACATTGTCTAACATCAAACTTTCAAACCTTTGTGTCCAATTGATCTGACTGGTGTTCCATTATAATGATGTTGGTAATTGATGTTTGAGTGCTTGAATTACACAAACCAATTCCTCAGAAAGTTGGACCACGCTTTAAAATTGCCACAGTACTGCCAAAGATCAAAGATGGATTTTAACAGAAGGTGCATAAACCAGCACCTGTGATTGTATGGGGCTGAGCACTGCGTTTATTCAAAGGTATTACTCATTCCCCAGACATGCATTGAGAAATTTAGAAAGTAGAAGAAATGTTGGTCATTCCACAAACTGCTACAAAGAACCTTTTGAACATTTGTGTTTTGCAATAAACCCATCCATTAAACAGATAAGTGCATTTTTTTAATGCCTTTAGAAATGTCATGGGATTTGAACCACGGCCCTACAATCACAGGCCTGTAATCAGAAGGCCAGTGTCTGTCCATAGAGTTCCTTTGCTAGGCTGGCCTCCCTGCTGTCCAGAAATAATATAAATCGGACAAACCGTGATGTTTAAGGTAGCTTAAGTTAAAGTATGAGCCAAACAAAAAAATATTTTGCAAAAGGCAACAGTTATTGTCCCTTCACTTTAAATAATTAAAAAAGTGTTCCAATCTGACTTAGAATCTGTGAAATAAAAAATTAAAGACTGTTAGAGAACTCTATCTCCCAACCCTAGCTACACGCTGTAAATCACTCCATGACACTTGGCGTCACCACAATACTTTAACACGTGTGGTTCGCTCTGGTAACACTTGGGGTAATAGATTGACAAGTAATGACTCTCGAGAAGACTTTTTTATGCAGTGTGGCCTTCAACCACAATAATTTTGACACCACTGTCTCTGGTGTTTAACAAGCCACACTGACAAGTGTGGATAGCTACATGTTGAAAGAAAAACATGAGAATCCTTTTCTTGCACTTGGTGGGTGACACTCAAGAACCACATGCTTCCAAAACAGAGCAGGTTTTCTTATCAGATATCACTCATCCTATTATTAGGTGTCAACGCTAAGTTCCCCAGCTGTTTCAACTCCTTCTACCCCTGTTTGAAATATTTCAAGTTCTAAAATATACCTAGGCAAAGACCAAATCAACCATAAATTGCTCACGGTGGCCGTGCCAGCACACAATTGTGTAATAAAATGATCCTCTATATACATAGCATGGATGAAGATGAATATGTTAAATGTTTTTAGTGGTCATCAAGACAAGGAAATCACTGTTTAATCGCAGCACTCTAACAATGTGAACTAGTGTTAGGGATTTCTTTTGTATCCTGAATGTTAAATGTGCTAATCCACTGTGTAACCACAGACTGCAGCTCTAACAGGGAAATGGACCAGCTGTCGTGATCAGTCTTGTATCGGACAGGGAAAACATGTAACATGTGGAAATACTTGTTGAACTAAAATCTACACGCAGATGTTGAGACATTTGCCATGTCTCTGCTGGCCTTTCCTTTTAATGTTAAAGCAGCTGGATTTGCAAGTGAAAAGCTTGGGTGGATACTGCATATGGAAATCAAAAAAGATTTGAAAGATTAAGGAGGTGAAAGAAACAAACAAGCGGACACACATAATAAAGGCTCTAGGGATGTTTTAATGAGAGTGTAGCCAAACAGCATCGCATGGTAGTGTGCAAATGACGATGGAGGTGAAAAAAAGGAAGGGAGAGCAGAAGATCAACTGATGGAAATTAAGGAAAGAGACATGTTGTGAAGACTTCAGGAAGGAAGGAAGGGCAGTTCTGGGCCATGTTGAGGAGTTCCCAGATGATTGGGAGACTACAGCGGCAGTGATTAGGGAGACAGGTAGGAAGGTGCTAGGTATGTCCTCTGGGCAGAGAAAGGAGGACAAAGAGACCTGGTGGTGGAATGATGACCTGGTGGTGGAATGATGACCTGGTGGTGGAATGATGACCGGGTGGTGGAATGATGACCTGGTGGTGGAATGATGAGGTCCAGGAGAGTGTACAGAGAAAGAGATTAGCAAAGAAGAGATGGGACAGTGAGAGAACAGAAGAGAACAGACGGGAGTACAAAGAGGGTACACGGGAGGTGAAGAGGGAAGTGGCCAAGGCCAAACAAAAGGCATATGAGGAGTTGTATGAGAGTTTGGACACAAAGGTAGGAGAAAAGGTGTTGTATAGATTGGCAAGACAGAGAAATCAAGCTGGGAAGGATGAGCAGCAGGTGAGGTTGATTAAGGACAGAGATGGGAATGTAATCACAAGTGAGGAAAGGGTGCTGAAAAGATGGAAGGAGTTGTTGAATGAGGAAAATGAAAGGTAAACTAGAAATGAGGACTATTGGGAAGAAGGTAGATCAGATTAGAAGGGGTTGGGATGAAGTTAGAAAAGCCCTGAAGAGGATGAAGAGTGGAAGGTCAGTTGGTCCTGATGACATACCAGTGGAAGTATGGAAGTGCTTAGGAGAAGTGGAGGTAGATTTCCTGACTGGGTTGTTTAACAGAATTTTAGAGACTGACAAGATGCCTGATGAGTGGAGGAAAAGTGTTCTGGTGCCAATTTATAAGAAGGGTGATGCACAGAGTTGTAACAACTACAGAGGGATAAAGTTGATGAG
>NC_024328.1:18297282-18359702 GCF_000523025.1 Cynoglossus semilaevis
CCAAAGAGGAGATATATGGATGCAGTGAGGGAGGACATGCAGATAGTTGGAGTCAGAGTAGAAGATACAGAGAACAGGGAGAGATGGAAATCAATGATTTGCTGTGGCAACCCCTGAAAAAGGGACAAAGCCAAAAGAAAAAGAAGGGATGTTTTAATGATCCCAATGAAGAGGTTTTTTTCTCTGCCCTCACTGAAAAGTCACATCACACAACTGTTTACACTTTTTCCAATGTAATTTAATTCCTCTCTGGCACCATTGGAGGACCATCGTGTTTATATATTGTATGTGTCTAATTGAGCTTAATACAGAAGCCTTGACATCATTCAGTTTTCATTTACAAAAGAGAAATGTGTCAATGAGTCAACTTTCAGCATTATTATTATTATTATAAACTAAAATGTATTTTGAAGTTTGATTGGAAGTTGAAGTCTTCTGAAATGATAAATTAACTAGTAACAGGTCTGGTTATTGACAATGGGTATTAAATGTCACAGTTTTGTGCTGAAAGAGCTATAGAAAGAGTTCCCAGTATAGCTTCAACAACAACAAAAAGTGTGGATATGGTTTTATGACCTGCCTGTATTCCAAATTTATCTTGTATTATCTAGTATCCAAAATATTCATCTCAATTTTAATTTGCATTTACTGGTCAACTACATAAAAATATTCATTATTCATTTTGATGTGATTCAGTAGCAAAGTTGCTATAGTGTCAGGAATTGAATGTATCTGTAGCAAACACATTAGGTTGAACAATAAAAAAACAGTATTTTCTTGTTTCTACTTTGTCCTTTAAAAAAAGAACATCCTAATTTCAAGAATGTCTCATGTATTTAGCACAGAGGTATGTTTGTGTGTATATACAGGAAGGAGGGAATGGTATGTATTAGTAATGTTTATTTATCTAGACAAGGAGTTGAAATAAGTGTCGGGACATCATTTAGCAGCATGGTAAGCTAAGCTCTGGTCGAGATAAATACTTAATTTCCCTCTTCTCCCTGTGATGCTCCCCTGCTCCGCTGATGCTACATCTAAACACCGGCAATAATAAAGACAATTATTTAGGCCTTTGATAATTATGTGTCAAAGGAAGCAAAAGCCACTAGATAATTGGGCGAAAAGTGAATGGTAATCCACAGTTGAGAGATCCCTGTGGGGAGACAGGCAGCTTCATCCCTAAAAAGAATATAGTGTGAAAGAAGAGAGAGGGAAACGCTAGGAATCCAGAAAGGGAGAAAGATGAGACCTTGCTCACTGTCAGATAGTCGATGTGAAAAGCCACAATTATACAAAGAGAGCAAGTGCATACAGAGAGCAGCAAACAAGGGATGAGGAAATCAACAGATAGAGAAGGAGAATGACAAAAGTGAGGGAGATGAGGAAAGATGACAAAATACAGAGTGGTAGTGGGTGTGTACAAAGACTGAGCAGAGGCCAAGGGGAAGAAGGAAGAGAAAGAGAGTGGGAGAGGATGTGTTGATGCCAGTCACTGACGAAGCTTATAATGTAGCAGCGGCGTCCACTGCCAACAGACACGGATAATCTCGGACTACCCACTGAGCACTGAAGCACTGCTTAAATATTTGATTGATTAACTGTCCCCCTGTTGCCAGAGAGTAAGAGGAGAGTATCAGAGAAGCCAGGGCGAACACAGGAAAAACAAACAAACAAACATGTATGCGGGCGAACACCGGAAGCCTGAAAACACATGGTGCGGCCACACCAACACATACTCCCCCATAAATCCCTACATGCCAACATTGGAACAGGAGCAGTAACACAAACACATACAGATATTACACACTGCGAGCATGTGTGGTGTCTGTGATGTAGTTGACTGATCTCCTGACAGTGGTTTCATTTAATCATAAATCAATAAGGACAATGGACCAATAGATCAACAGCAGTTAGGTCGATGATTCTCGACTGGACGTGGCTTTTAAAGGAGTGTGTGGGACTAAATGTACTGCATGCAGGGAACTTTACAGGAAATAAACCATTGAATCCTGCATAATTTGTTTGATAAGCCCAGAATTTAAATGACAAGTAAGCTTAGTATGAGGGGAATAATTCCATTCAAACTTCTGCTAACTGCTGCTGACACAAGAAAGGAGTGGTTGACAAGGGAGATCGGGGTTAGCTTAGCTTAGCCATATACAAATGAGACTATTGTATTTATAAATGTCCAAATATGGAAAGGCATTCCAAATTCATCAATTTCAAATTGTTTAAAAAAAGGTTTATATTCACATATGAAAGTTTTGTCATGACATGTTTGATATGAGGATACTTTTTTGAAGCTATCGTTCAGTAACAGGCTGCTCAATTTGACTAAAATGGTCAAAAGGTTAATTTCTTACCTCCAAAGGTCTGTCCATCTACAAAGCTAAATATATTTCTTGTGGCTGATGATTTTTTTTTTTTACAAGGTTCACATTTACTTTTTTCCATAACAGCAACGTTGTGCCAGAGCACTCACATCATGGACTAATTTGTTCAACCTTTAATGTTTAATGTTTCTATCTACGAATCTCGTGTCAAAGAGGATGACTCAAAGTGACATTGTTGCATGTTCATTTACTCTACCTTTCCTGTCTGTGTCACACCCATACAAACACACACACACACACAGCTCACTGTTCATCCCTGACTGTGAAAACACAGGCAGCTGGCCCCCCACACTCCAACACCCTCCACAGGAAGAGACAACAACAGCACTTCCTGTGGCTTTGAAGCACAGGTCCCAGGTCCCCTGTCTGTCCCGGTTTCCTTTGTCTTAACCGCAGGAAGGAAGCCCTCTCTAGCACGAGGCCACAGGGCCCTTGGGAGTGTAAGGGAGTGTGTGTGTTTGCTTGTCTTGGTGTGTGTGCATGTGCATCTTTCAATAGTGTGGAAGTGTGTAGAGATTTTTTTGCTCACAGAGGTCACATTAATTTACTCACTGGGTTTTCCCCCTCTGACTTTCCAGTGCATGAACTCGTGCTGCAGCGAGGGCGTGGAGAGGAAGTGAGTGAGGGAGAGAGCAGGAGAAATCTGCGATAACTTCCACCTTTTCTTCGCCGTTTCCTCCCAAAACTGTTGCCCACATGCATGATGGAGGGAAGATGAGTAAAGGAGATGGTGGTGTGGGACTTAAATTTAAAAGCAACTGTGAAGGAGCTTTAAAGAACCGTGTTAGGGACATGTGAGCATTGAAAATGTCTAATGTCACAGATGACAAACAATGTAGTATATGTATGCATGTGTGTGTGCGTGTGTGTGATACGTGTATATGTGAACTTGTGCAGACACAGCACGGACAGGGAGGAAAAGGAAGTCCAGCAAATATTTCCTGACACAGCAGAAGTGGGGAATTGTTATGAACTGGTGAAAACAAAAGGCAGAGGATGAGGTGCAGCGTGCCAGGAAACCTGCTGGCTGTGGGTGCTGCGCCCCACTTGTGCCCGCATGGAAAACAAGAGGATTATGGGAAGTCGGGAAGTGAGAGGGATGGGATGACGAGGAAGAGAGGAAAAGATGAATGATGAGTTATGGACAAAAAAGTGCTAAATGGCAGAATGGTGCAAATATATGCATTTGCTGTTTATGTATCAAGTGCTGTTTATCCATGAAGTCAACTAAGTTTCAGGTTCAGCACCAGAATGTATTGTGTCTCAAAGCATGTTTATTATTATTACCACAGGGGTTTTATTTCTCATAGTTCCTGATAATTCCACTAATTGATAAATTACTCTGGGTCATTACTTGATTGACACATATTAATATCTGGAAGGCTTCAGGTTCAAGTCCACCAGCTGCCAAGTTACCACTGAGGTGCTCTGAGCATGGCACCGTCCCCACACACTGCTCCCTGGGTCCTTAAAGCTGCCCACTGTTCACTTTGGTGATGGGTTAAAAGCAGAGGTCACATTTTGGTTGTGCCATCGGTTATTACTGAAAAGTATACCACTATTTCACAGCACACTATTTAAATATTTTGTAATTACTACCTGCACAGTGTTAAAAGGTCTGAAAAGCTTGGGTGAATAAATTAAATGACTTACTGTCACTTCATCAACATCATCTTGTATAGGTTTTCACATTAAAGTGATACTGATGCAATTAAGAAGGTGGACAAAGTTTTGGATCAGCAGTCGTTAAGGAGGTTCATATATTGTTTAGTAAAAGCAATTAGAGAATTTCTCCCAATGATGATTTCTAATTAGATATCATTCTTCATTAGAGTGGAATAACAGCACAGTAACTAATTAAAGCCCTGTGTTAATTAAAATACATATTAGTAAAAAACCAAAACAAAAAAAAAAACAGCACAGGCTACATATAATTGGCAACATCTTTATCATTACCAACATCAACTGCCCATGGTCTACGATGGGATATGTGAAAGTTACTTTTGAACATTAAAAACAGTCAAATCACCTTCCTGCCACTTTCTCCCACTCTCCCTTTAAAAGTGCTTCTTTCTTGTCTTCCTCCCTGTCTCTCAACCCTCCGGCAATGCTGTAAAATAGAAACCTAACCTCAATATTTTCCCTCACAGTGCTGGGACTTGCTGTCCCATTAAATTCCCTTTCCCATGTGTCAGCTTGCACATTTCCACCATGAAATTTTTGTATAATTAAACTTTCTTAATGATTTATAAGCCATAATAATAGCCGTAACTATTTCAGAGCAGGTTAAAGGGACAGCCTTTAAGTTCACGCCGGGGGATGACCCTGTTTTAACAAAGTTTCGGATGGGTGACTCTCAGCAGGAGGTGAGGATGGATTGGGTGAGGGAGAAGAAGACTGACGTAGGGCTAGAGCAGGAAAGAGGGCCTAACAAGGGTGAGTGGAGGAGGAGGAGAAACAGGAGGCTGAGACCTTTGTGTCGTAACTGACTTCTGACATCCAGGAGCACCTGGAGATCCATTAACCCTGGCTTGGAGGAGATAGCTTACAGTGGTGTCAGAAAAATGGGGAAGGAGGGAGAGAGGGAGAGAGAGAGAGAAAAAGAAAGAGAGAGGGGGAGAGAGAGAGAGCAAAGCAAAAACAAAGTCTAAACACTGAAACAATGAAGGACAGAAAATGCACAACACTGTTGATGTTCATTAAACCAAATTGTTTTAACGATATTAAGATGGGGTCGACTGATCTTTTAATGTATGTTGAAAAAAGTTCTAGTTTCAAAAGAGCTTCATAAACCAACAATCACTGGTTGGGGAAAAAAACAAAGAGAAACAAAGTTTACTGAACAATTTTGAAGCAGTAATGAAGTTAATGTCTAAATGACACACAACACACACACACACACACACACACACACACACAGATGTTTGCTCTCGGCTGCCTCTCTGACGACAAGGCTGATATGATTGCCACTTAGGAAATCAGTGTGTTTGCACACCACTCTAAGCTCTGCCAGAGCTAATGTGTTAAATATCCATCGGGTACTGCTGTCCATTTCAGATATACACAGACGCGCACACACACACACACGCACATTCCATGTAATAACCAAGCCCATCAGTTGAGCCAAAAACCTTTAATAGGAGTACATTGTGGAACTTTAAACCAGCTAAGATGTGCAATTCTCTCTAATTTCATCTAAATTTGTAATGATAAAAATGAAGTGATGTTAAAAAGTTTGGAAATGTTTGTGTAAATGTGTGACTTTTTTGAGTCTATTTTCCATCATGGAGAACTCATTCCCACTCTGTACAAATTAATTTCAATGCCACACAAGGTCCAGTTTGGTTAATGTTTATTTATTTATTTATATTTTTTAAGGTGCAGTCTGCTAATGGCAAGATTTACTAAATATCTCAGTCGGCTGTGTTTTCACCTTAGCTGTGAAAGGGGGAGGAGAAAGGAGGAGGTAAAAAGGCAAAAACAAGAAATCTGGAGGCGCCTGCTGCTCCACACATTACTGGCAAATCAGGTATGTGAGTTTGAATGTGTGTGTGTGTGTGAGAGAGAGAGAAAGTGAGAGAGAGAGAGAGAGTGCATGTGTATTTGTGTGCGTCCCTTCAGGGCTGCAGGAGTTTGATTCTCAGGGGAGGTGTTTTGTACAAACTTCTAGGGCCACTCGACCCTTCGCTGAGTGAGAAGCCACACATAGAAATTAAAAAAAAGAAGTTTGGGGAACAGGAAAGGAGGGAGTTTTAAAGAAAGTGACAGAAAGAGAGTCCCGCCCTTCAGTTATCACTCTCTACTCCTTCATATCTGCATGTCTCCTGTGCCGTGGGGTGCAAGGGGGAATGAAAGTCCCCTGAAAAATAGAAGAAGAAAAAAGAAAAATTTGGTGATCCCCTTGAACTAAAAGGAGAGGGAGAAAGAGAGAGAAAGAGTGAGATGGAGGTAAAATATACAGAAAGGCCAAATGGAATTAATGGAAATATATAACAATCTGAAATTAGCTTTTCATTGCCACCAGCCATGATTTAAAGCAGATTTTTAAGGAGAGAAAAGATGAGTCAGAAAAAAAGAAAGAGGGAGCGAGAAAAGGGTTGAGGCCATATAACAAATTGGACAGACTGGAGGAAGCTACAAGTTAATTTGCCTCATCTTGTTAAAAAAAATAAAAAAAAACTTTGTAGTTTTCCAGGCAGATTTGCTTAAATTATGACTTTAATGCCCAAAGTAATCAAGACATCAGGATGAAAGATTAGGAAAAAATAACGCTAATGTAGGGTTTAGGAAAATACAAAGCAATTCAATTAGATGATTAAATAGCCTAAGCAAAGAAAAAAAAATCTAAATATTCGTTATGTCCTTAGAAACATTTTCCCTTTAGGCAATACATTTTTAATTTCAAAGATAGGGAAAATGAGCAGGAGGAGTAAAAATCTGTTTTTCTAGCTTATTTAAAAAATAAGATTGCAAAAACTAAGTTAAGTAGCTACAATTAATGATATTACTTTAATTAAAAATTTCAAGCAAATCTAAAAAAATGTTATTATTATTATAATTAAGAATTAGATTATACACACTTCCTTTCCCAAAATACTCCCTTTTATAATATTATACTTCTGTAATTGTTCTACATTTTTTCATTTTGTAGTTTATTAAGGCGCAGTAAAAAACAAAAAACAAAACGGCATGCAATACCCCAGAGTATTTAATGGAATCTGCCCGGTGATACCCTTAATGAATTAAATGTAAAATTTACCAAAAAGTAACACAAACCATTTACAAGTGCTTTTCAAAAGCTGTATTGTTGATTAAAAACAAAGCCTGAGAGAAAGCTGTAGTACCTGTTATATATAGTATTTATATATATATATATATATATATATATATATATATATATATATATATATATATATATATAAATACTCAAAAAAAAACACATGCTGAGCGTGTGCACACACAATACTTTATAAAGAATATTATTAATCTTGTAAAAAAAGCAATTAAATCAAAGTGGTATGGAGCCTGGAGCTATAAGGACTGTCAATTCTGCTGGAAATGCCACAGAAGATTACAGTTGGGTTTGTGGATTCCATGAACCCTCTTTTTGATTAGGGAGTCAATTATTTCTCATTACTGAAGATGCTATTTCGGAGAAAGACCTTGTCAGTCAATCATGCAAAAAGTCCTGCAAAAGCGTGAATAAACCATTAAAAAGAGCGACAGATGGGGGTAGGGAGAGAGAGGAAGCACACTGACCCTTTTCCCCACCCAAACTCCTACTTGTAGTCAAATTACCTTTTTAACTATTACACCTCTGTCAGGTCTTTGTCAGCCAGTGGTAATTAGGCCTTCAGTGAAGAACATTTAAAAAGAAAACAGTATATTTATTAGTTTATCTCAGGAAAAAGAGGCATTTACTCAGAGCTGAAGGTAAGTTTGAATGTGGTGATTATCCTGTCATTTCAGGCTGTTTGTCGCAGTGTGTGTGTGTGTGAGAGAGAGAGAGAGAGAGAGAGACAGTAAATAGGTGTCTGTTTGTGTCAGCTTGAGGCAAAGCTGGTGTGTACGACTGCAGGTAACGTGCTGATGCGGATGGACACAAGCATGGGCATTCATACATATATAATATATATACTCGTTTGAGTGTGTGTGTGTGTTTGTGCACGTGCATTCTTCAGCATTATTCACACTGATAGGCAAGCATAGCACATTTCTCCTGTCCTCTTTGTTCTGCGTTGAGTTTGACACCTCTAAACAATAGCAGCGCTTCACTTTGCCCAGCCCCATCCCACTGCCAGCCACACACTGCATGGACGGGAGCTGCCAATTAGCACCATCAAACATCCCTCATCAGCTGTCTCCATCAAAAAAAAAAAAACTCCATTGTATTTTTCCATAGTAACTTCCAGTATTTTTAAGAAACAATCACATTGATTAGCTAGAAAAGCACCATGACTAATTATAGGGTATAGATTATGTAGGGTAAAAAATAAAACAGCTGCCGACATGAGATGGGTGAGCTCCGAACACTCACTCTGACACTGCTGTCCAGAGCTGGTCATTATTTTGAGGAAGTGTCTTTCTTAACCAGGCCTGAATGAAAATTAAGTTTCTTGTTCATCTCCAGAGTTTTTAAATTTTATTTTATTTTTTTATATTTTAGCTAAACAGTGCAGTCGTGTTAATACTTTCCTTTGTCTCATACAGAGAGGCTGTCAACACCACTCCCCGTTTATCTCCCTTTGTGTAGTGCCATGCTGGGTGAGCAGTGTTTTTAGGTGGCCACAGGGCAGCCAGACGATGTGGTGTGACCCCCGAGGGACCGAGGGTCAACGTGGGGAGAGAGATGTGCAAAGGGGTAGGGGGCCTGTCATTGAGAGAGGGGTCTCAGAGGGCTAGAGGTGAGCAGAGGTGTCTGTGAGATGACTGTCGCTCCCTTTGGTGGTCCGAACCCTGTTCATTAACCAGCAACCCGTAGGTTGACCAAACAGAAATAAGGGGTCGTAGTGGAGGGACAGGAGGCTGTGGATGGGCGCAGAGCACCATAGTGACCACAAGAGACCTGCTGTCTCTCTGCCTTCCTGTCTGTCCGAGGGTAGATCTGTGTCACAAGGGATCGGCTTTTTAACAAAACACAAACACAAACAGGAGCACAGGCACACACGCACGCACGCACACACACACACACACACACACACACACACACAACACAAGCACACAAACACCTGTACTGCTAAGGGAACAAAGGACAGGCAGTGCCCCCTAGTGTTTCTATCTCATAGAAATTAGAGCAAATCACCTAACCATCCCTCCACATGCAAGGCCACAAAAGCAGACATATCAGGGGGGCAAAAAAAATAAGGGGAGCAGGAGGTGAAGAGCAGAGGAGGCTCCCCTTGAAGGTGTCATCACATCGGAGACACAGGGGTAGAGAATGGGGTGAGAGAGGTTAAGGGAAGCAGGGCACGGGGGGTGAGAAGAAGAGAGCAATGAGAAAGGGGTGGACAGCTAAAGAGTGAGCAGAACAGATGCGGGTCATACTGTAAATGTCAACTTGTAAATGGTGAAGGGGGGTTGTTGTAAAGATGTGTGACATGACCGAGATGTTTTAAATATTGAGAGAGTGTGAAATATACAGATGACGGGGCAAGCATGAAAGCTAATGTCAGAGGAGTCCATGAGTGTGATTCCACCTAACAGTGTACTTTACACACACACACACACACGTACACAGCCTTGTAACTGTAACCTGTATATAAGAAATGGACTTTGCCTTGATAAAGCCTGTCCATTTTCACTGTAGAGTATTTCATGATATGTTATGTACTTTGTAAATACTACAGTAAATCAATAAAGGAAGGAAGGAAGGAAAAGCTAGTTTTACGTCTTTTTAAGAGAAAATATTGTGACATTTACAACTGTATAATCAGGAAAGTGTTGTCTAAAGTGTAAAATTAAACAAAAAAAAGTCTGTCTATACTGGAGCAAAATATATTAATTAAGCCATGCTCAGGAAAAATCATCAGATGAACAAACCTGACCTTTATCTTTTTTTTTCAAATCTGTCTAAATCTTGAAGACCCATCCTGAAACAAGGACTATCTTTTGGTGAGTCTTCCATTCATCTTCAAGCCAGCGTCAAAAGGCTGCTGCTTTCTCAGAAGTCTCTCATTCTTTTACTTCTCACTTTACTTACTCTACCTTCTTTTTTCCTCCTCATCGTATTTCACAGCACATAAAGCCTTAAAATGGCACATAAAACAGTTCATCTCCTTTCACTGTAAGTTTTCCAGGCTTAAAAATTAAATGTGTTTTACTACAGGTACATAACTAAAACATACCCTTGAAAAAATGCCGTAAAGGAATTCAAACTGGGTTTTCCATAAGCATCCACGGCTGCAGGGAAGGAAAGACATCAGCTGAACAGTCCACTATGGAGTGTTTCAAGCCTGACGTGCAGAAATGCAGTGACTAAAAAGCTGTGAGCTGCTTATTCTGTAGGTAAAAGAAAATGTGATACAGAAAAAGTCTTCACATCCAAAGTGAAAGAATTTAGCGATGAGGCTCTAAAGCAGGCAGTGCTAAAAACACCACAGCACACCAGCTCGCCACTGAATGAACTTTAAAAGCAGTGAAAGACGGAGAGAGCAAAGAGTGAAGGAGGCGTGCGTGGCTGGAGGTGGAGAATTTAAAAGGAAGAATGAAAAAAGCTAAAAGCAGAGGCAAAGAAAGAGAAGCAGAGGAGGGCGAGAGGGTTTAAACTTCAACCTCGGAGTCAGTGGGTTCAGTGACATTTGCACCAGGATCTGCCTCACTGCTACTCACAGCTTTTCACAAACAACACTTTCCCTCCTTTCAATCCCAATTCTTTTTCATCCACCTACATTTGCTGCAGAATGAGAACATTCACAGTGTCGAGGGCAGGAGGAAAAAAATACACTGGACAGAATGGGCGAGTTTCACTCATTGATGCCTGCATAACAATTTGCCACCCCATATGTCCTCCTGATTCTTCTCTTATATTGTATGCATACTTATGGCAGGATTAACAAGGGAGAAAATGAAAAAAAAGAATAAGAAAAATGACATGTGACAAGCGATTCATTTGAGCTGTCAACATGTCATCTTCACCACATTCAAACCTCATGTCATGCTGCTCCTGTTCCTTCACTGGTGAAGGTGACCTAGGTCGCAACCAGCCAACACCCCCACACACAGCAGGTGAATACAGTGGCAACAGTCAATGTCAGTGAATAAATGGCAAATTAGTGTAAAATGTATTAATTAAATAAAATGTGCAATTAAAAGACACAATATATAGAAATATGGAAAATATAGAGAAGAGTTGAAAGAAAGGTGAGTAAAAATTTACAAATGAAATCCTGTATTATTTTGTAAGGATGTTATTAAAAAACAAATCAACAGAACCACAGAAAAGAATTTTCAATACAAACAGAATAAACTTTGAAAGTGATGAAGCTTTTAGAAGGAAAAAAAGGGTGTTTTGGATGTTCTGGTGAAAAAGATCAAATAAAATAAAAAAATTCTGAAAGGGAGACAAACAGAAGTGAGGTCACGGTGGAGCTATGGATCAGGTGTCAGAGAAAGCACCAAGGCCAGCGTGAAGATGAGGTTAAGAGAAAGAGGAGAAAAATAAAACTGTGTAAGATCAGAGAACACGTGGAAAAGATCACGAAATGAATGCAGACGTAGAAGGATTATGGATGAGTGTGGAGAGAAAATACACACGTGTGTACTGACTTAACACAGAACTGTGTGAGCATAAAAAAAAAAACAGTAATGTGGAGTGTGTTGACGACGGGGGCAAGGGGCAAAAAAAGAATGAACCAGTGAAGGGGTTTTCATAAAGCGAGCGAGAAAAGGATGGTAAAACATAACAAACGTGGCGAGGGGCACATGGGAGACAAGACGTGGAAAACTAAGCCCAATGGGCTCTAGAGAGTGAATGAAAGAGCGAGTGAGCTCTGAAGTACAGGGCAAGGAGGAGAGCAGGACCTTGCCTCTGTGGCGACGAGCTGATGGAACCGAGAGGGAGGCAGACAAAGACGCATGCTGATCTCACATGCTGCAGAACAAAGAAGAGAGGTGCATCATGGGAGTCTGAGCCCTACACCACCATTGACGCCATACTGGATGAACACACAGTGGACCGCGTAGGGAGAAAATGTGAGCACATAGATGGCCATAGTGTAATAGGTAAATTAGGAAAATGTCAATTTTAAAACCTATGTCCTCTATCTTTTCAATATAAGTTTTTATTGTTGAAAAACAAGGTATACCACGTGATGCAGTTTTACAAGGTAGCCTTTCTCCCATTATTGTTCTTAAAAGACGGTCCATTATTAATGCTGTTTAAATCTTCTCCTTATGATGGACAGGCATTTCTCCAAAGAGTAATACATTGTGTCTTTACCGTAGCAGTCTTTCTAAAAGTAGCCCTCAATCTATGTGGCTGTGTTCATCATGGAGGCATGGGCCTGAAGGTCACACTCATTCAGCAGCAGATTTAGCCCACAGCCTTTACATACATTTCTTTCTTTATTTTGAATATATTTGTACATATATTGGATGTAGAAATAATGCCTAAAATGTTAATTCATTGTTAAGGATTATTCAGTGCATCCATCCACATAAGTTGCTTGTGTTCATAGACAACACACTTTTTTTTTTGCTTGCACAATGAGGGAAAATGTTTCAAAATAGCACCAGGAGTCTAAAACCATCGCCCACCATGTGTTTGTGGAGTCTTCAACTTCTGGACGTCTTGTCCACCTTAAGTCAGAGCAGCCTCACTCACAGCCAGCACAGAGGGGTAAATAAGTCTACAGCTGACAAGCTGACTAATACAACTGTCAAATGGATTGTAACTGTTGAGTGATTAATATTAATATTGTTGAGAACAATCACCAAAGTTTTGAGAGCACCACTCTATAAGAATGTTAACACTAAGGTATACTTTTGTATATATATTTTTCCATGTTTATAATTCAATTTTTTGGATTAATTTTTTTACACAAATAAAAACATGTGTAAAACACATACATCTACCTGTTGTTAATAGTCTTAGTTCCTAGAAATAAACAAAAATATTTTAAGCAAATTTAGGAATTTTTATTTTGAATAATCCTGATTATGTTTTCTTCTATGATCACGATCAAAGGTGATAAATTGTGGCAAATCCACAGTTTTCCTGTCATTAATCAGATTAATAAATTGAATTGATTGCATTAGTCTCAATCATATCCAGAGAAAACAGAGGCTGCAGGGAAAAAGTTCCAACTGGTTTTGATTTGTTTTGAGGGGGGGTTTCTAACAGAATTATCACAAACCTAAAAGAAATATGATAAATCTTAGCTCCATCTTTCTACTGTTTTTAAAAACCACACTATTACTCCTGTCTCTTCTCTCTTTCTGTCTCTCCTCTTTTCATCTGCTCTCTCTCACTCCATTTCCCTCTCTTCCTGCGGCAGGTCTGATATGCCAGAGCAGCAGCAGCTGAACTCTGAGTAGCACTGTCTCCGGGAAAAAAACAAAGTGATCAATGTGAGAAGGCACGGGGCGCTCATGGACAGGCCAATCAATGGTGGAAAGAACCTTGCCCAGGGCTTTATGCAAATGGAAGCACGTCCCGTAACCTCAGGAGTGAACATGCGCACTGTAGATCAATGGGACGAGGGGAGAACCTTACAGCAAGATCAGCCTCAGCCAGTAAATATGTAATGATGAATCCCTCAAGATTAAACTGAACTCAAATGAACTTCAACTAGCGGGGCTTCTTGTATCATAAAAGTGGCAAAAAAGAGCATGTGTGGAAGGTGGAGGTGGGGTAAGAGGTGGGCGGAGTTGGACAACAGAGAGGGAGAGATTAGAAGGAAGCGCCGCACAATGATGCATCGTGGACAGATGGACTTTTCACTTCATTTTTACTGGAGAGGGTGGAGAAATAAATACAAAAAGGTGATAGACTCACCTGAACCAAACGTCTTTGAGATATAATGATTTTTAATTATTTCACCATTATGTCTCCCTGTCACCAAACAGGGTGAAAAGATGGGATAGACGCCTGTGACGTTGATTTAAAATCATCAGCCGTCACGTTGGAAGAAAGTTACCGACCAAAAACTTAGCCCTAAAATCAGCAGACAAAATAATTGACAACAGTTCACCTGAAGAACTGACACCCACTAAGAAACGTGAAGTTGCCCAAAAGAAGCAAAAACAGATTCACAGACAACGGCTGCTGATTTTACAACACAAACAGTTGAAGCTTATTGACCACACTGGTGTCAAAGCTGGAGGTGAGAGCATCAGCTCTGTGTCTGCCTCCGGTGTGCTGAGTGTATTATACACTGACAGAAGCTAAAGCAATGTCTTGATTTAGCCTTGGTTGTCAAATTTGTTTTACATGACCTTTTTTAATCTCGGATCCTCCAGAAGAAAACAAAAGTACGGAAACACACGTATTGTTTTATGTATTTATACCTGCAGCACTTGCAAAGCAAGGTTCAGGGAAACAGCTTTTAAAACAGGGAACAAAAGGTGAATCACATCCCTGAGAGCTACTCCTAACAGTCTACTTTGTCTGAGTTCTACTTAACAGCCCTTCAGGAAAATCTGTATTTAAACACCGCTGCTTATACTACATTCACTGAAAAGGAGAATTAATTAGATACAGTAGTATTAGTAATACTGTGTTTGCAAATAGTACAGAGTAAAAAAACAAAATAAAACACACAATTTTACTCATGGACAACTCCTGATGCTGTATAGCTTGGTGAGACTGGTAAATTATTGCAGATTATTGATGTAAAGATCAAAGATCAAAAAAGAGCTGAAGACAGCAGACCAACCCGCCACTAACAAATGGAATTAATATGAATTTAACAATTCTAATTATCAATTTAATTCCTTATTTATTCTCACTGTGTTAGAAAATAAAATATAGCACAAATACCATGTACAAATACTATGGGTTTGTCAGGTTTTGTAATTTTTTTATTTCCATTTCAAGCATTCTGGCTTCCCATCATGTTTAGTTGATAGGCAAGGTTGTCCAATCAGAGCCTGAGAACAGGCTTTAAGCTTTTTGGTTTAAGAAAATAAAATAGTCCAGTTGCTAATCTGAGGAATGGGAATTCGTTTCACCCTTCAAAAGGGTTTTCAGGATGAAGGCAGAATCTCTTGGCACAAGTGATCTTTGTTTAAAGAAAAAAAAAATACCTGTAATTATACAATGATACCAGAGAGGCAGGCAGACGGACAGATACAAATTTGGTCATAAACTTCTTTGGTAGAAGGAAGGAAATTGAAGGGGGCTTGAAATATGGGGGGGGGGGGGGGGGGGGAGAGGAGGCTGAAGATGAATGATTTAAGGGTAGAGTATTTCCAAACCCCTCTCCCCCCACACCTCTCCTCAACACCTCATATGTAATCTAGAAACCAAAGATGCTCCTGAAACACAGAGAGAAACACCAACAAAGGTGAGAATAATGGCAACGTATTGAAGGGAATACTTCACAATGCCTATTGTGCCAGTATCCTTTTCAGGCGGCAGACCCGATGTAATTTGGTCTGCGTCATCTGCCTCTACTCACAATGCAGCACTACAGCTTTGAAATGGATGGCAAATGAAGGCCATTTGTACATAATCACAGCAGATAGAAGAATTCTGAAGCCCTACAATGTGTTGTTGGGGCAGAAAGAAAGACCTTGGTCTATCTGTGGCAGCCAGCGCTGCTAAGCCCTGGCAAGGGAGGTCTTTTTTTCCCAGAAACAAGCAAATCAATTCAAATCAAATCAGCTTGCTGACTGTGACATTTAAACAGTTCAATTTACATCCTTATGTTAAGAGGAGAGCTGCTCTCTAAGATGCCTATTCATTCACAAAGAAATTAGACATCTATATTTCAGCTGCTTAATAGAGCAAATATGCTGTAGCCGTAGCAAAGAATGTGTCGTGTTTCTCTTCAGTGTACAAAGGGCTAGGCATTGTCTAACATCAGGAGTGCAGCCCGAAACACAGAAAAGGGATAATATACACAATAAAGGCAGGACAAAACAAAAACAGGGCGGTGCATGATATGTATGCATTATAACATATGTGTACATTTAAGTGCAAACACACACAGAATCAATGCTGGTGTATGTCCTAGGGGCTGTCTTCCTGCTGTGCAGGCTGGCAGGCACTTTTGACATGGTGGTCCTTTTGTTTCACATCAAACAAAATGCCGCAGCTTTGCAAACGGCTCCACTAATTTCTGATGGTGTGCCCCAGCCATTTATCATTGCCGCTCACCCTCTCCTCCTTTTTTCCTCTCCTAACATGGCTCTGATAGCTTTGCTTTCAGCCAAGCTGTTTTCCTCAGGAAGATGCAGACTAAAGCAGGCTGGGGCTGACACACACACACACACAAATGCGCACACACACGCACACACACACACAAACACACAGGCATAAATACCTCAAACCCAGTTTCAGATAGAGGCAGACAAACATACACACATCACATGGATATTAGGACACGCATATGCGCAGGAAACTGCAGTGCTCCTGAACTGCCCCAGAGCCCGCTAACTATGCAGAACCTTGAGATAAGCTTACCATCTCGTCGTACAGTCCAGAAGCCATAGGCATAGACAGACCAGTGCTCAGAGTGTATATATATATACCACAAAACAAACAAACAACAAATAAATGTTAACCTTGCTAATCTGATTTAACACTCTCAAAGCACCTATGCAAACTGTGTATAAACCATATGACTGGATCCCTGACGGATAGCCAAAGAATTTAATTAGCTCCCAACTCTTCTTCTTAACAGTAAACACATTTTTCTGACTCAGTCTGAATCAGCCATGGGTTTTTTTTATCCTTCTCATCCTCCACATACCAGAAACGATGGAGTCCACAAGGAAAAAATCCATCCTTCATCTGTCTCACCTCAAGCATCCTTTCCCACATCTGATCCTCAGCCTCAACTTACAAATCCATTAAAAACCAAGGAGGGTGGAGAGAAACAAGCCAAATCTGTGGAAGACTATGTGCACACACTTCATTTGTAAGGATACATTATTTGTGCACATACAGAAATTGGCCTCTGTAATAATGTCTTTGAATGGCTGTTTTGGCGGCTAGGTGGCTGACTGATTGGCACCCACACAGTTGTGTACTGGAAGACAGATGCATTCTTACATAAGACCTTATATAAGGCTGTGCTCTGTCCTGTTCAGTAAGACTGCTCCTTTTTCACTGCTTGTGCAGAAAGCTTAGTTCAGGGTAAGACTCTTCATCAACATGACCACCATCGTTACCAGACTTCACTTCTGGCTACAGAAGCAGATCAAAAGACAAGCTAAGCAAAGACATAGTGATAGAAATAAATGCAGGGCCTCATTTCTGGGTGTCTTGTTATCTCACTGCTTCCATCCTGGTAAAATCTTGTCCGCAGGTGAAGAAAGCATTACCAGATTCCGCAACCAAAACAATTATTATGTTTTGTGTGTGTGTTTGGGATATGAGAAAGAGGTATAGTGGGCTGGGGGTGTGGACCACAGGCTCTGAAACCTCTTCGGTTTTGAAGGATACTGAATAACAGTACTTGGAAAATAACCCATCTTCTTTTAAAAACAATACACCTGAGACAGTGAGGAGCACAGGCGAAGAGGAACAGGCTGGCCAAGCATGAAAACAGATGTCAGAGGGGACCACAGGCTCCACGGAAGAGACAGAGGGAAGGACATACAACTGAGATGGATGGGTGGATTCTGCCGGAGATAAAAAAAAGGTTAAAATAAAGAAATAAAGTGTTAAAAACTGGGAGGTACAGCAAAAAAACAAAAAAAAAAAACAAACAAAAAAAAAACATGCAGCTTTACCCTCATTGTTTTCCCTTTCATTCAAAGGAAGACAGTGGCCCTTTGATGTATTTATAATTAGTCAGTACACACTGTGAAGTGTTTTAAAAGACATAAAACTGCAATGGAACACTCCAGCCCTCCAAACAGGGTTTAACATGCTCCGAGGGTGAGGAATAAAGGGTGGGGAAGGCAAGAGAGATATTTCTTGAAAATATTTAATGGAAAATAATTAATGGCAAGCCATTTCGATGTGCTTGATCAGAAATGTATTTATTACCAGCAGGGGAGCAGTAATTAACCCACAGACAGCTTGTTTTCTCCGGGTCTTCTCATGTGTCAAACGGTTGATCCCGCAAGGCCCTGCTCTCCACTCGCCTGCCTGTGTGAGTCCACCTCCCATCCCTGTCCCATTGGACCACTTTCTCCTCAATTGAGAAAATGGCATGTGTGTGTGCGTGTACATATGCATGCTTGTTTGTATGCAACTGTTTATGAGATTATATGAAACAAGCATCAATAAAATTGAAATTCCTAATAAACAAAATTAATTGATAATTCTGTAGTTTCTTAGCTAACGTTAATGTATGTGCCTTGACTAAAGAAGCAAAAAGATGAAACTGCGTTATTGTTACTGACAACAGTAATTCACCTTGACAGACAATCTTATTATACGCCTCAACTACAGTTGAACACAAGCTGTGAGGTCAATAATCAGTATAAAAAGAGCATCCACCAAAGGCACAGACGTTCCAAGCAGAAATGGCTCATCAGTTTATGCTGAACTTTACCAGATAATTGAATGTCACTTTGGACACAGACCCTATTGGGCATGGGACTGCACTGGGAAATGTGTTCTATGGTTTGACAGATTTACATTTAAGCTAAAAACCATAAGCTGGATTCAATGTCCTCTAAACCAGACATCTATGATGGTCTATAGGTGCATCAGTTATCAGTGTTACTGACGAAGATGTATTTGAAATTTAGGAAGATTCATCTTTCCTTTTAATGATTAATGATTCTTTATCAAAACAATAAAAAATATTTGTTCGCCAATGAAAATTTTTTGAACTTTCTGCACTGGACACTTACTTATAACATTACAGTAACAAAGAAATAGTATACATAAAACTGCAACTTCTCATTACTTTCCAAATTTTGAGCTAAGTGGAGGAGACATGGCCTAATAGTAAATGGTTAGAATTTATAAACTAGTTCATATTTAAGTGGTTAAAACACAAAATAAACGTAGGCCACCAAAGTGTTTGACAATGGAAAGCTAATGTGACATATCAAAACCAAAAGTCTCCGAAAAAGAACTACATAGTATTGTTTACGTGTGGCAAAGTTTCTGATGGAAACACATGCAGAGCAGGATGGCTACCAAGGTAAAATCAGCTGGGAGTTTTGACATAGATCCACAACAATGGCTGGGACTGTCTCCAGGGAAACCTGACTGGTTTATTTTAAAATACAGTAACTTATGAAGTACACAGGGATCTTTCAAGCATTGGTTTTGATGTTGTTTATGCTATATTGAGTATGCTGTATATGCATACGTTGTACTGTACGTGTGTGAGTTTCCAACTGAGCCGGTTTTCACATGACAGAGACATAACATAAAAGAGAACACTTAGAGCCTTGTTGAGTCCTTTAAGCACTCAAACCACACCAACATGGATGTGGGGCGAGTGGAGAAAACACAAAGATACAAGAGGAGAAACCCCCATTTTCGTCAAACTGTGAGAAAGCCCTGGAGATTGTGAAGCTGTCATGGACAAAACACTGCATGAATATTTAGCAACCAAATTAAAATTACAAAATACTAAACAAAACAAGACGAGGTGACGAAATAAGAGGGAGAGAAAATAACATATTCCAGAATACACCGGTGGGACAAGTGCCCACCTTTAATTCCCCACTTATATCCTCATTCATTTGCTCCCCACTCCCCTGTCCTCCCTGCTTCTGAGAGAAATGGGGAGAAGCTTGTCTTAAATAATAACAGATGTATCGGTAAATACTTCAAATGAAGAAACCAACATGTAATCTAGCTTTTAAATCACAGAGTAGTACACGGAGTGATTATCTGCACTAATTGTATTTGAATGTATTTGTATTTGAATAGTACTAACAAATCCAGTGTAGCATGTTAAATAGATTTTAGCATGTAGATATCTTTTAGAAAGTAATTGCGATTTTGAAGTGTGTACAAAACAGCAATGAAAAAGAAAATGGACTTATGCGAATAATTCTGATTTATCCATTCTTTTAGATTTAAAGTATGTGCTTGTAGCATTGAAGTCTGCTTCAACATCTATTCCTACATCAGTTTTAACCCTAATTTTGACGGGGTAGGTTAGTTACACTATTTGAGCACTATTTTCAAAGAAACATCATACATATGGCATTCCAAGAAGGGTTGAACTAATCTCTGTACATTATTTCTAAATAATGGTAAAGAGGAGTGGTTCATGTGGCGTTTTGGCTCAGAGGCAATTCCGGTTAGGGCGATTGGTACCTTCCAGTGGACTCACCACCTGCCGAATGGGGGTTGGTACGGTGCAATGTGATTTGGGTGGCAGTCATAAAGACTGCTGCCCCCGCGACCCGGTAACGGATAAGCAGATGAAATGGATAAATGGAAGTTCACAGGTTCACAGCATTTCTTTTAGATCACTGATATTATGGTAACTTATTTTACCAATAATTTAAGATTTGCTAATGTAATGCCTGCTCAGTCCCAGGACTAAAAATGATTTACCAGATAGTATCTGGGAAACAAATAAATGCAAATAAGAGAAAGGAAATCTGACCCGGCAAAAAATGTTCCTTTGTCTCAACTTTTTCAGACAGTTTTTCAGGTAATTCCTTCTAATTTTACTCACCCTACATCCCTGACCTACTTTGGCATCATATTCTATCCTGTGGTTTCAGAGTTCAGATAATCAGTTAGTCTACAACTAAAACAAAAAGTGGACCAAAGGTCTGATAAGATATTATTCAATTATTCAATTATATACAAGACTGAGTTTATCTGTCAAAAAGTGTCTACAGTTTATATCAACATTAAAAGGAACCTTCTTAAAAACAAAGAACACCGACTGTCACGACTGACATCTATGCTATCAGGACAGACTACTATGTGGGCCTGATGACATCAAATGCAGTAAGTAGCAAGCAAGTATGGTATACAAAACTACCTTTTTCTCTATCAATCATTAGTCCCTAATGCAATTGAAACCAGCTGGGAATAACTCATCCTGATGGTCCTGGCCATGTGCACGCAGAGGCCTGACTAGTCATGAAGCCACTAACACAAGAGAGAGTGATGATCAATATGTAATGGAAGGTCCCAGTAGGACATTTGAGTTAAGCAAACAGTATAGTAAGTCAGGCATTTAGCTTAGGAGCCTCCATATAACCTACAAAAGATAAAGCATTTATCCCAGGGGTGCAATTACAACGCAAGGAGGCTGGCCAAACCTTTATTTTCACCTTCCCCTGTGAAAAATGTATTCTTTTAAATTTACCTTTACAACACCAATTTTTAACCCATCATTTTGTCACTCTTTAGACTGTGATGAATCCATTATATCCACCTCCATGTCTGGGTTAAAAGTAACTGTTCTTCTGTTGCCATACTTAGATTTAGCTATGTAGCATTTTCCTCGTTTCCTTGTGTTCTTGACGTATAGAGGAGGTGGGTGGTCCCTTGGGACAGGGATGAACCAGATTGTTTGCAGATATGTTGGCTTTTGGGGGGAAAAACAAAATGCTTTTTTATTTATTATTTCTCCACCATCTCACTGAGGATACCCAAACATGTACTGCACTGTATCAGGTTATCCATTCTCCTGACTTCTGACTTTTCAACAAAAATGCAGAAAAAGGACAAAAATATTGCAAATTTGCATGTGGATGATCTATATCCCAACTATTATAAATAATAAATAATAGTAACAAAAGTAATAGTTAATGAAATGGACATCTCGACTCAAGTCCTTGGCGCTTGCACAGAGGCATTAACAAAATATTATTTTGGTTTTGTCAATCAGAATACCTAAAACCATACATTGCACAATATTTTTTTTTCTACCATAGTGATTGGTATTATAACTACATCTACCTCTTATAACTCTCTATGGATTGACCATATGTGGGTGTGACTGCTGTAACAATGGAGTATTGTCTTTATCAGTGTCTTTATGTAAGAGGAAGGCAGGAAGGAAAAGTGGAAAAAAATGAAACACCTACCAGTTCAACAAAGGACAGCCCACCGTAGCTGTGGGCCATGATGAAAACATTTTTGGCTGCAGCGTTGGACACAAAGTTGTCCCACACGTATAGCACGTGTTCCTCCGAGGAGCCATTTTCCTGCAACACAAAAGCAGAACACTTAAGTAAGATACAACCTGGCACAAAGGGGTCAATCAAACACAAATCTATAGAGATCTTAGACTCTTGGATTTTAATGCTCCATCTTCAACATGATAAATGCTAACATACAGCCAAGAAAAACAAAACAAAAAGGCCACAGTTGCCGGGGGTGATTTCTATAAAGAGCCACACTTGAGCAGATCGATAAGTCTTGCATATTGCAAATGCCCCAATGTAAAACTCAATAGCCTGGGAGACATAACGTTTAAATCTTAATTTGTACCCTGTTGCTGAATCAATGGTCCATCCATACACTAGTAGAGGCATTATGGTACAACACAAGAGGAAGGTCAAAGGATTAGAAAAAAAAGGCCACAGAGACGATATGTACAAATGCACGTGCATTTGTACATATCGTTTCTGTGACCACGCCGTGGCAATTGCAAATTAATACACCAATGTGAATTTCTCATTGATCTCAGTATATAAACGTATAAGTTGGATACACCTTTGAAAGAAAAGACAAGTGCACGTCCACAAAGAGCAACAGTAAGAGTACAAATGAAAAACGAACATCTGTTAATGAACGTGACAATGATTCCACTCTTTGATCTGCTATCAATCGTTCTGCTTTACAATGGAACTCCACAAGACAATACAATACAGCCTTGTCAAACCAGAAGAAAAAACTGTATCCTTCTACAAACCACACTGTATTTAGAACCAAACTCTAGGAACAAACAGACAAATACACACAGACATTCTCCATTTAATTAACCTTTGTGTATGTGAGAAAGAAAACCCTAGAAAACAAACCCATGGAGAAAGTAGAGAAAAAATAACCTCATCTGATAATTGAGTGTCAAACCAAACTATAAACGTAATTAGAGACATGAGAAAAAAAATAAGGACAGATGAGTCTTAAGAAACTACCCTGGTAGATTTCACTAATTTGTTTGTATGTAACACAGAAATACTGCATAATATAACCAAAGGATAATTGCTTCACCATCCACTGTAGTAACTGTGAAAAAATACAGCACATACACTTTATGTGATGGGAAAAAAAAGGTCTTTGATTTATAAAAGACCATGAGGCAGCTTGTGTTTCCAAAGAGGCCCTTGCGTCTACAAGTGTGTGCCATTTGTGTGTTGCACTTGTTCGATATGATGATGTGCTGATGTGTGTGTGTGTTTTGTTGCAGTGTTTGTCTGGAGGTAAATTAACCTGTCAGAGTGTTTGTGTTTACTGCTAGATTAGCTTGTGGGGGCTGCAGTGTCAGAGCCCACTTCCATTCACAGAGTGATGCAAGAGCAAGCAACTCTGCTCCTGCCTTGCCCTTCTGCCATCTCTGCTCCCTCTGTGTGTGTGTGCAAGAGTGTGTGTCGTCTCTGGGCTGGCTGCCGTAGCAGAGTTGTCTATCTGAAAGGCTGTGGCATCAAAGTCCTTTGAAGTCCCTCCTCTCCTCCGCCATGTCGCCCTTCATCTGTGAGGCCCATTTCATTAGTCACCCTTCTTCAACCTTTTCCTCCTCTCCATCCTTCTGTTCCTCCTTATGCTGATTCCTCAGGGCTCTTCTTCACACTCCATCTCTCATTGTGTCCACTTATCCACCCTCCCTTTGGTGCACTGTCTGTTATTGAGATATTAGGCAGGGTTTGCCACTGTACCCAAATACCTCTATGCATGTTTGTGTGTGTGGTACAATTCAAATCAAACATACAGTAGTACAATAAAATGTAAACGATTTAAAAGAATTAAAATGTTGTTACCTTTAAACATAATTTACAAGGAACATGTCAGGTAAAGTCTTGATAATGAAGTGATAATGAATCTCGAAAGCAGAAGATGTTAGAAGTCAGGTAAGAGAAAATATCTTTAAAGTAACTGTAACTGTTAGATTCCTTATTTGGGATGTTTGGGATTCTACACTGTATGTAGGGATAATAGGAACTCTCATTAAAAACTCTTGTGTTTGCAAGGAATGGAGGCTAATAACATCTTAGTCATCAAAAATAATATAAGTATAATCCAGTAGGAAATCTGCCTGATTCCAAACGTTATTAGCCAGCATACTACAGGTGTTATAAATGTGTTTATGTTTAACAAATGCATTGTTGTGACTCAAAATTTGAATTACCGAGCATTTGTGGATGCTGTCCCAACATATTTAGAACATTAATTTTGTTGTGAAGTGAGATTTAACCTGTGAAAACTTAAAACCGGATGCTTTAACTTATTTTAGTCTATTTATATTTCTCTGACCTTACATTTCTCATGTATTGATTGTGTCATTGTGTCAGACTAAGTCAGTGCTGCGCACAGCCTTTGCATTCACCCTTTGTGTCAGATAGCAGACTGACATACTTGGCATGGCAGTGTAGTGAATTATCTAATGAGGATTTGCATACTGTTGCAATTATTTTCCGGGGTTAATTAGCTGCAGTGGAACACAGCACCCTAAGAGACCGTCTTCCTGTCACCAGCTCTCACACAGTATCTTAACTTATTTATTTATTTCCCCAGTTTGTTTGTGCGTATTGGTGTGTATTCCTGTGTATGTGTATGTGTATGTGTGTGTGCGTGAGTGAGTAAGGATGTGCTGCGAGTGCATCTGCCAGTACTGTCAGAACAGCATCCCCACTGCATACCTGTTGCCAGCATCCTTCAGCCATGACTGTCAAGGGACATTTGAGGGGAGTGTACTGTTTGTGTGTGTTTACATACATAGGGATCCATACTGTCCTCCGCAGAGAATAAAAAATACAAATCTACTCCCGAGACAGTCTCCGGACTAGACCGTCTCCAGATGCTGACAGCTAACTAGTATCAAAAAGAAATGTTGAGAGAGACAGAAAAAAAGAGCTGGGAGGAGGAAATGGATAGAAGGTGCAGAGAGAAAGTGAAAGTGACAGCAAAAGACACCCATATCCACTGCATGGAGGATATACACTATATACTGTTGTGTCAAGCAGGAATAACAGGTGGAAATGCTATTTTTTTACAAATAGTAAATGGTATTTAGCAGAATTAAAGGTGCTCATGTATAAGGTGAGTATGTTTGTTAAAATGTGTTATAAAAGTGTAACATATAGGCTACAATACTGTATGTATGCAATGTCTTCTTCTTTTTCTTTCGGCTTTGTCCCTTTTTTCAGGGGTTGCCACAGCGAATCATTGATTTCCATCTCTCCCTGTTCTCTTCATCTTCTCCTCTGACTCCAACTATCTGCATGTCCTCCCTCACTGCATCCATATATCTCCTCTTTGGCCTTCCTCTCTTTCTCCTACCTGGTAGCTCCATCTCTGACATTCTTCTACCAATGTATCCACTGTCCCTCCTCTGCACATGTCCAAACCATCTCAATCTGGCTTCTCTAGCTTTTTCTCCAAACCTTCCTGTCTGTGTTGTCCCTCTAATGACCTCATTCCTGATCCTGTCCATTCTTGTCACTCCTAGAGAGAATCTTAGCATCTTTAACTCTGCCACCTCCAGCTCCTCCTCCTGTCTTCTGCCTATTGCTACTGTCTCTAAACCATACATCATGGCTGGTCTCACCACCGTCCTCTAAACCTTTCCCTTCACCTTAGCTGACACTCTTCTGTCACAGATCACTCCTGACGCTTTTCTCCAGCTGTTCCATCCTGCCTGTACTCTATTCTTCACCTCTCTTCCACAGTCTCCTCTGCTCTGAACAGTTGATCCTAAGTACCTAAACTCCTGCACCTTCACCACCTCTGCTCCTTGTAACCTCACTATTTCACTGTTCTCCCTTTCGTTTACACACATGTACTCTGTCTTGCTACGACTGACCTTCATTCCTCTTCTTTCTAGTGCAAACCTCCACCTCTCTAGGTTCTCTTCTAGCTGCTGTCTACTCTCACTACAGATCACAATGTCATCTGCAAACAACATAGTCCATGGGGACTCCTGTCTGACCTCATCTGTCAATCTGTCCATCACCACAGCAAACAAGAAGGGGCTCAGGGCCGATCCTTGATGTAGTCCCACCTCCACCTTGAAGTCTTCTGCCCTTCCAACAGCTCACCTTACTACTGTTGTCCTATTCTCATACATGTCCTGCACCAAACTAACATACTTCTCTGCCACTCCTGACTTCCTCATACAAAACCACAATTCCTCCCTTGGCACTTTGTCATATCTTTTCTAAATCTACAAATACACATTGTAGCTCCTTCTGACCTTCTCTGTACTTCTCCATCAGCATCCTCAAGACAAATATTGCTAGGCATGAAACCATACTGTTGTTCACAAATCTCCACTTCCTGCCTCAACCTAGCTTCAACTACTCTTTCTCAAATCTTCATTGTATGGCTCATCAACTTTATCCCTCTGTAGTTGTTACAACTCTGTACATCACCCTTCTTATAAATTGGCACCAGAACACTTTTTCTCCACTCATCAGGCATCTTGTCAGTCTCTAAAATTTTGTTAAACAACCCAGTCAGGAAATCTACCTCCACTTCTCCTAAACACTTCCATACTTCCACTGGTATGTCATCAGGACCAACTGACTTTCCACTCTTCATCCTCTTCAGAGCTTTTCTAACTTCATCCTTTCTAACCTGATCTGTACCTTCTTCCTAATTCATTTTACACACTACCATCCGATGTTGTTTGGCTACACTATCACCTGCCACCACCTTACAGTCTCTAATCTTCCTCAGATTACCTCTTCTACATAGAATATAATCTATCTGTGTGGACCTGCCTCCACTCTTGTAAGTCACCCTGTGTTCCTCTTTCTTTTGGAAATATGTGTTTACCACAGCCATTTCCATTCTCTTTGCAAAATCTACCATCATCTCCTCTGTTCCCTTCCCTTACATGACCATTAAGGTCTGCTCCAATCACCACTCTCTCTCCCCTGAGGATACTCTCTATCATCTAATCCAGCTCCTTCCAGAACTTCTCCTTTTCTTCTAACTCACAGCCCACCTGTGGGGCATAACCACTAACAACATTTATCATCACTCCTTCTATTTCTACCTTCACACACATCAACCTGTCTGACTCTCGTTTCTCCTCCACCACATTTCTTACATATTCTTCCTTTAGGATCACCCCTACTCCATTTCTCTTCCCATCTGAACCATGATAAAACAGTTTGTAGCCTTCTCCAATGTTTTTAGCCATACTGCCCTTCCACCTGGTCTCCTGCACACACAAAATATCTACTCTTCTTCTCTCCATCACATCAGCTATTTCTCTACTTCTCCCTGTCATTGTACCTACATTCAAAGTTCCAAACTTGAGACTAACACTTCTATTCTTCATCTTTTCTCTTTTTCTCCTAACCAAACGTCCTCCTCTTCTTCTTTGTCTTTGACCAACAGTAGTCCAATTTCCATCAGTGCCCTGTTGGTCAACAGCACTGTTGGCGGTCGTTTTTGACCCGGGCCCTGATCGATCCAGTATGGAAAACATTTTGATTTGCATTCTTTAATTTGGCAAAGGTTTTACGCCGGATGCCCTTCCTGACGCAACCCTCACCATTTATCCGGGCTTGGGACCGGCACTATAAAACACTGATTTGTGTACCCTAGTGGCTGGTTTATGTATGCAATGTATATAATATATTTAATATATAGATATTTATATACATATATTAATATATATTTTTAAAATAAAACATTTCTTATTAGGACATGTATTGCTTCATCTACTTCTTTATACTATCTGATTTATTCACATGTATCTGCGACAGTTATACAGTTTAAGCCACATTTTTGTATTTTCGCACTCACAGTTTGTAGCCATATTGTAGCCATATTCATACATTAACCTGCTAAATAAGGTAACTCTTGTTCTCCTCTTCTTGTGCAAATTTGCCTCTGCTTCTAGTGTTTACAATAAACTGACAAAAATGTGGTTTTAGGTGAGTTCTTGTCTCCCAATCATCATGATGTTAATGTGTTAAGTCTGACGTCACTGCTATAGCTGTTAGCTGACCTGCTACGGGACATTGTGCATGACTGGACTATGGGACCTTCTAACTCTTTAAAATTCCATAAGTGCTTCCAACTGTTGAATGCTTCCAATTGTCCTGTTTAGAAAAAAAGTTTAATTTAGAGCTTTCCATTACTTACACAGTAACAACTCACGCACCATTGCAGTGTCACACATATTTGTGCTCGCACACACAAACACATTAAAAACACAAAGAAGTTGTGTTTCATTGCTTCATGCATGAAAAGTGCCACACTGTCTGCCTCAAACACACATTATATGTACGTCTATAGATGAACATAAACACACACACACACACACTGGTTTCTTTAGAAGTTGTCTGTTCCAATACTTGCCCTGTGTTTATTCATTGTAATGAGAAGCAGAGAGAGCAGAGCGGATGAGTGGTGTGCTGCAGCCAGAATAACAACCCCAACGCCAACACAAACCCAGTGTCTGACCAACACAGGAAATAATGAATCTAACAACATCAACACACTCAGACAAACAACCGCTTCAGACCTAGCTTCTCCTCCCCACTCACACACAAAACTTCAGAAAACTCCTGAGGATGCTGGGATTTTAGTGAGCAGCAGTCCGGATGGAATGGAGAGGGATAAGAGACGTAATACCTTTCAAGCTCAGAAAGCTTTTAGAGACAGCCAGGAGTGTCAGAACAGTGTCACGGGATTCCTAAACATCTTTATTGGGTTTGGACATGGAGTTCCAATCTTCTAAATGTCTAGGAGCATTTTAGGATGTTTCCAAGTAAAAAGCTGATGAAGAATCATTAGTAAAACAAACACATTACACAACAATATCATCCAGAGATTATTCCTTCAAGCCAGGAGGGAAAATCATATTCCACAGAAGCCTCACTTGTTCTCTTTCATCTTGTACAATCATCACAAACACAGACACACACACACACACACACACAACAACAACAACAACAACTTCTCTGACTGACTGCATCACTAACCTCATTCAATCTCCGTCTCCTCCTGCTCTCAGGCCACTGAACCATCCCCAGTCGTTACACATTTAATCTATTCTGATCAGCACAGGGCAGGATTGTTTTCATGTGGGCTTAATGATTAAATATTAAATAAGCAACGTACTGTAGGTAATTACATGTTTGATATGGTAAAAAAAAGATTATCGGAGTGAGTAAATTTGTAGGTGCATGGTACATGACTCTTTAGACACAATTAAAAAGTGGATCTGGACACCTGTTTGCAATCGCATTGTAATCAATGTCCGGGATTTATGCTCTCCATCACAATCACTTTTCCGTTTATTTTTCTCTGCTTCCTGTCTTTGTTTCTTCTTTCTTTTTGCTTCGGATGTAGACGAAGAGCTGAAGCTAGCTAGAAGCTGTCTGGGAGCGGATGGTTCTGCTAGAGTGGGGGGAAAAGGGAAGGTATGGAGCAAATTAGCAGCTAAGATGGGAAAATAATGACTGTGGCATTGTGGGTAATTAGCAGGTATGGTACCTATGGAGAATTGGGAATATAATGATGTGAGAAAAAGAGAGAGGAAAAGGGAGAGTGAGGTGAAAAATGTGTGTAAGTGTAAGCCGTTACGTGTGCAGTATGTGTGTGTGTGTGTGTGTGTGAGAGAGAGAGAGAGAGAGAGAGAGAGAGTAACTCAACTGTTCACTGAAAGGATGTAAACTTTTAGGATGGAAGGAATGTAATGCTGCATAGAAAGAAAAAGAGTAAGAAGAAGAAGAAGAAGAAGAGAGAAATACAATAGCGTACATGTCATCCTACGTGCAGATTAGCGTGCTCACACTGTATACAATGAAATAGCGTGACCTTGGCGGGGTCAGTCAGCTCTGACAATATTTGCCAGGGCATTGTTTCAAATCAATAACTCATTAACAAAGTACAAAGGAAGTTGCTGTGGGTTTGTGAGATTCTTTATTAGAAAAGAGCGGCTGCGGGCCAAAAAGGTCATCACTGTGACATCTCAGCTAGCCTCGCACCGCCGCCCGGATTGTCAGGTGAAATTACTGCGAGCCCTTAATTGACATAAGGCAAAGGAGAGCAGGCAGGCAGACAAGGCTGTGTTTGTTCCAGTATGACCCTGAGGTGCTGCGTGTGAGTGTGTTTCTCTGTGTGTTAAGGTTTGTGCATGTGTGTCTGTGTCTTTATTTGGGTCGACCTGTATACACAACAGGGTTGTGTGTGCAGATAGACGAGAGGGAGGAGGAAAGAGAGTGGGATGAAGGGAGCTCCGAAGGTGGGGAGGTGTGAGGGAGGGCAAGGTTGAATGTGTTTGATGGTTGACCTGACTAGAAGATTGGGAGCAGGGATCTGAGACTAGCTACACTGATTCTGCCTTGAGCAAACAGACAGGTATGTGCTCACCCTGACAACCCCTACACACACACATCCCACACATCATGCTCCACAGATATCCGAAAACTCAAACACACCAGAAAAAGCACAAAATCACCTCGGCTTTTTAAACTTTGAAAAGTCCAAATCTGATCTTGCCTGGACTAAAACACCTGCACCACGTACAGAAATAGAAGTCCAAACATAAAGATGGCATCTAGCCAATTTGTTCTGTGCAGCATGAAGGTCAGCTGCCCTTTCGCCCTGGTCATTGACCGCTCCTCTGACCAAGTTCAGAGGTTAATCAAGTCCCTACCTGTCCTTGGAAATGCTGAGTCTTACGTATTCGCACAACAGTAGGCCAAAGGTCAAATAAACCTTGTCTGTATAATTGCTCCTGACCCACAGTTAGGGGCAAAGGGGTGAAGGTGACAAAGTGCAAAAACACCAGTTCTATAGAGAAACACAGTAGAGTTGTGTCAAATACAATTACCTGCTGGAGTGTGTTTGTGTGTCTGTGTTTGGTTGTGTGTCCATGTCTTAATGTTTTATAATCAGGTTTTGCTGTGTTTAGGCATATGTGCATTTATGTTGCCTGATTCCTCCAAATGTTGTACTACAGTGAGGACATAGGGATACAGGGCATCATCTGCTTAGCTCAGACAAGGACAAGGATCTTAAATGGCCCTTGTGGACAGCTGCAGATGGCAATAATGGGTCTGACTGAGGCAGGAGATAAAAATGAGCCATGTATACGCACACCCTACAGAGTCCATTAAAATTAGATACAGTATGTATGATGGACAATGATGGTGCACCTGGATCAATGTATTTAAATAGAAATGGGATGATGAAGGGCAAAATGTAAGCCAAACATTTTGGTGGAAACATTAGCTAGCAGGTGGTAATTGGTCTGGGTTTTAAAATTGATTATTAAGTGCATCCAGCAAAGGGTTTGTAATTTCAGGCAAAGATTAGTTTGGGTTGTGTTATTTGTTTTGCTAAATGACTCCAGAAAATTCACAGTTTTTCAGTGCAGAATGAAGGGTGGAAACATACACTGAGTGTGCATAAGCAGCGCACTATGAACTGCATTGTTACAGTATGTTGATGAACAGAGTCACGTTGTCCCAGAGCAAGCTGAGAAAACCAATGCTCCATCATAAAACATTCTTCCCAAACAACAGCTTAAAAAGTGAAGAGCTAACACAACTTCAGAGTTGAACACAATGACGGTGTTCTGTGGTCAGGCTTCAGCTTTTCAGTTGCTATTGGGCAAAAAGAGAAGTTAGATCCCATGTGGTAAACAAAAGTTGTTTCTGTACAACCTTTGAAGATTTTCTCCACAAACATCTTAGCTAATAATTTCTAGCCTTAATAGAAACTCAGACCATCAAATGTAAACACATAGGGGGATACAATAATTAAACATAGATAAATGAAAAGGCCCTAAAAATGGTAAAACTAGCACTCTAAAGAGCTACAATATTCACCCCACCATTGTGTGAGCGTGCCAAATGAGTAATTGCAGAGAAACGCAATTGGAAGTCAACGCCAAAGATTTGTTTTTATAAGCATTTACATACATGTCTCATTCTTGCAGTCACACTGAGGCTGAATATAGTGGGGAAGACTGATCCTCTCTCTGAACATGTAAAAGATGCACAATTCAAGAAAATAAAATAAAGGCATGAAACATAAAGAAAAAAGTACTTTGTCATTTGAAAAATAATTGGTTCTTTAAAAATATGATGAAGCTCTGTTTTTATGCCCCTTGCTCTTTTTCCCCCACTTGGTCTTCTTCTTTCCTGGGCACTGTTGGCCTAATCCCAGCCAGCCAGCCTTGGGTGAACTCTTTGGAAGATTCTTAAGCTCATGAATGTGCCTTTTGTTACTGCCATTTCTCCGCTTGGCTGACAAAAAATAGCTAACTGGATTACTGCTAGAATTCAGAGTAAAGTGAACTCCCAAAACTTCTATATGGCAAAGCATTAAGAAAGCACCCCCTCTCCCCTCACCTCCCACCCTAAAACCTTCCACTATCCTCATCAGCAACCCTTCGATTACACCTTCTATCCTTCCAACCCTGCTTTTATTCTCTCTTTCATTTCCCTGCCCTAGTGTCGTGCAATCTAAAGCAGAGGAGAGGGATTAGATAAGGTTGAGAGGTTGCACACTATGAACCCGGGGCTAAAAAGTAGAAATCCTAAAAGTATTTAAGGGCTTATTAATGTGTGTAAGGAAGCGTATTAATCAACTCAACTAAATCAGGGGGGACCGACGCATGTGAATGGGTATGTGACGGTATGTGAGTCAAAACTTGAATCTCATAGATAAAAATGCCAGTGTTTTACTGAGTTTAAAGACGTGTCTTATGATGTGATGATGAAAAATGTTTGAGTGTTCTTGTACTAAAGATTTTAGTGTCCTAAAATGGCATGGTTACTGTTGTCTGATGTTCCTTTTCATGTTGGACCAGACATTTCCATTTGGAGACAGAGATGTCATTGACATTAAGCAGGGGTTTAACTGTAATGCCTGGCAGAGATTTTATTTTCTTGAATCTCCTCACATCTATAGATGGTGACAGGCCCAAAATTTTGTCACTTGCTAAAAACAACTACTCAATTTTAAAGAAAATGGTTTTGTCATTTCAAGGACATAGCAGTGATTCACTACTCGCCTCTATTATACCTGAACCTTAATAAATAAACATCCTACCAGGTAACCTGAGATAAAGAAACATACTAAATGTCTGACTAACTCTTTTTCTTTAATTTAATGATTATATTAAAAAAAAGTTGAAATAATTAAAACTTAACTAACCCCCTTCTCTTATCTTGAATTATGTTCAAGATAGGTAAAAGGTGATTTACAGTTTTTTTCTAAATATGTGAAGCTAATCTACATAATCCAAATCTGTGCACATGTACTGTATGTGAGTGTGTGTATGTCATCTTACTGTGGATCACAAAGAGACTCAACAGTGGTTGGACACAGAGCAGTAGCTGTAGTGGAGGACAGAGGGGAGGTCATTCACATCCAAATCCTGCTCCACTCCCAGGTCAAAGGGCAACATTCAAGGGGCTTCAATACAGAGACAGCTTTCTTATTTGTTTATCTTAATCCTGTGTCTCACAATCCCTGCAACTAAGGACTTTATTGAAAATTCTAAACCTACTAAATGACCCCTATTTCCTTCAGTTAATGAGGATCATTTTGAATAATCCCCTGCTATGGGAAAAAAATAAAAATAAAATGTATGAAAATCTGTTTCTCTTTAAAACCTGCACCACAAAGAGAAAGTACAAAGTGAATGACATTTAACTGTGTTGGAAAGACTTCAGTGTAACATGACATGTGACACAGCAGAAGCAGTACTCGCTTCACTACTGCTTTATGTTTACATTTTGTACTTATACTATTCTTTATGTAAGTCCAAGGGTTGGGTGTTGGTCCACTAAGACATTACTGAATTTCTCAAATATGTAATGTTGAATGGCCCTACGTTGTTCTGAATTTTTCTGGATGAAATAGAGTGGGGATTATTTATATCTGTTGTCTTAACATTCACTGTTAGAAGATAAAATTAATGCAGTTATGCAATGGATAGCTGAGGGTCACACTATTGTACAAATACAAATACAAATCATTTTGTTGTCTTTCTGTTTGTTTCATAAATATTAAATGTAAAAGCCGGCACCATTGTTTTGCATTTTATGATATGTACCAACTTTTTTGATGAAAAGTTTTATTTACAATGCAATTTCATTCAAGACCTCTGTGTCAGATGTGTACAGAGGGTTAACAGTAGTAAAGCACAGGCAGGAAGTGCAAGAGAGAGAGAGAGAGTGACGGGTTAATGAACTTGAGCTCTGACAGATAAGGTCACTCTGCTCTAAAACTATGACAAAGGTGTAAATTAAATAAACTATATATATATGCGCCTCATAAACCGGTGCGCCTTATGGTCAATGAATCTTTGAGTCTGTCTTCCAACTATCCCTGGATGTAAAGTAAAGATTGAGGCTATGTTGACTAAAAGCATGCTTTTAATATTGCTTGAGGCAAATCATCTCATGCACATCATATTTTTTAGACAGTCTTAAAGGCACTATCAGTTTATGAAATGCACTTTTTTCCTGTACAATATCAAATTGTTTATTTATTGCTCTTCATTGCGAAAAAATCATCATGGCTAATACTATATGCTATTTATTGTTTGCTTTTCACATGCAGTGCCGATGCAGTTTGTATTTTGAAACAATTAATAATATCCAGGCAAGATGAAGTATTCAAAGAGCCATTTAATATATAAAAACTATGGTGCAAATAGTAAGAAGCACATTAGAGGTAATGTGTTCATGATTTCATCAACCAGCTAAAAGTAGAAATTAAGGATCTCAGAAAATATCGGCTGAATTATATTATAGGGATTTCCGATATTAAGGAAGTCCAAAATAGAAGTAAAGTCCAAATGCTTAAATTCCGATTCCGATATAAACCAATACCAATATATTGTAGCAGTGCAATGGTGACCTGGTGGTTAAAGAAGTTTAGTGTCGCCTGCTCAGTAAGGTGATGGGTAGTGTTTCTCAATTATTTTCAGCCATGCCGCCCCCTAGGCGACAGACGTTTTTTCACTCCCCCTCTCCCAATTGAAATACTATTGAGCGCCTGGTAATATTTATTTATTTATTTATCTGTACAAACCACTGTTTGAGTTGCTGGCACCAGCATTCTGCATACCACCCTGTGGTCATTAAAATAGATTACCGTGTTTTTCGGACCATAAGGCGCACTAGATTATAAGGTGTAATATCAATGAACGGGTCTATTTTCATAGATAAGGCACACCGGATAATAAGGCGCATTAAGCGAAAACAAAACAGTCAGCGAAACAATGAAGCGAAACAATCAAGCATGCCCGGATCCCTCTCGTCATTAGCCGAGCCAGTCTAGTTGCTGTTAATTGGTTGTTCCCTGATTATTCCGGCCTTCGTGAAAGCTCGGACGACATTTCAGACCGATACCTTAGCCCAGGCATCCACGATCCATTGGCTGATAGTGGCGTAACTCGCCCGGCGTTGCCTCCCTGTCTTGGTGAATGTGTGTTCGCCTTTTGTCTTCCAGTGCTCCAACGCAGATTTAAACGACCGTTAAACCCAATATTTAGCGGTTGGAATTCTTTGGTCAATCCACCCGAAATGATGGCATGCCCAGAAGTAATTTGCTTCACTTGAGTTTTGGCAATATCGGTGAGATGGGCGCGCATAGGGTCACCGATCAATAGGGACGGAGAATTGTGGAAAAGGGTAGTGAACTAAGTTGGACACTGGAGGACGCTGTTGTTGTTGGTCGCTCCTCCAGAGTCAGGCGGTTGTCACTATTTTTGTTCTGGTTGGTCACCGTGTTGTTGTTTTGACGCTGTTCCATGTGGAAGTGCGGATGTTGTTTTTCAGAGAGAGTGTGTGTTTTTACTGTATCGATAAAAAGGAGAAATAAAATGAGTTCTTGATCACGAAAAAAATCGAAAAAGCCTCGTCCCGCACCATACATCGACAATACAAGAACACAACGCTCTCAAATCTCCGGGTGTTTGGAGGCTCGACGCGACGTTGCACGTATTTGGGTTACACAACCATACTGTAACAATTGTTGTTGAGCATCTTCTAATTGTGAAAACAGAGTTAAACGTCATTGTTGGCTCCCAGTGTGCTTCAGTTGTGTGACATCATGTTTGATGCGCTGTGTGGTTTGGCTTTACAAAATCAGTTCGAGGTCAGTAAGAACAACCAGAAGTAATACGTAAGGCGCACCTAGTTATAAGGCGCACTGTCGATTTTTGAGTTTTTTAAGTGCGCCGTATAGTGTGGAAAATACTTAAATAGAGAAATTAGGTATTCTAATCCAAGGGCTTTAATTGTTTTCATTTCAAACAATTTCACTTCATTTATTTTAACAATAGAAACTGGATCCGTCAAAAGGGTCACTTCCCGAGTTTCGTTCAGTGGCTACAATTTGTGCGTGTGTGTGTTTAGTGGGTGTCCAGTCAGTGCTGCATGATAAGAATTTTTGCAGTGTGTTTGCACAGTGTGTGTTACTGAGATAATAATCCCAGCGGTAAACAGGAGCAAAGGGCCAGAGCTGCAATGACTGGCCCACCATTGGAAGAGAAAAAAAAAGAGGAGAGAACAGAGGGAAGGAAAAGGGTGAGGACAGGGGGAGAGTGAGAGAAATAGATAGATACAGAGAGAGTAAGGGGGGGCGGGGGGGGGTAGCCATGTGGTTAACACTTGCTCACTAAGAGGCGACTGGAGCTCAGCCAACCTCTTCACATACAGGCTGACCACACAAGAGCCTCTCTTTCCTCCCTCTACCTCCCATCCTTCCTTGTTGCCTAACATTTCATCTGCTCGCTTACTCAGCCACCTTCCTCCTTGCTCCTCCCTCTGCACCTTCTTGCCTCTTTTGTCTCCTTCAAACTTACCCGATTCCTCTCCCTCCTATTTTCTCACCTTAGTCTCTACTCCTACCTCCTGTGACCCTAAACTGTCACCCTGTCCGCCCACCCCATAAGGCCTGTTTTTGAAGAATGCATCCTTTTGTTCCCACAACTCAGCATTTTCAAATTATGTCCCTTTTCTCTGCATCTCTGTGCGGCACCATCTTCGTATTCCCTTACCCGTATTGGTATCCGTTCAGTCTCAGTTTCCTTTTGTGGGTTGCGGTACTTTCCGTAAAATTCCTTCTTCTTTTTGCTCTCTTTGTCTTCCTTTCGTTCTCTCTTCTCGGCAGGTTCATCAGAGAGTTCAGTAGGAGAGGGCAGGGTACTGGAGAGAGCCGGTTTCTCCACCTCCAGGTAGTTTTCATTGGGGTTGAGCACCATCACACCATAGCCTTCCTGACAGAGAAAAAAAATAACCCACAGGTTTAAAAGACAGTCTTGAGCTCATATTCAATTTTAAGTTCCCATTTTTAGAATCAAGTTAATTAGTTTTGAGTGACGTTTTGTGTCTAAACCCTTTAAAACTAGTTATCAAAAATTCAAAAAAGGACTTAATTAGTATCTACCGTTGAAGAATGACTTTATTTTCCTGACAGAATTTTTTAATAGCAGTATGCAAGGTTTTTCTTTTGTTCTTTTTCTTTTTAACTTTTTGTAAAATACTTTTTTTCAATAATGTTGATATAAAACAGTTTAAAAAATCCTACAAATAAATCATGTGACTCCAGCAGTCTTATACATATAATGAGGACACCAGACACAGAGGACAAGTGTGTTCCTGCAGAGCTGGGTCTGAGAAGTAACCAAAGATTGGAATTCACTGGTGAGCAGCATTTAGTGACTTCCAAAGGCCAATTGTCACTTAATATCAAACCCAATCGATTTTACCATCACTTAGCAAAAGAGTTCTCTGCAGTTGTGTATATGTTGCATTTATGTGACTTACACACACCTGAAAAATTCAAAATTATATAATGGTATTTTTCTCGGCATGTACGGCATGAAAATATTTGCGATTAAGATTGGCATTACAAGCCAAAATGTCAGAGGTAAAAAGAGGCAAATTTGAACATTAAATAAGTTCTGAGAAAGAGTGACGGGGAAATATACGGTGGAAGTTTTCACATAGCCTTAAATGACTTCTTCAACTCTGAAGCCATTTTTAATTAACTGTGTTTATTGTCCCAAGCACTCTGAAACTGAAGCAGGAAATGGAGGGAATCCTGTTTCACCCAACTTGTCATTTTTTTTCAACCACAAACTCATGGCTACTGAGCTGTGCAAACGCACACACACACACTCACATATAACACAATTGCCCCACACTTGGGGAACGGGAAATGTATCAGCACTGACAAAAAGACTTTTAGGAGATGTGAAAGGGAGTTAATAGAGGAAGTATAATCTCAGGTTTCCTACTGCAAATATCACCATCACTTGAGTATGTCTCCTCGTTCTTAATAAGTGCTAAAACAATGTGCTTGTCTCCATTAACGCAGTGTGTGTTTGCATGTATCTCTCTTGTGCCCACTGACATCAAACCTGCCACACACCCCCTTTCCTTTGACACCAGCAAAAAGGGACTCTCACACTCATCCTATTAAAACAAAGCATTTGTAACACCTATAATATGTTAACTGTCAAAATATAATATAAAAAAAAAAATCTTTAGCATGTACAATATAAAAATGGTAAAAAAAGCTTAAAATAATAAATGTGAAAAATGCTATATGAATGTATTAATTATTTATACGCTGTAAAATGCATTTGTGTAGAATTAGCATAAAACTAATTAAATCAAACCTAGAAATTGCTCAAAAAAATAAAAATAAAGATTGCAGTAAAAAAAGTTGGAAACGACTGATGAGGATCAGAGAAATGTCACCGCAGAGACACAGGGCAATTTAGCTCTTTAACTGCACGTTCACATAGATGGATTGGCAGATGAAAACGGAGAAGAGGAAAAAAACAGACCAAGAAAGACAGAGTGGGTAAAATGAGCAGATATTATATAGATTGTATTAAAGTAAAGCAGTCTGATTGAAAAGGCAGAAGCCACAGGGAGATGCAGTCTGTTAACATTTACACCAGCTTTGTGCCACTGCCCACTGGTGGCAGCCTGAGAAAATAACCAACATAGTGAAACCTATGACAAAAAAGCAAAACAAAACAAAAAAAACATAATAAACATACAAACATAATTAATGCTTTAATCTAAAATAACTTTCTAATTAAAACAAATAATATTAGGCTGCATTCACTCATTCAAACACTCGAGGACATTTGCTCATATCCTGGTTGACAAGGCCAAAACTTAACACTGTTTAGGTTTAGCAGCATAGTCTGCAACAATCAGCTTCACCCCAAGCAGTCAATCAATCATCCTGGCTTTAAAAACATCCTCATGCTAACCTCAAGGGCCAGGTTCTTGGCCTCTAGTGTCCTTATGCTAACCGTGAGTGGCCTGAAGCCTTTGCGGAGCTAACAGTGTTCACCCTTTCAGCTGTCCAGTCACCCAGAAGGACATTGGCGTATTTAGAGGAACAGGGCGGCTGACAGCATCTCTACGTCGGAAGCAATCATTTACTTGAACACTGAGAGGTCTGTGTCGGTGTCGAGACACAGATCAGTCACTTCCTCCTCTTATTCTTCACTCCATCAAACACAAATAGGTCTGGTGATGGAGGGCTGGGTAAAGGAACAGTAGCAAAATCTTCTCAAAATTAAAGACTAATTTACTTTTTTCTTAAATGCTGCTCATTTATTCTCTTATGCCCAAACAGTTAGAGTTCTGACTGGTTGTGAAATCCTACATGATTGTATAGAATATATTAAAAAAAAAATGGTAACATTAAGGCTTTCTCTAAATCCCTCCAATCCCCCGTCTCCCACAGAGCTCATGGGTAAAACCTCACTTCTTCTGTTGTTAAGGGACAGCTGAATCTCTAAACTTAAGTCGTTTGGTCTTTGTGTTTCAAAATAACTGTTAAATCTGTCGTTCTCACACAAACTCGGGGACACACACAGACTGGATACACCTGCTAAATCTGATCTTTGTTTTGTGATGTGCTGTCAAAGTTGTGAATCTCATACAAATGCACATGGCAAACCTTGGGTCAGCCTGCCCTTTTATACTGCTAAATCTTTCTCACACAAACTGCTAACACTTGGTCACTTTGCTTTTGACCTGCACACACACACAAACACATACACACCCCGGGTCTCATAAAAAGCAGACACATATGCTGCTACACACGCTGTTGGAACGGTCTTGTGTTTCTGCTGCAGTATGCAAGTTAAGTCTCTTCCCATGCCCTGCGGGTGCCCCTGTGCCACCACAACACAGAGTCTCTGCCCTAGGGCCAGCGGTCAAGAGGGTTGCCCCGACCCCTGTACAGGGGGCACGCTGACCCCCGTCACCCTGCTTTGGACTCTCTTTAGTGTTCCTTTGTCGGCCTGTCCTACACCAGATAGCACAACAAAGGCCGCTGCTGCTACGGAGACCAGGACTTGTTTCATCACTTCGATAGAAATCCTCCTCTCTCATCCAAGTCGCCGAAGTCCTTGGAAATATAGGTGACATTTTTAAATCGTAATATTAAATATCAATATATATAAAATGCATGGCTGCTTAGGATTAATAATCCAGACCTGTGCTGTATAGACACAACCAATACGTCACTGATGGGCCCTCTTTATTGTCATATTAGAGACCATTTGTCTCTGACAACCTGGAGAGACAAGATAATTATTTTGTCTTTATTGCTTCATTCTGATGTTAAAAAAGTGAAAGGGGACACAGTGAGTAAATAAGATGTAGCTCTAAGAAGGCAGCGCCTCTAATTTTTCTCCCCTTGTGTCGTTTAATTAAATGAAATGTGTCTAATGTGCGGTAGAAGGGAGAGAGGTGGACGGACTGAGATGCTGTATTATCTGTGTGTGTATGCAGCTCACACACGCTTTGATGTGAGAGCTCTCATGTAGTCAGCCTCGGCTTTGGGCACAGGGAAAGGACAGCACTTGACAGGTACAAAGCATGGCTGATAGCAGTCACGGGTGCATGCAGCGAGTAAGGAGTATAGTTTGGTTGCATGAAATTTTCAAGGTGCATGTGTGACTGAGCAGAATAGGAGCTTGAGCGCGGTCCACTTTCATTTTACACTTGTATTGTAATACATGATCTGCTTATATGCGTCTTAACAATAAGACTGCCGTTTGAATATGCTGCAGGTGTCCACTCAAATTATCACCCGGGTGGCTTTGTCGGTTTTCTGTCGGGGATCCCTTCTCCTAACCCCCTTCTCTTTCACTTCCTTATTTCTTCAAACGCTGCTCATGATTTGTTGCTCGAGCCAGACTGACAAGGAAGAAACAGTCACCCAGTGTAGTTTAGCCAATAAGAGAAGGAGGAGGTGGACGGGGAGGAGGGGAGGGATGTCTGGAGACTACAGTTGGGTTTGTGATCTGAAGAGGGCACAATAGCTACCAAAGGGATAAAGGCCAGACTGGAAAATAAATGTGAACGTTAACATACTCAATGAGTTTTAAGTAATTTAAAGTTTAAAACATTTTACATAAAGATAAATGTAAATGAGAACATCATTGAATAAGAGAATACAGTGTCATATCCATCGCACTCTCATTCCCTTCCCTGTCAGGGCCACCCTGCTCTGTGTGACCTTGTCTGTCTCCGTCTCTACGTGAGCCTTTCTTGCAAGCAGGGCCTCTTTATCCATTCAATCCCCTCCTCTCTCTTCATCTTACTCTCTCTCTCTTTCTCTCAATCTCTCCATCTTTTTCTATTACTTTCTCTCCCTCTCTTTTCCTACTCCCTTTCTCCCTGAGGCTGACATACCACACAGATCGCACACAGCACTGTCAGATTAAGTCACGGTGCCCCCCTCTCATTTAAGCACAGCACCAGTCTAAGATACACACACAAACACTAACACCTTTTACTCTTGCCCCCCATACTCACCACACAGCAGTGATGTTGCTGTTTGCCTGCCTGCAGAAGGTTGGAGAAACACATGCAGTAGCACAGAGGCTATGAAAATGTGTGGAACTTAAGGGTGATTTGAGAGAGGATGAGACGGGAATGTCATCACCCTGTCAGCACAGAATCAATCATCCTCTTGATAGCTGCTAATACCCAGGAGAGCGCGTGAGTACTTAGAGGATCCAAACTGTGACTTAACAGACTGTGTTAAAAAGCAACATAATGCCCAGGAGTGTTCAGACGAACACAAACACAGCCTTCTGAAATGTTCATTAGGACACCTTCTATGAATGAAGTTAAAAGACAAATATCGTGTTAAGTAATACACTACAACTTATATTTTACTGGTTTGAGCCCTGTCCTATCTAAACACCTGGGTGGATGCTCCTGTTATAGAGTACCTAACCTTAATAATCTAACATGACACTCGTTGACCTATCAGATTGGTGCTTTGCAAAGTATCTTGTCTTTTTTTTTCTTTGTTTTAACCATTTTGGTGTTACAGACATTTGCTTGCATTACAGTCAGCGAATACACTAAAAAATGTTTTGCCTTTTCTGACTGATGTATAAATAATCCACTGACTTATTATCCAAAACCAGTATCTGTAGCATTCTGTGTTTATACTTTATCATATTTACTATGAAAATAAATAATAAAACAATATTAATAAACTCATAAAAACAGGATTTTATTAATTAGATGAGAATGAAAGAAGATAATGACATATCAGGTAAATCTTACTTCAGTATTCATTTACCTTGGAGCAGACATAGAGACCGAAGAGCTAACACTAATGTTTACACAGGAAAAGTGAGACAAATTGGAGCTTCATTCCCTCACCTGCCCTCTGAGTTAATTTTAAACAAATCACCCAACGCAAGGGTGCACTTATAATTAAGTTTCTCAGAAGTCAACTTTTTCACTTCAAGTTCAAAGACTGCGATTGTGTGTGTGCATGTGTTTGTGTGTTTGCTGACGCCAAGCTAATTTGGTCAAAGTAAATAAGACTGCAGTAATGATTATCTTTTTCTTGATCTTAATGAGCAGAAATAGTTAAGGTCAGAATCTGAGGCTAACCTTTGGAGCCTAGTCAAGCAGCTGAGTCTCTGTAATAGGAAAGTGAGATTTTAACCTTGGCGTGGATGCCTTGGCTCATTTAGACATTGTTTATATAAGGAGTTGAATATTTATTAATGAGTTCAAAGTGGAGCGATGGGGTGGAGGAAGAACGAAGAACAGCAGCAGCTACAGATCCCTGATGGTTCAGCTTCTTTTTCATGCTCACATTTACATTTATTTCTCTCTGGTTTATTTCTGTTCCTCTCCAGAACTGTCTACTTCAAGCACCTGGGACATTAAAACGTTCACTTCAAGTGGCAATTATTTACAAAACTCACTGTGTGTGAATCTGTGAATTTTCTTCTTTGCCACTATTTGTACTGGTTGATTGAGCATTCAAGTGTGCGGACAGAGCATGTAAACATATAATGCATAGACACACACGCGCACCCACACACACACATTCGGAGGCCTGCTTCATCTGTTCCCAGCACGACACACACAGAGGGAGGTGTAGTGTTGGGGGGTGGCTAGATTGGGGGTGGATGTAGCATTAATCAACCTCCAGGTGGAAATCGTCAGAGCTATCGATTGTGCAAGTAAATGTTACACAAGTCATTTATCAATTTTCACCCTGTTTCTTTACAGAACTGTGTGTTATTTGCAAAGATACAACTGTGAATGTAAACTCAAAGACACGTTAGATTCCACAGTGGACTGACCGCACGTGTCACTGACAACAAAGTCACTTAGCAGTGTTTCAAGTTCTTTCTTTTCACATTTGGAGGAAAATCAGAAACAAACGTGTATATGATTCATGTCTCAACCAGCAGTGCTGCTCTGGCAGGTTATCAAATCTGTTGCATAATAAATTAACAACACCACCAGTGTTCTTTAATATTAGAAAACACCATTGTGTGCTTGCCACACACAGTGATGCAGTCAGAAGGAAGAAGAGTCCTCAGCCCACAGAGAAAAAGCTGTGGGGAAATAAATGCAGGAGGCTTATTCTGATGCCGTTAGCATTTTGATTTATATATTCTATATTGTCTCCCCTAAGCATACACATGTATTTTTAATGAGGGCACAGAGAGATATAGATCATGGAATGATAGGTGCCTCCCTGCCCTCCTGCCTAACTATTTAATGTATAAATCAGGGAGAAAGGAGTGCAGAGGGGGGAGTTGGAGAAGCTACAAAAAAGAAGGGAAGTCAGGAGTGGAGGCATCCCAGGGGCAACCATGTCCTGGAGGCCACTAATAACTCTAAGGAATGAAGTAAGGAAGGAGGAAAGGAGAGACAGAGCAAAGACAAAATCATATGTTGCCATACTGTGCCTGCACCGAAAAAACAAAACAAAAGACAAGTTCCAATTATATTATATAGTACAGTGCAAATCAAACAGACACTTGGGTGTGGAATATAATCCCGGATGCAGCTAGGTGTCCACCTGCATGCATGGTAGTAACTGGGTCAGATAGCGAACAAGTCAGGTGATGAAAGCAAACAAGACACTTGGCAAGTAATACAAAGACACAAGTTGACCCTTTGGAGACAAGTGATAATGGCAGTGACCTATAACTGCGTTGAACGTTTCATCTAAATATATATAGCAGTATATTTGCATGACAATAGACAAAACCAATTCAATAGGTCTTATACTGACTCCAACTGACTTAGGCCTGTAATCAAATTATATTCTTTATCAAAATTAATTTATTGACTCAGAATTAGAGTCAATGTTGTAACCAAACTGTGGCTTTAGAAAATTGCATAAAAAAGAATATGCTAAACCTGCATTTAGAGTGCTAAAGCTTGTGTTTCAGTCTTGTGTACAGGGACAGTTTTTGTTGTCCATCCATTGGTGAATGGTCAACGAGTTATTTTTAATTATTGTATAATAATTTACTATTCAAATTATAATTTCTAGTTTAACTAAAATAGCACATAACCACACTTTCGTTTATGTGTAGTACAAGCCCAGATGTTGCAACTGAGCAGATGATTATTTCTGCATGTTCTAACTAAATCAGCACTCTTGTTTTACTTCTGGGTCACACTTTGACCCAAAAGTGAAACAAAATGCAAAGTATAGAAAACTTATAAAACAAATTAAAAAAAAAGATTGTGCCATCAGACAAATACAACATCACATTGTGTACCTTGAGTATTTTAACAAGGAGATAAAACTTCTAAAACCTACATCATCTCAGCAGTTGTTTCTTGGTGCTCCTGTAGGAGTGGTATCCTTATGTTAGGATATTAATAATGAGCTAAAAGGAAGGCACTATTAAAGTTGCTAACTACTAAAGTTAAGTTGGTCTTGATAAAAAAATAAAAAATCAATTGACCTATTTTCATACTGAACGAGGTTTGGATTAGCTATTTTCAGTACCTACTGAAAAACTGTAAAAAAGAGTTGCAGAAAGTACACAATGTTAAGACAACTTAGACAACTTAAAACATGGCAGATGTTTAACAAAAAACAAATAGAAATGCAACAAAGACAGCAAGAAAAACCTACATTTGAAGTTATTTAAAATCTCAATTGGAGATGGACCAAACTGTAGAAAAGTACAGCATGTGACATTCAAAGACATGAGTTGAGAAAATGCCCCACTCTGTGAATTCTTAAAGAGCACTGTCGATGAATGTTCCTGCTTCACCATCTGGACAGGTAGTTAGCGCGTTAACACACACACACACTCACGCTCAGTGGGTGTGAGACGCAAGGCCATATGTACATACTGAGCCAAGAGGGGTCAATGGCAGGACACATCTAAACATTGTCGACACGCAAACACATGCATGCACTTTTGTGTATGTAATGACCTGTGCACAAACATACAAATGTGTGTTGTGGTCAGCTCCTAGGATGTAGCGTTACAGCAGAGGAGTGGGTTTGGTAAAACTGAGACAATATACAGAAGAAATGCACAGTTATATATTTTTATTTTCAACTGACTGCTGCGTTGTAGCTCATAAAATATAGGTGGGCTGTTCTGACTGTCATCTACCAGTAATTGTCATTGTGTTTGTGAATAATGACACTACACTATTGTGCTCGGGGGTATTAATCTTACTGAACATCACAGGTCCACTATGACCTCCATGGGCCAAGGGTCAAAGAAAAATCCCTTCGCCCCTGCCCTGTTATTGTGACCTGGTATAGAAGAAGAGCAGAGTGGACTGGTGGTCCTGCCAATGCAGCCGACTCCCGCTGTGAGAAATGCGTCTTAAATTTCAGGTTAAGTGTGACCTTTCCTGAAAATGGAATTTTCTATCTTATACAGTCTGTGTAAAATATTCATTTCCATCTGCAGTGGGATTGTACACACTAACAGTCTAACTGTTATAAATCAGAACACTATCACCTATTTGCAATTACACACACATGCACGCACACACGCACGCACGCACGCACGCACGCACGCACGCACACACACACACACACACACACTGTGAAACTCCCAGAGTCTGACCTCTGTCTAAGTGGAGCTGCACCACAGGTCCATGAGCCACGATGGGTCACCACAGCCAATCACCAGCAGTGTTTGAAGTGTGAAGGGTAAACACTATGGCCACACTGTCCTGCCTTTTAGTCTGCTTACTTTTAAGAGGTGCAAGTTACAGAAGAGGTGACACAAAATATTGTGCGTCTGTCCGTGTGTGTGTGTGTGTGTGTGTGTCTGTGTGTGTGCTTGTCTAGGTGTTCCAGCACATTTTCCATAGTGTCATTACCACATGGCCTGGGTTTATGCTTCACATCACACACATGGAGTTACGCATTTACGTTGGAATCCCCTTCGTCCCCTCGCCATACGGTCAAATACACATGGAGAAATCCACACTGTGGCAACTAAGGAAACTGTACATGCAGCAATAGACATTTTCCTATTAACCCGGTGTAGCCTTCAAAAATGGTTGAAAGCAATTAACCATGGAGAGTGGCTGTATAAAACATCCTCCTTCTCTCTCCCCGGTTCTGTTTCACACACAGCCTCGACCCCACCGCCGCCACAATCCTCACTTGAAGCGCTTTCAGATCTACAACTTTTTTTAGGACCACCTGTTGTCTATTATTTTTACATACTGCTTTTCTCATAAATCATAACACTGGGTAATTAATCAAGCTGTCAAAACAGGGACCGGGGGTCACCTGGAGGGGTCGGAGGTGGTTGCAGGGGCGATGGAGGTCAGGGTCACACCGCATTCCTCATTATCAAGTTGGGATGGGAGAGGGGCCAGGCAAACAAAAGCGAAAGCAGATGGGGGGAGGGTGGGTAGATGAAAAAGAGAGAGGGAGAGAGAGCGAGAGGGCCGGAGAAAGACAGAGAGAGAGGGAGAAGAAGAAACTGACAACGAAAAGTGAAAGAAGCTGTCAGCTGCCTACAGATGAAGACAGGGGAGGCGATTTTGAGAAGGGAGACATCACATGCAGGGCTGGGTGGGGGGAAGGGGGAAGAGGAAGAAAAAGAAAAGTGGCACGAAAAATAAAAGAACAAAAGAAATCTACAACATGTTTCCATTGTATGGACCTGAAATTGGCTGCAAGGAGGAGGAAGAAGTAAGTCGTGGTTTCTCCAATGAGAAAATAGGGAATCAGCTGTGGAAGTAAGATTGTTATCTGGGTCTCTTTCTTTGTGTGTGTGTGTGTGTGTGTGTGATGAGACTGATTGATATTTGTGTCAGACGACTCCATAGCTATGTCTCTATGGGTTCAGTACCAGTTCAGAGCACAAACTACAGGCCTGAAGTGGCTTATCACCAAATCAACAATACACACTACTGATTACATCATAGAAATGAAATCAGCCCTAAAGCATCAGCGTCATACACACCACATACAAATATACATAAACAGTGAAGCTCACCATGCTTTATGCTATTTGTCACTTACTACATGCTTTAAAGAAACTTCACTTTGAAAACTTATTCAATTTTTCCCTGTCATCCTGGTGTACTAAGTCACTTGGAGTAGCATTTACTCTCTTACATGACCAGATTACATAAAGTTAGATTCAAAAAGAAAAACAAAACTGCATATTTGAGCTGGATGCTCAGGGGGCTAGATTAACGGACGTGGGCAGACGCATGAAATGATGGGGAAGATTAGAAAAAAAAAAGGAATAATTTTAAAAGTGCAAATGTCGTGGAACTCCTCATGCTTCTGTGTTCGCGTCCCTCCACCCCGGCGCAGAGCCTGAATTCTCAGGCGTGGCTTGCTCTATCAAAAACATCACTCTCGAATGAGGCGCCGAACATTGCGCAAAATTAGCTGTCACCCTTTCCTCAAAATCTTTGTTAATCTTGTTTCCAGTGTTTGCGGATTTATCAGCACATGCATCAATGTCAGCGCCTTGGTTACTGAGCCGCACTACTTGGGAGAAGATATAATTAAAAATGTTTGGGGTGTGCGGAGGTGGAGGGAGGGCTGGGGGGTACCGAGGAGCAGCAGTGCTAGGAAAGGCAGGGTGGGGGTTGTGGAGGAAGAGGAAGGTGAAGTCTTCCACTAGTCTGGTAGTTTCCCCAGAGAGTCGGGGGAAGACGCAGTCAGTGATAATACAAGAGCACGGCTGGGGCCGCCCCTCTCTTCCCCATTCTTCGCTATCACCCGGGTCAGCAGTTGCTGCTATCTCTTTAATAAAGCTGGTTTCACTGATCTGGCCGCTGGTCAGGAGGCTGGTCTCACTGTTAACAGCTTGACATAGGGGAAAACAAAAGCCAAATGCATCTATCGAGAGATAGAGCTGCCTTCTCAAGCATTTGATGCACAACAAACTGAACCCTTTTTTTTTTACACATGGTTTGGTGGAAACCCAGAAAGACAATCATACAGCACACAACATGCATCATTCTGAGACCCGGTGACATGCAGTGGTTAGAAAAAACAGAATTCTACGTGCATGTAAAACAGGTCTGCGTGTACACTGACTTCAAGCAAAAACACTGTGACATCTGTAGCGGCGTTGATGAATTGCACTGTGGCACCACAGACTTGATCCTTGATAAGTTTTCCAGCACATCTCCTATTATCATGGCTTTTCAAAAAGCATTAATAAAAAATCACATTTGCACATTGTTCTATACCAAAGGGCTACACAGTAAAACTGTCAAATTTGTGTGTAAACTAAAAACCAACTACAGAATTATAAGAGTAGATGATACACTATCTAAAAGATAAAATTAAATTGAGATCTGACATTTAATATTCTAATTGAACTGTTACTAGTCAGACTAAAGAACACTTGACCTTAAACATTTGCTAAAAAAAGATACGTTTTAATGCCTGGTCAGTATCGTTTGTTTTTTCCTTGTTGAATTGGAGACAGATCTGGACTGCAGGCAGGCCACTAAAACATGTGATTCCCACACCATTTTGCCTAGGCAACTGCTATTTAAATGACTAGGCATTGAAAAAATATCATTGAGTTACCATGCAAGTTGCAAATCAAAATAGAGACTTGAACATTCCACCAAGGGATTTTTTCTAAGGTGACCACTACAATGGCAGTTCAGAACAATGTTCCCAAAATCTTAATCTTTCACTGCTCCTGATTGCAGCTTTTTAAAATCCTGGTTCAAATATTCTCTTCTCTTCCTGATCTTTTCTTCCTCTTTTCTTTCCTTCTTCCAGATCTTTAAGAGCAGGCTGGCAGGTTTGGCTGGGAGGTCGCGTATTCCCCCTCTTCATTAGTGAGAAAATGGACTCTGGTAAACGCTTGTTAAAGCCCTTACCTACACTCCCCCAGTTAATGGGAGTGATCCATTTGTGTCCGTTTCTGCCTGACAAGGCTTTACTGGAAGATTAATAGTGCGGTGTCAGGCCACGGCCACCCTCTGTCCCGTTCTCATTTCCTTTCTTCTTGGACGCACACATGCAATAATGGAGCCCCATCTTTTGTTGTAACACCATGATTAGCCAGGGAGAAAAAAGAAAAGGAATGACAGAACAATGGAAGGAAAACAAAAGAAATGTAAGAAAAACTCTTCTCTTTAAGACACAGTACAAGTGTAGGTTTTAAGGTTGTGAATTACAGGTACTTGACAAGGGCAATGTGATATTATTTATTAATCTCTACGTGAGGTGAATGGATATATAATGAATCACTTATGGATATTTTCTGTGAAGTTAAGGGATGGTTTTAGCTTTGCGTGATGTAAAGAGAGGTCCTAAAGGAGTTGACGGTAGAACATATGACAGAAAAAGAAATAAGGAAGGAACTGGAGCACCATGGGAGAAATAATAGAGACAGAATAGATACAGAAAGAGAAAGTGAGGATTAAAGAGAGAGGAGAAGTCCTTAAAGGGCCACCCAGGGTTTCGTCTATCACCCAGGCCCCCCAGCAATCCCTCTTCCTTTCGGGATGACACTGTCAAGTGCTCCGTCCCTTTACTGGGTGAACAGGATAATCGCTCCTAATAATTACACAGACGTTCCCAGGAAGTCTGTCATGTCCAGGAAGAGCAATTCCTGGACATTTGAGGAAGTGTTGTGTTAACAAGACTGGAAATATGACACATAAGTGCAGAATTAAAATACATGCAGGATACACTGGTTTTAGAGATGTTCTCCTTTTTTTTAAATGTCGGCAGAGAAATACTCAAGAAACACACACTCACACTGTCACAAACAGGTGACCTCCATCACAAACCCCTCCTCACTACATCACAGTCAGTGCCAACAGAAAGCAGAGTGTCTCACAGAGCAGAGTATGGGGACTGGAGCTGCTGGTGTCTCATTAAATTCTTGGGATTGTCTAATTGTCTTTGGTGGACCTCGGAGAGACAAGGACATTATACTCATTGCAATTAACCAAACAAAAGAGCCGAACCGCCCAAGCGCAGGGGACAAGGCGGGCTGGGGGGGAGTGGGCTGTCCAGCCGGGATCAGTACAACAGAATACAAACACACACAGAGACACTCAAGCACACACACACACACACCCTAGGATGGCCCAAAAAGAAAAACTAAAGAACAAGAGAAAAGACAAGAGGGAGTGCAAAAAATGCTTTGAAAGGAGGGGATAGGGTGAGGACTCAGACAGATCTTGGGATTGGCCAGATGTCGGAGTTGACGGGGAGGCTGGGGTGAGTCAGGGTAAGGCAGCCAGGGAGGAGGGTGTCTGTGCTCATTTGAGACGCACCTTTGTGCTGGACCTGTCTTGTTTACTGCACTACAGCTTAGCGGTGCAAGGGTCCTATTCAGGGTGCAGGCCTTTCAGAAGGTACTGAAGGAGCCCTTAAGCCCACTTAACTACCATTTTCACACACTCTGCCTGCTCTCCTCTTTGTCCTTGCCTCCATTACATCAAACGCAGGAACAAAGGCAGGGAACAGAAACTGAGGCTGGCAGAATGGCGCCCATCACAAATATTAATTTGAAAAGGTGTTGGAGAGTAGAATCTACTTTTATGCACAAGGACAACTTGGGTTTTTTTTCTTACTCTACCTCATGTGAGAGGTAGAGGGGAGGCTCTTTGGGGCCGCAATGAGCTTGGTTTTCAGGCGAGACGGGCAGCTGAGGACTTGCAGAACAATTATCCAAGAATAAGGGGCTCTGAGCGTGGCACACTGCTGAAGACTGTGCACACACAAGCAGAGACGCATGTATGTGCTCCGCTATTATATAAGCTCCACACAGGCCTCATTCACTGGCCAAATCTATCAGGAATAGAAACAAATCTAAAGAACACATACACACGCACACACTCTACTGTTCTTCTCAAGAAAAATATTTAATACCATAAGCCATTAGAAATACAACATAAATGACGGCATAAGAAACAAACACAGCCAAAGCATTATACACATATATCAAGATGTCAGCACGTTCTTCCAGACACACTTGACTGAAGCATATTTGCTGAAAAGTAAATGGGTTAGTAAAACTGACCTTGAATTGACTGGTGGAAAGATAATTGTCTGAACTAGAGGTAATCCACAGTCCACTGCTCTTATTGCTATTAGCAGTGCACACACACACGCACGCACACATGCTGAACACACGTATTCGCAGGTGCATGGTGCGTGTACTCTCAGTGGAATGCTGGTTTAGTCAGATCACATGAAAAAAGTGGGGTGAATAGTTTATCCTGCTGTTACCCATTAGAAAAAAAAATCTGCTTGCTTCTCGCTGACATCGTTTAACACAGACACGTGTGCATGCACGTTAACATACTTGCACCAATGCAACAATTCATGACCCTGACCAAATCATGGTGAGGTTAGCTGGGTTGCTGAAAAGCCCATCCTGTGAGTGTATACATAGTGCATCCCCTTAATCTGCAGGATACAAGCGCTGCAGTGCTGCCCCCACCCACACCTCACTCTGCCCACATTCAGGTCTCACTGCTTGTCGGACCAAACACTGGGCCTGCCCTGGCCATGACTCTAAGTGGGCTGGCTTTCACCCATCTACTCTGGCTGACCCTGCAAACGTGGTCGGTATGGGTACAGCCGACCCTCTGTCCTCTCAGGTGTGGGCTGGGAATAGAAAAAGAAGACGTTTTAAAGGACACATTTCTGGCTTTAAACATTAGGTGTGTTCAAAAAAGATTGTGTACAGTAGGAGGAAAAAAGATCACCAAAACTTTCTTTAATGCAACAATGTCCACACAATTTTCTACCATTAAATACTACATTCTGCAAGGTAGGTACACTTCCTGAAACCTTTCATTTAAACAAATCAAATTAAACAAGTCGATTTTCAGACAGGAAGATTTTCAAATGGAGAAGGACAGAAGCATTAAGATGATAACCATCAGGAACTTTGTCGATTTTTCTTTACAAAACGCACAGATCTCGAAATATAAAAAAAAAGATCTGGAAGCCAAGACATAAAGTAAGCTCCACTGACCTGCTGGCAGTCCAGATATTTCTAGTCTTGTCAGTTGCCAAGAAGAGGACAAAAACAGGAAACTAACTAGTTAATTCATACACAACAGACTACACTGGTAACTTCCGATTTATTTTTTAAATATAACATTTTTTAAAGTATGCTAATAAAAATAATGAGGTCAATAAGTTTATTTAAAAAAACTACAGTGAATATTGCTGCCTCCTGCTCATAGATACAGTTCTGTACAGATTACTCAAATAATGTCAAAGTAAAATAAAAAAAAGCAAATAAATATAAGGGTGCATTGAAACATACAGGTCAGTAACTACCAATATGTGGTCAGGTACCTGAATTGTCCACTCACCCTAAATCCTAAAGGGAGGGAAAAGGGGGCGGGGGGTATTACTTTTGATGGCTGACACTTGCCACTGCCAGAATCAAACCCCAACTCAGTGGGGAAGCAGGCGGGCAAAGGCAAAGCTATTTGGTTGGGGGAGAGACACGCTATTCACTTGTGCACCAGCCCCCTTCAAAAAACATACACACTTACAATTACTCATAATCTCCTAATGATGCAGCCCTGGGGTTGGTTTGCTAACATAATCAGAGGAAGAAAGAGGCACGGAGAGCCAGAAAAAAGCTGAATGACAGAAAAAGACAATCTGCAGGTGTCCAGTAAGAATCAAACCTAAATCTGTGTTTGTGCCACGATACGTATGTTAACCACACACTGAGTCTTTCACACACAACTGCCCTGCTGCTCTGAAATGCTTCAAGAAATAAATTGGAGCGATCAACACAAAGAGGTGAATGAGGAATAAAAATAATAGTGGCTGAAACCACAACATTTTTAGGATTTGAGAAAATATGGTGGAAGCAAACAATGTGCAAAAGAATAAACAGGAAAAAAATGATGATCGCTCATTCTGTTGCACATTTATCTGACGTGATAGATAGATTTTTACTGGATGGTATAATGTTGTGCATCAGAAAACATTGGGTGAAAGTGGGTGAAAAACAGTAATTTTGACACTTCAAAACACAATGATAAGCAGCAGGTTGTGTTTTGAAGTTGTTTGAAGTGGTGGCACAGACAAAAATGACTGTAAAAAAGGAAAGCATATTCAATACTGCAGACAAAACTGTTGAGAAATGACATGCTGCTTTGTGACGCAGCAAACAAACGCCAGCGCACTCTGAATACCAGAATCTGACTGAGTATGAGTCTAAATGCTTGATAAAAAAGAGGAGACGTGAAATGGCCAAAGATAAAAAGAAGTAAACAGGAGAATAATGAAGTTAACAATGTAACAATTTTTATCCGCAGAGTTTTGGTAACAAAACAAGTCAATTAATGTTTTCTGTTTCCTGGTTCTTTTAAAAATCAAATCACAAAACTTTGAAGTTAAAAGACAACAAAAACTAAATGGAGAAGTGGAGGAGATGTGTCTGAGAGAGAGATGGTTTCAGGTTAGACAAAAAAGAAGAGGAAAGGAGACAAGGATCCAGGCAATGAGGTGAGGATACCACCACAGTAGTGTGTCTCCAGGGAAGAGTTGTGGGTGTTACTGTGACAAAGCCGTCTATTTTCCACCTGTGCTCGGTGCCTGATCTCCCTCCAGTCCCTCAGAGTCCTGGCCTTGATCTGGGCAAACACTGGGTATTTGTGTGTATGTGAGTGTGCGTGTTTCTCTGTTTATTAGCTTCCATCATTTCCTGCTACTGAGTCCCAGGTGCTCCACACCAGGACAATTCCTTATCCATCCAATCCTTAAAGTATACACTATATCAGAAGGACACAGATGAGGGAATAGCTTCATTATGCTATCGGGTGCTAATGCTGCAATGCATTTTTAACATTTAGGCACACGGCACCTCCACGGTGGGGTGAGAGGACATGACAAAAGGGACAGATGAAGAGAAAGTATTTAAAATTGTGAGTAACAAGCAGGAGATGTGTAGAAAGTATTATTAAAAAAAATCAATATATAGATAGATAGATAGATAGATAGATAGATAGATAGATAGATAGATAGATAGATAGATAGATAGATAGATAGATAGATAGATGGATAGATAGATAGATAGGAGGAAGGGAAGGGGCAGCACAGGGACTGGGGAAAGAAAATGTTGAAGCCTGACAGTATACTGCCACCTATCTGTCTGATCAGGTACAACAGCTTGGCTCACATCCTTATGTCTGTTGCTCTTTTTTCTTTTTTAATTTTATTCAGAGAAGAACACACAAGAAACGAGAGATCTAAGGTAGAAAAACTGTAAAAGCCCTAAAGAGATTGCATATAGACAGTGACAGTTTTGTTCGGGATGCAAAGATAGGGGGGAAACATGCCTGCTCCACGAAGCCTGTTGTATCAAAAGGTACAGCAGCCCTAGAGCAAACGTCTGCTAACCTGCCAAACCAACCAGACCTAATCTATCTCTCCTCCTATAACTCCTCCCTCTGTCTCTCCTTCTATCCTTTCCTCTGTCTTTACCTCTCTGGCCACTTCCTGCGTCATAAAAGCTGCTGACTACACACAAGCTTGTGTTTCCTAATGTCAAATATCTTGTAATTACTTACAACTCTCAAAACCCACATTAACTGAGGCATAAGTTTATTTACCCAAATACCTGGACACTTTTCGAGGCAACTTAACATTACAGGATATAATGCAACAATCCACATATGGCAAAGTTGGTGCACTCTCCGAATTGCGTACACATAAGAAGGTCATGACATAGGTCAAAACCATTTTAATTTTCTGATACTTTTAAATAAATAAGGGCCTGATGATTATAATGCACTGCATAATGCACTTTGCAACACTGGCAGGGGTCTCAACCACTGCCTCTGTCATTTTATTGGAGGACCACATCAGAGTTTGATGCTCAAAGCAAACAAAAACTAAAACAGATATTATAGAATTTTTTTTATATATATAAAAGCTCTAAAATTAAACAGTGCAAACAACTGGTACAAACCTCTTTCTAAATGAGTATATTATGCAATAGTTTCAAGGAAAATTTAAAGAAATACCAAAATGTAAAATCAAAATATAGTTGACAACTAGTCATTGGACAGATGTAGGGGGGATTTGTGGGCTGGATGTAGCCCACAGACTAGGAATTTAAGACCCCTTGTCTATAATCCACCATCACCACTGTCTGATTCTTCTCTACTACATATGATGACAGAGCTGAACTGCAGGCTGGTATATATATGAAGTTAAGTTCCTTTAATTTAGACATGTGTATATAAGAGCCAAAGCAGTTTATATTTATATATGAATCAAAAATGAATCATTAAATAAATGCACATGATCAAACTAAGCTGGCACAACAGAGTTTTTTCACTACTATTTTCCTAAGAGTGCTGTTCAAGCAGGGATTTCACTGTTAACTGAGAATTTGTATGTGCTTAAAGATCTGAGCATTTCTCCCAACATCAGATATCGAAAGACTGCTTTTTCTCTTCAACTTCTGCTCTCTTCAGTATCAACATCCCTGCAGTTTAGGAAATTCCCCAGCTGGGGAACAGGCATAGCCGCTGGGCTCGCCTACCACCAGCATTGGTTCATATGCAGGTTCCAGTTTATTCACAGTTCATGCATACGCTCATCTTTTTGAAGGAGCGTGGCGTACTGTGCCATCAATATAACATCTGCCCTTCTACCTGCTCTTCTTGGAATCTCTCTCTCAAACATACACATTGCAAACACACTCACAAACAAAAGGAACTCCTCTGAGTCACTGAATTATTTTCCAAACCTCAAATGTGTTCCTGCCAAGTTATGATTTGCCACTGCCAATTATGTTTCGAATTTCACTAAGCAACAAACATGTCTTTGATTACTTGTTAGTGCTGTAAAAGGTTTATCCTTTATTAGGAGAAAAATGTATGACCACAAAAAAGTATGAATTGTTCAGTAGTACCTTTACTGTATATCAAAAGAGCCACTGCTCATCTTCAAAACTGACACATGTTGATACTTGTTTGTTCTATGTCTTGTCTATGTTGCTGTCCTACATTCTATTCAATCAGGTTTTTTTCAAATGTAAAAAAATTACAAATTACAGTCAACACATTTTGACAAAGAAAAACTTGTTCTATGGAAACACCATTTGTGGGAGTGTTTAGGTTTGACTGGAGTGTATGGAAAGACATAGCTTTATTAATTTTATCAGTACAATTATTTTATTGTCTATGAACTTTTTGGCATAGTCCAGTATTTCATGCAATTGTAAACATTTTATAACACTTAACCAAACAGTAAGAAGATGCAGAGGTGGGACAACGTTTTTGCAGCAACATCCCTCGATGAGCAGAAAACATATTGTAGCATTGGACAAAACAGGTACTAAAGCACTGCTGTAATACACACCATGTTGGTGCATGCATGCCTTCACACACACTGGTGTTTTCTCCTCCAGCCTCATCTCATCTTGTCTTTATTTTAATCTGAAGGAGAAGAGTTCACCAAGAAGTCAGCAGGGCATAGAGGGGCTGTGCCTCCAGCCACATGCACAGTAATGTGAAAGTATTCATCAGTATTCTGAGATAACCAATGAAAACCAGAGGAAAATGTGATGTAAAGAAAACCCTGGTGGAGGCAAACCCCAGCTAATGACAAGGTTTTTTAGTACATTTAATTAAAAACACACTACAGGATGAGCAGCAGTACTAAGTGATGTTCATGAAAAAGTGGAAAGGCCCAAACAAACTACTGTGTACTTGTTGGTAGTTTACTGTAGCTTGTTACTGCCCATACTACCATTTCAAACTAGCAGAACAAAATGTGACAACAAAATGACAGAAGCAATGGAGCAAAAAGCGAAAAGAGAGCTCACACCCGAGTCTAACAGGACGTACAGGCAAGAGCAATAGGTATAATGAGATATTTAAGATAACAGAAAGGCAACAAAGAGACAGAATGTAGATGGAAGAGAAGAGAACAATAAAGCGGACATGGAGGGAAATACATGATCGAATAAGGTGTGTGAAGTTAACAGAAAGTGCCGGTTGTCAACTATACATCCATGCCATTGTGCTGCTGTATGTTTTTAGGTGTTTGTGTCCGTCCAGGTACTACAGTGTGTCTGCACACATTTCAGCTCCTGTCAGACTGTTAGGCTGCAGCATCTCTCTAATTGCTGGTGTGTTCCAGGGCCAGCTCTTTGATCTGTGGGCTGTGCTGGGCCTCAGCACTCGCTGCGCAGGGTGGTCTCCCATCATGCTCGACTGATCACAGACATCGTCTCGCTATTGGCTGCGTAGTGGGCCCTCCCATCAGCACGACGCTATACGCCTCTGACAACTTCATTAGATCTATCCGACCCTCCAAGTCTACTTCTGGCTTCTCTTCTGTGCCAGCAGAAAGAATCACTAGCTGCTACAGCTGAAACACAACCAGGGCAGACTAGTTCAGGGGAAGACTGAGATAAGCCTCAGCGAAATAATTTGAATATTTAAGTGAAGGAAGTAACAATAAAAAGATTATACCTTTTCTCCGTTCTGTTTTCATCTGCTCTAAAGAAAATAAATCTAATTATAGATAAAAGACAACACTTACTTGATGTTCGGACTATTCTAATACACGTTTCGATGCTGAGAAGTAGGAAGTACCTGTGTTATCACACTAATAAGCAATTATTTTTTATCTGATGAATTAATCAGAATGAATATGGGGAAGAAAGATGAATGGAATCTTAATATGCTGTTTCCTGTTATGATTAGAGGTATCTCTCTCTGTGTCTTATTGTAATGGACCGACACACACAAACACACACACCCGTATATTAGAATATTGTAGAGACCACTAACAAAAACAATACTATGGCATATGCTTCAATCACATTCATTTTTGAATCACTGCTCCACTATTTGTCATGTAAACCTTTATGTATGTGGAGCTGAAAACAAAGTAATTATGACGCTTCCTGAACTACTGGCCGTAAAGAATGAGCCAGTAGGTGGCAGTAATGCAATAAACACCATGAAGAGCTAAGAAAAAAGTGAAGGTGCTAACATTATGTCTTAGCTAATAATACTTTATTACTAGCTAGAGCTTTTTTTAGTCTTAGTCCATTTGCTATTGCTATTGCTATTTGCTATTTGCTATTTGGGGACAGCTACATTTGTATAAATAATTCTGTAGTATCAGAGTGTTAACACATGGTGTAGATTAATACATTGCATTGCTAGTGCCACATGCAGGGAGGATCTAGAAACTACATCCTAATTTTTAACAAAAAGCACAAAATCTATATAATATTTTCACATTTGACAAACCCCTTAAAATACTTTATGGCATAACATAGCATTAAAGTATTTTCAAGTACTAACATCGATAGCCCACAGACAGAGCTGTTACACTAATAACCAAGTTTCATGTAATTTTATTATAAAGGTAAAGATCATCATTTTAACTTTTTTTTTAACATTTGCATCAGTTGTCATAGAATAGTAAAAATACTTGGGTGAATCTTATACTATATGTTTGGCAACTCCAAGAAACTTCCAAGAAACTTCCAGAACTTTATATTTATGCATTTTAATATATAAAACCAAACCTCTTCTCTGAAAATCACACTTCTCTCTTCTACATTACCTGGCTACTCAGGGTGACTCAATTTCCAGGTTACTGAACAAGACAGGTACTTGTAGTACCAGAGTTTTTAAAGAGGCTAAAGAAAGTAATCCAGGTTTATAGTGGTTGTAGCTCAATGGCAAACTATTGAACTTCAACCCTGCAGCTGTGTAGCGGGCTAATTATCAGTCACAAGGATGAGAAAGAGAAAAAAAAAAATCCCTCTTCCTCCCTTGCTCCACTTTTACTTCTTTTCATCTCTCATTCATGAGCCCTTGGTCATGCCCTTGGCATTGGGTACATAAACTATCAATTCACACCATCACACACACACATACATGCACACTTACAGATTCAGGACTGGCATTATATATAAAACTGTAGCATGGGCCTGCATACAGTAATGAGCACACAGCTTAATGAAGTTTTTTCAGAGTGTAATACACAATATTCAACAGTCCGGACACATATTTACATACATTACATATCATACAGATTTTTTATTTATACAATGTAATTTATAGTGGCTGTAGAAAACACAGCTGCTGAACAGTCTGATGTCTGATTGTCCTTGAAATTATGACATAAAAAAGGAAAACATATCTGAACAGCAGACAGGCAAGTCAAATACAGGAATTCAGTAGGAAGTTCATATCAATGACGTCGCTTTTGTGAGAGATTCCAGAAGATGTCTTGACAAGAGCATTCTAACATCTGTATGTATCAGGGTTTACAATATTTAAATAAGTCGCACCAGTCTATACTTCTTCTGAAATTATATACTGAAATTTTAATTTTAGCAGAATTACAGAACAAACATTTAATCAGGAAAGTAATGAGTTTAACAGGCGTTTGATCTTATCACGTGTCACTTAGATCATTCATTTTCAGTGTCGATTAAAGAACTTGTCAGCATTGATATCAGCATCAGTTACAGTTAGTCTGTTAGTTCTTTTATGTTTCTTATTTGCTGCTTTGTTTTGTTTATACATGTAATTTTTAAGTAAGTGTAGATGATGCCATGTAGTGGCCATAGATAATATCATGTAGGTTTTTTGTTTTTTTGTTTTTTTCTGTTAAGTATACAGGCTGGAAGACAAACAACTTTAAAAGCTGGGAAATATGGTGTTAATTTTAATTTTATTGAAATGCTAGGACCCAAAAAAAAACCAAAAGTCTAAATGCTCCAGGTTCTAGCGTAACAACTTAGGAAGCTCTCTCTTAAAATACTGAACATTCAGACACTTACGCCATTCAATAAAATATTGTGTTTTTGCTCTTTGAGTGAAGATGTAACTGAAAGAAACTCACACCTACCTCCTGCTGAGGCGGAGACAGGCAGTGGCTGTCGGCAGGCACACCACCTCACTACCACACAGGTACTGATTTGAAACAACAAGTCAAGGGGAGTCGGGAGTAAATAAGAGAGAGTAGTGGAATATAGAGGGAACAGCAGAGAAAGAAGATGGGTAATGGATTTCAGAGCGTTTTGGGGGAGTAAACAGATGGAGTAAACACAAGACGAGGGAAACCAGGGGACTCCTACTGAATCCACTCGATGTGTCAGTGACACTGCAGAGCAGAATCAACAAAGTGTTCTAAGGGCAACATGCATTCATACTCATACACACACACACATACACACAGTTCACCAATTGGCTGGGACCCAGAGCTCCTATCCACAGCAGTGACAGGCACATGGAGAACAAGCTGGTTGACAGCTCATGATGACAACTCCTCAGCTGGTGGAGGAGAGGAGAACAGAAGCACCTCCTTTCCTGACTGCAGCTGTACTGAGTGGCCTATAAATGTGTAAAAATGTCAACCTATTTAGTGCTAAAGATGACTTTGTATTCAGGACATCCCATGATCTACATTCTCTCATCCTTTGATTTTAATCTAAACCTATTCCAGAACCCATCTGCGATCTTTTCCAGTTTCAAATTTCTTCCATGCCCTCAAACCTGCTCTCATGCCCAAACTGGGCTGCTGTTTGCTGGTGTACCACCAGGCCTGTAGGCCTGTCCAAAAAAAGAGACAGTGAAGAGAGAAGGGGGGAAAATATAGCCAATTAAGACTGGTTAATGGGACACTGTAGTGTGTGTGTGTGTGTGTGTGTTCGTGTGTATAAATGCCTGACTTCAAACAGCTGTGAGTGTGTGTGTGTGTGTGTGTGTGTATGCAGTGCCCAAAGGCTGTCCACTCTGCCAAACTTAATTTAGCAGGCCCAGATTTTTAACACAGGCCTGAAGCTAGCTGGACCAGAGAGCCACAAGTTAACAGGCACTTTGCTCTCGCCGACCCCCTGAGATCTTGTCCACTGCCAGAGGGGTGAGAGAACTCATTTAGTCATTGATGACCATCACTGATCACATCCTTGTGGCCATATGTTTCCATCAGGCACTTCATTACAATAAAGCTTTATGGAGCAAAAAACTTTCCCGTCTGACTTTCAAGACCTTGACAGGTGACGATAGTGGGACAGCTATAGGAACAAACTATGGTAGCTGTCGCTAACACTTGTTTAATTGGAATTTATAGAAGTATAATGATGAACCATGAATAGGAGTGGACCTAAATGTGAAAGATAACAGAGCTGAGATTCCACAACTTTGGATTTTTTTGGTGTTTCATACTTAGTAAGAGGGAGTAGTGTTTTTTTTTGTGGTTATTGTTTTGGTTTTACTCTAAATGGTTTAGATCTGTTTTTAACCTAAATCTGATGCTTAACAAAGTTATTATTTAAATCACACATTTGTAACCAAAGCATATCTTCTTCACAACTACAACATTTGTGCGGGTAGGAATATATTATAGAATTGTGACAGTACTCTATACTAATTTACAATTGCAGGCTGTGACCAGAAAACAGATAAAAAAAACTCAAGTAACCTGAAGAAGGAAAAAAAAATAGTAAGTATTTAAAATCCTGCATTTTGCCTGCATATATC
>NC_024328.1:18359726-18395716 GCF_000523025.1 Cynoglossus semilaevis
CTTTCATATTGATTTATTTATTTAATTTAATCCTTCTATCCATGGGGTCAAGTTGACCCATTCAATGTTTAACATTTCACAATTCACAACCTACACATTTTTTTTGCTTAATCTTTGGTGACTTTTACTAATTAAGTAAGGGGAACTGGGTAAGTTTAACATCATAACATCATAATATTTTTTTTGATGTCCTGTATGCATGTTCTATTCATCCGTGTCCGTTGGGGTCAATTTGACCCCAAACAGATTCAGCTGTATAAAACATTTAAGAACATGTTGCATTGCTGTATAATCATTTTTACATACACTTCATTTGTTTTAGATCACATTAAGGTCATCATAACACACACTTTTATATACTTTAGACAGCTTTCCTATGGTTAGGGCCCTAACCTAACACTGATAATTCTGATGACACAAACAATTGTCAAACAGAAATACAGTATGGCAGGTCCAAAATATAAAAACAGCATTTGAGCTATTCATTACATCATCAATAGAAAAGCACATACTGGACATGTGTATATAGGGACACATGGCAGTGTGACACATGGCAGGACATTGAAGACTCCGTTTTGAAAGCCTACATTGGTTTATACGTTTTAGCAGGGTGGTACAAGTCAAAGGGTGAGGCAACAGCAGTCTATTGAAAGGCATGATGTTCTGATTCATTTAAGTGCCTAATCTTCTATTGACCTTTTGGGAATAGTTTTACTGTGTTCTACCAACTATTTCTACCAACGTTTATGATGTTACAAGTACATTTTTTTAACAAGTTTAAAAGTAAATAAAAAACAAATAAAAATGTTTGAAGTTGTCTGATTTTATCTGGGGTTATTTTGTATGATAACCAAAATTGTCTCTGTTATAACATGTTATAAATCTGTATTGGGAGATGATATGAAGTAGCAACAATATCTTTCTTTCCAGTTTTAGATCAATCAGTGAGATTTTATAACTAATTTCCTATTTTCGTATACTCATAGCTCTGGTGTTTTGGATAAAAGGGGAATGATGAATTCTAATCAATTTTCTTGGCTGATAATAGATGTTTGAAAATGTTAGGGTAACAGGAGGTTATGGTTGGCATTTATGTTGTTTCAGTGTAAAAAAATCTATACATATAAAGTTATAAAATGATTTCCGACTCCTGCTCTACATACATTCAGCCACACTTCCTATGCCTAAGCCTGTGTCAACAACAAATAAGTCAACAATCCACATATTTTTCTTTTTCTCTGACCTGTGAAGAGGAGCAAAACAAAAATGTGGTGCTTTGTGAACACGTTTGCTTGCTGTACCCATGTGTAATGTACTATGTGTGATGCATTTGTGAGATGAAGTTGCCAACATGGTTCTTTTTTATTTTCCATTGCAGTAGGGCTTGCCCCTGACGCTGTTGTCACAGACGAAGGTACAAACAGAGTGACAGTGACAGAACACACAAGCACACCTTGATCACTGATGTGTGTGGGAATTTACACTCGGGGAACTAGCACAACAAAACACTCTTAGATGGTTTTGCAGCCTCCAAACAAACAACCACTGAACCAGCTAGCAACTAAATTTCCACTTGAATATTGGATTAAGAAATGCTGCATCACTAAAAAAAATACTGAATAACAAATGATGTTGAATGTAAACTGCCTAAAGCTAAAGATGATAACAACAAACTGAACGTAGAGTAGTATGACACAGAGGTCTATGCACACGCGTGCACGTGTGTGTGCGTATTCATGTTACAGTTCACGCTACATGTCTCAGTGTGTGTCATCTCATCCTACAAGCTAATAGGCAGTCAGTTTCACAGCCAGAGCATGACCTAGAAAGTGAATCCACATGGCAAGGGACTAAATGTGTCACATGGGCTCAATCATTCTCTCTCTCTGAAGACAGAAAGACAGAGAGAAGGAGAGGGTGAGAGCGAATATGGGGGGGAAAAGAAAGAAAGAGGGGCTTTTGCCAACCCGCTGCACTCAGACGCTAATTAAGTCATTTGAAATAGCCACAGAGGGTACCTGCATGCAATCTAGCCAAGGCAAAGGGTTGATGAGGCTCTGAGAAGCCCCGGGGTAACTTCAAAAATAAGGCAAAGGAAGGGAACGAGAGAACAAGGAAAAAAAGGGAGGGGAAATTAAGTGATGTTTTTTAATTGAAACCTAACTTAAGGAAGAACACGTGTGTCTCTGTCCCCGGAAGAAAACATCTGCACACACTGGTTTTCCATTGGGAGTTAGTAGGAAAAATGGAAGGATGGATGGTAGCAAAATGAACTTTCAGTAATAATTATTTAATCGTTGAGAGTGAGCAATGTCGTACAGTTCGCTTCATTCTACATGGTAGTACAGTTGTGTACATTTTGTTACTTAGTTAACTTGAGTCATGATATCAGTAACATGTGTAATGGGAATCCCAAACCCTTTGTGATATGCAGATGTAAATAGAAACTCTTTTGTGACACACAGAATTGTAAATCCAGATGTCTTTATGATGCCTAGAGGTTCTCCCACTAGCGAATCAAGAAGACCAGGACCTGTTATTTAACTTAATCATGTCTAGACCTTCCAGTCTCACCCAATAAAAGAAACCTTTAAGAGTGGCATTGTTTGGCACACCGACCTCTTATCTTCAATAGGAGGTCGGTGCCAAATGTCCTGCAACAGACAAACCAGTTTGAACCTACATCCTAGTTTAGCGCCAGTCCCTACAAAGCAAACAGTAACTCCGAGGCGGCGTTTCTCAGGTATCCTTTAGGTGTAATTGCTTAGGATTCCCCATGCTCTGGGTCCTTCTTCACTCGAGCCACTTGAATGACAATTGACCTTTTCCTTGCAACGGAAATAAAACACCTTGTCGGCTGGCAGATGTACCTATTTCATTCTTCACCAGGAGGAGCAGAATTTACATCAGTGGAGTATTTGTCTGAAGCTCAGTGCAACTAACAACTGAAATTATTGTCACTCAATTTTATTTCTTAATTTTATTTTTTTAATTAAGTCTCAAATAATCATAAAATTTTATTGAGTAACACATTTTCTTCAAATTGAAAGACGATGAGAATTGGTTTAATTTTTCTAAGATATTTTAAATTATTAGTTTGGATTACATTTTTTTGCAAGAAACATATACAGTAGCAGTGACTGAACAGCAAGCTTATAACAAAAGGACTTACACCCCAACATGCATGCCCTCACCAGGGGCAAGCCTGCATGGTGACACCAACAACAGATCTGGGTCACAGAGTCACACACATAGACACAGTATATAGACTGAGGCATTGGCAGCATGGTGATCACAGGAGAGGACAGACAGGGGGCTGGATATAGAGTGATTGGACCATTCTAGGTCAGCTCTCCTGACAATGCAGCACTGTCTCTTAATGTGGTGAGGCTAAAGGATAAAGGCTATATTACAGCCCGGTGCGTCGAGAGGAATACCTGCAGTAAGTGTGCAAGGCTCCGTGCATAAATTACAAAATGAAATACATAAATTCATACATTACACAAATGTCTGTTATTTCTGGCTTGAGAGTTTTAGAGGTGACAGTAAGACCCTATATAAGCCAGTAAGATTGTAAATGCTGCAGAGGCTGATCTTTCTGCAGCCTATACAGAGAGAGGGAANCCTGTGGACTTCAAAGAGGTTGCAACTAGGTCACTGCAGTCAGCCGGAGCACAGACTCTGGTCTGAGACATCTCACTTCTCTCTCTCTCCTGCTCTCTATTCATACAACATTATCGGTGAAATTAAAAACAGATTATGACACTTTTCTCTCTCTCGTCATACCCTGGGGCTTCACAGAACCACGTCAAGTCACTGTTACTATAATGTGACTTCTTTATTACTGCCCATCAAAGATAATGTTAAGCAGTTTAACTAATATTTAATTTAGACATTGAGAACAAAGAAGGAAGAAAGACACCACAAGGCAGGAACAGCATTATCCTCCAAGGTCAAACACTGTCATCATCATCTGTTAACAGCCACAAAGACAGTGACTCTAAATGCTACTGGGCTACACGCTGGACAGAACAAGCCACAAAGGCAGCTAGGGAGATGAACAGAAAACCTTAAAAAAGTAGAGAAAAGATAAAGAGAGAAAGAAAGGGGGGTGATGAGGGTTCTGGTATGTTAAAGATACTGAATACAAGTGTATGCTTTGTTATACTGTATACATGATACATGTCCATTACTGTTAAGCTACTTCCGGTCAAATTTGAATCTAATGAATATTTTGTACTTGATTAATTCTGTTCAATCTAACTTTTTCAAAGTCTATGACACCTCTGACCGTTTTACTGGTCAGCGAGTCTATTAAATTCCATTAAGGATATTTTTAAGAAAAAAAAAAATAGCTTTTGCTGCAATTAATTATCAGAAATTATACTATATTTTATGGCTATAAGGTTTGTGCTGTACTGTATATATAACAGATCTGGAAATACAAATGTTGAAACAGCAGTTTTAGCATGAAATTTAAAAAATGAAAGTCTTTTTTTTCTTTAGTATTAAGACAAACAAATGTGTTTGTCTTAAGATTTGAAAGTCTAACCATGCAAAATATTTACATTAAAAATTTCAATTTATCATATATTGTCAATTATCATTATATTATACTATATGAAGGTATTTGCACAGAATGGAGTATTTGTTTCAGCAAGTGGATGGAGACAAAGTAAAAAAGTAAAGAGAAACATGTAGACAGATGAGGGCCTTTCACCTGACAGGACCAGATTTTTACACCAAGTGTGTGTTTATATATGATGTAGCTGGATCATACATCAAACCCAGGCTTCACATCCCTCTTTTGTATTTACATCAAAATTTGATTTCTCTTTGCCCTTCCAAAGTGCAGACTGTCACACTTGCATAATATTTATATGCTAAGAGACAGTAAATATCTCAAGAGGCTTGTAAGTAAAGAAAAGTAAATTTAAGTGGTGACAGCAGCAAGCTGCTGCCTTTCTGTGCATCTGTATGTGTGGCTGCGACCATGTGGGTGTGTATATGCATTTTCTTTTAACCCCATATGAACCTTTTCTTCGCAGATACTTTCCTAGAGCCTGTTGTTTATGCATGACTGTTTTATAGCTTAGTCCTCGAGTTTTATCTTTAAACTCATTATAGGATTTTGTTTGATTAATTAAATTAATTTAGCATGATGATTTTGTCTTATAAATGCCGGTTAAATGCCAGTTTTTATGTGTATTTGTGTTCTCTGTCAAATTACTGCCTAAGACTAGAAGTTAAAGTGGTCCAGCTAATATGGATGACCAGAGTTTCAGCATGTCTTTACAAAAATAAAATAAAGAATTTTAGTGTCAATGTTAAACACATGTAGCATGTTGATTTATTTGCAGGAAACTTGAGTAGATCTGTAGACAGTGTTATCTGCTGATGCACTGAGCTACAGAAGACAGAGCAACAGATACATCTGATCGCTGATCCAATATATCTCTCTCTCTCTTTCTCTCTCTCTCTCTCTCTCTCTCTCTCTCTCTTTCTCTCTCTCCTTATTGTGTGTCACTGTGTCTTTTGCAGAAGCAGAAAAGCAAATGTTCAGAAACACTGAGACGCTGTCAGCAGTGCCATGATCTATTATACTCAAATGTATATTTCAAATCCGGGGAGAATGCAGAACAAAAGTAGCTTAAAAAACAGACGTTTCAGATAAAAATAAAAAGAGAAAAATATTTTCAACAAATAACAAACAAACATACATCATCAGGTTAAAGCAATGGTTCCCAACCTTTTTTGCCTTTTTTGTGACCCCAGAGACATTTGGTTTTGTTCATTGTGTGAACAGATTAGTTCACACAATGTCATAGCATTTTCCCTGAATACATGTACAGTTTAAAATAATAAAAAAAACTGAACAATCACTAATACAAATTATGAAAAATAGTTACTTCAGCATCTTTAACTGGCCACTGTGAAGATTTAAAAGATGGAAAGTATTACAGTGCTTCAGTTACAGCATCAGTGTCAGGTAATATTTTTTATCGATTACAAGACATCCAGGTGACCCTATTTGAATTCCAGGCATCCCGAGTTGGGGGTTTAATCCCAAGGTTAGACAACACTGGATTAAACCCATGACCACTCATTAATCCCATTACGAAGACACAACTCGTGGCGTGTGCAAACAACTTCCTGTTCCTGTACTGTAAAGGACTCTCTCCAACAGCACCTTTTTCTACCAAAAACACAGCCGCAGCCTCCTAGCCACTGTTTTCATTTTTAAACACAGAGCCGGGACTAAAACAGTTAAGAGAAAGATTTGTTGTTGTTTGCCTCTAACCCTGGTTTACTCTCCCCCCAGAACCCTTGTAACCCTTATTTAAGAGCTGAGTTTCCTCTCATCGATCAAAGTGTGGTGCACACAGTCCCGGAGCATGACACTGGCACTGGAGAGCTTAAAGCAGGTTTCAACTTTGACCCTGAGAGATGCTCAGTGGCTGAGTGCGTGTGTGTGTGTGAATGTGTGCGCAGTGTCGTACAGTGTACACAGTGTAATGCAGTGTCATCGACATGCTCCCCACTTGTTCCTCACAAAACTCAATTTCCTTCTGGAGCGTTCGCAGCAGAACACTTTTGACCTCTGCAAAGCTGCTGAGATGGAGGATACATGTAAAATTTACAAGAGGGTGGAGGATGGAGCATCCATGTGTGTGTGTGTGTCCGCAGGTAATATTAGCATTAACACAAGTTGTTTAATGTGGAGGCTGATTGGGGAGGAAATAAAAAGCAGTTGGATGATTTATGATCAGACCGTTAACACAATGACATGTAGGTTAAAATGAGCAAAGGATTGGAAGGAGTTTTTATTTTTTATTATCTTTGTGTGTGTATGTGTGTGTGCGCCACAGATGAGTGTTCCCAGTGAGAGAGTGAAGAGGTATCCACCACACTCTGCCCCGGGGCCCTCTGAAAAAGAGACTAAACAAGACCTTCCCATTGGGACGCACACACACAGCCTGCAGCAGCAAATGACCTACTACCCACCTCACACTTAAACACACACAAATACATTCACAAAGATAACACTTTGTGATGCATAATGTGTTAATTTAAACAGAAAAAAGTCATTATCACAAGGGTTAATAAATATACACTCTCCTAAATAATCTGTCAGATCTAGATCAAAGTCTCTCTCTCTCTCTCTCGACCTCTATTGTATTTTCTACTCCTGATCCTCCCTTTTTTTAACCCTTAAGCAACACTGTGGCATGGACTTCTTGTAAAACGCATTGTGTGATACACAGGTAAAGGAAAGAATACCAGAATGAATTCCAGACCAATTAAGAATTATCAACACTTCTGAAGTTTCTGTGTTTTTGTGTATGTTTTCACTCAACCCAAATATGAAAAGTCACAGGAAAAGAATCCAACTCATAACAACAACCCATAGCCCTCACCAACACTGAAATGGAAATGATGTATCAGGCACCATAATTAAAAGTTACAGGTGTTCCAAACTGCCTTAAACAAATCTGCAGTTTAGTAATTAACCAAAGGCCAAATTGGACAATGTTGATGTGCCCCCTGCCATAGCCTTGTGCCCCCTAGAGGTTTATTCCACCACTCATGTGTGGACACACACATTCAGCACTATTAAAATCAGTGTTTTATAACCTAGAGTGTGTTTATTTAAGACTTCAAACCCTCAGTACACAGTCAGTTCATTCATCAGTGTCTTGTGAAACAATAGTCAGTGTGTGTTTTCCTGCAGCCCGGGGATGAACATATCGTCTTCATATCGTTCTCCAACCGCCAAATAAAGGCTCTCTGCCAAGAGAAACTGAATGAGACCACAATCAATACACCGCTACAAGCTGCACAAACACACAAATACACAAACACACGTATACTATTCTACACAGATGGGGTTGATGTACGATTACCTGGAGCACATAACAATCAGCTGCTCATACAGTATGCACACACGCACACACAATTCAAGTGTACCCACACACATACTAAAGACAAGTCTGCTGAAAGACACTAAATATGCATATATTTTCTTACAGGGACAGTACTCCATTGTCCATGTGAACTATAGAAAGGGGGGCAGATATATAGATAAATAGGTATCTAGATATCTACCTTGAACCGCACTTGATGAGATTTCACATAAGATAGCAGCAGCAGCAGTGGCAGCAGGAGCACTGCTGTTAGAAGAGGGAATACCAGCACAAAATAATGTTTTCTCTCCTTCTGATCAATTTTTAATTTAGCCCATGCAGTCGAGCCCTTGGCGGGCCTGGCCCCGGTAATTATGGTAGGTTATTGACAGCTGCCTTCCCACGGGAGGCTATTTAAGAGAGGTTTAACCCCAGAGCAAGTCCAGGCCCCACACCTGCCTTTGAAGGTGTCAAGTGCATTGATCTGAGCTCAGGGATGTGCTGAGACCTTCCCACCTGGAGGTGAGCATGTGTGAGTGTGTGCAGCTTGCAGGGCTACAATTACAAGGCCATGGGTAGGCAGATCATCTTTTGACCTTTTCCAACACACACACATACACAACGAGGCTCCTCAGGCTAAACCTGCCTGGCTATATGGAATGATCTAACTTCTCCAGCCACCTGCTGCCCCACTGTGCACACACTGTACATACAGTATTATCTTTGACACACACACACACACACACACACACGTTAACTTACAGCTTGAAGGGAATTAGAGGAACTAATAAGAAAAGAGGCGGATATGTTAATAATGAGAGGGGGAGCATGAGAGAAAAACTGCACACAAAGTGATAGCGCAACACAAGATGATTCCACAGTTTGAGTGCAAATTTAATGTTGAACAAGACATCATCTGATCCCAAAAAAGGAGTGGAGAGAGAGAGAAGGAAAAGAGGGAGGGGGCATGACAGAAATTAAAAGAGGATTTCAGTGTTGGAGATTGTCTGCCCCGCTGCCCCCTTTCAGCCTCCCATTGAAATTCTGTGCAGATACAAACCCCAAGGCTTTTGACACACTTTTGAAAACGCCACACCCCCTCTCTCTTTCTAGTGGGTCTCCAGTGTCTCCAGCCTGACTCACGCCAGGGAGGGAGACAGAAACTTCGAAGATTAATTATGTCACTCTTAACAACACTCTTCAAACTCGCCCATTGGAGTATTTTAACCTAATATATATGAATTTTTGTATAAAACAAACTGAAATCATTCTGAAAATGTTTTTGTAGATTATCTAGAAACTTGATTTGCTTAAGTAACTGCTTGAGTTTATAGAAATAATGACTTTAGAAGAGGATGGTGGCTGTCGAAACAGCACAGGAATACATTGTATCCATAGGTAACGAACAGCATTTTGTAAACGCTAACAGAAAAAGACTGAAATACAAAAGTGAAATAAAATAACAGCTATAGAGGATTTTGTTTTGGAGGATTAAACTTTTTAGTCAGAAAAGTGAAGAGAAGGCGATCAACAAGTTTCTGGGCAAACTTGTTGAAAGTCTTACTTCTAGTCCAGCAGACACTTTAATAATACTTCCTTTCAGTACTCCCTCCTTTTTGCAATTATTCTTACTGTAACCTCGCAATATCGCCCTCTCTCCCTTCCTTTATCTTCATCCCACAATCCCCTCCAATCCCAAAAGCAGCCACCCTCCACCTCCTCCATCTCAGTCTCAGGATGCAGCGCAGTGACAGGGCCAGAAGGTAATGATACAGCTGCCATGATGCAACAAGCCGACCTGTCGACTGTCAGGAATTGAAATCATGAAGGAATAAGCTGTCATTAAGAGGTCTCTCCCAGTAGTGGAGCTGTCAGACGCCTTCCTTCTGCCTACTCTCTCTCTCCCTGTCTCCCGGTCTTCCCTCTTTCTTGCTCTCTCCCCTTCTCTTTACTCCCGTCTGTCCTCTCTGCCAGTCCCACCCTATTTGCAGTCACTCCCTCGTCCTCCTCTCGTTTCTCTCTCCCTGCTTCAATTCTCGCTACATACCCTTCTACTTCTGTCTTTTTCTGTCCTCTTCCAGCCAATCATAACACTTACTGCACACCCCTCCAGTCTCTTCCTTAAACCTTACTCCTCCATCTTAGACTCCTCTTTTTCAACCTTTTTTTCCCCCTCAGTCTCTGGTTGTTGTTTCAGCAACATCCTCTCACCTGTCACTTTACCTCAAGGCTTTGGGAATAGCACTTCCATCGTGCTTGTGCACAAACTCACACACACAAACACAAATGCACTTCAATACAAACATAGCCAGGGCCCATACACAGGGCATCGAGATTCCCCTTCATCTCATGTACAGTAAACTCAGCACAAACTATGCCCATCCAGATACACTTAGAATTTCTCTGTACTTAACTTTACTTTACGTAACCAGACCTGGTTTGGATTTAATAGTTTTATACTTTATTTCAAATGTCAAAATCAAGTTTCAAGAATAAGATAAGTACACTTTACAAAAGAGAAGTACTGAAAAGTAAAGAAGAGAAGAACAGAAGAGAAGTACTGTAAAGTGTACTGTAAACTGTAGTTGGCTTTCACTTTGCTGCTGGCAAGAAAGCAGAAATGTGGACCAAAGATCATACTATCCAATAAATATAAAGGAATAATGCATACATTTTCAGGTTCTGAAGAAGCTTCCTTTATACAATTCTAATGCTTTTTAATTGTTAATGCCTTTAGGTCGCCACAGTACATTAAAGTGGTGTTGTGTTTAGGGAGATGTTCAGTTTGGTCTAACTTTGTAACTTTGGTCTTGTAATTGTTCTTTTTTTTAAGCTATAACATTCTGTTTTATCTTTTTACAATAAGAAAAACATGCTATAAGCTGGAAGTCAGCAAGCTAAGCAACCAAACAGCAAGACACTGATGAACACTGCCTATGGATATACATTTGAATGAATGCATAACTAATGCAAAGCTTTGGCACATGGTTGTCTCCATGTATAGAGCAGTTTCTGTCCAATCAGAATGATATAAACGGTATCTGTCAGAGTGATTAATTCGGACCTTTGGTGGATTAGTGACTGGGGGTAAATATATAAAGGAAGTGTGAAGGTAGGTGTGAGGTGAAAGTTGAATTATTTGGATGATCCACATCTGAGTAAAGAGGGCAAAAGCACCAGCAAGCTAATTTTGGCCAGAGCATGTGTCGAGTGTTTCTTTAGGAGTTGAGCATTGCGCTATACATCCAGCTGAGTTCCTGCATCACTTTTGTGCACAAGCCTAATTATAGTCTCCACTGCATCAGGATGAGGACAGACCCAGTATTAATCCACCATTCCGTGACTTTACTCTAAACAATAAAGATCCAAAATTGTCTCATCCTGCAGGGTTGTGCTCAGTTTATAAATAAACCTGTAGTTACTATACGTTATAAGTGTAACATCTCACAAGGGTTAAGTGGTTTCTTTAGTGACTGATGTCAGCATTATTTTGGTATCGGCACAGATTGCGATGCTCTGCATTTGCCTCGTAAATGTACAGACAGTTGATTTTAAAAGGACAGTCATGATCAGTCTTTCAGTCTCATGTTTATATAATGTGTGTGGTTTTGAACAACACTGTAATGCCATATCCAAAATAAAACCAACTTCACCATAGAGGTGGGTCATCCATGTTTCCAGTTCTACACAAAACAAAGCAGATACATTTTTAAATGAACACTTGCAACACTTGAAATAGTCTGGCTCCCCCCCCCCCCCCCCCCTGTACATGTGTCTGTATGCTAGTTAAAACGCAAGTGACTCAACAAGTGAGAGGTGTTCTTCTCATTTGCTAGGGTTAGAACTAACAGTAGCTAAAATCCTTGGATATTGTCATACAAATATTGACAGCACATAGACTCCACAGTCTACAGAACAGCTGGCAATGTCTGACATCCATAAACAAAACCTCAAAACATCTCTGTAGACACTGGGCTGTGTCTCCCGCACATGCACACTAGCCCTCCAGACAGATTACATGGTATGACATAATAAACCACAAACATGCCTGTAACAGCTGAGCACAGGTTGGAATGACTGTAAACATCTCTGCTTGTCTATCAGCAGGACACAGGACACTTTACAGTGTAGTAAATGCCTTAGATGGTAATTTGTCAGTGTGTGATAACAGAGAAACATTTCTTGTTTACAATGATGAATGAGCAATACTTTATGTGCTATACAAGCACACACATTTTTTTTTTTTTTTTTATATAAAGGCTGTCATTTTCTCTCCACCTGCTAATACAACTGTAACACAAGCCACGGTCACTGTGAGAACACAGTTCCAGGGAACCTGAATCATTCGTTGATGAAGCCGGGCTAACACTCATACAACTATTGTTGCTGCTCCTGTACTCAGCTGGCTATCTCATAGACAAAATGAGTAAATGAGAAGGAGAAGGACAGCGGGATCTCCACTAAGTCAATTTAAACAGCAGGCTGATGAAATTACACAGGTAGTCGTGGCGGGGTTGACAAATGAGCACAGAGATAAGAAAGAAAAGTAGGGAGACAGCCAGACACTTTCTCCACCACAGACACTGGGTCACATAAACACATCTGTGACCATACAGTAGAGAAAAAAAAACAAGTGAATATTTTTATGACAAATTTCTACTCTTTTACAACTCAAACACAGATTAAATACAGATACTGACACAGATGATATATTATAAAATACCAAGAAGTCCCACATTTACTTGTAACAAACTTGTAATTTGACTAGTTGTTACGTTACAAATTGTTATGGGAACTAATGTTACTATTGTCTACTAACACATGTGCCATATGTGAACAATAACAAAGTCTACACCAGTGAATGAAGGGCTGCTTGCTATTATAAGCTCCTGTTGTTAAATGATCAGGACTGAATTACTGGAGTTGTTCAGGGTCATAATATTTAATAACACAGTATGACCCAGGAAGAGATTTTTCCATCCACTACATGGTTATGTAAATTGAAGTTAGAGCATATTTGAATTAAGCTGCAGTCAGAGTGAAAGTTACCAAGGACAGAGCAACAGCAAATAACCTTTAACACGGTTGAAAAAAAACTCCCACAACAGTCAAACCTATGACCGTGAAACAACAACATCAAAAGCCAAAAAAAATTTCAAACCAGCCATTGAAATACAAAGTATTCCAGTGTGACTATGGATCACTGCCACTGTGGTAATAGTGACACTACTACAGGATGTGGTAAGTACACATATAACTGGAAGTATATATTTACTGACATTTGACCTTTCCAGCATGGAGATGAAGACATACGACAGGGAAAAATGGAGTGATGTTATGTTACATTAACAGTCATTTTATATTGAGCTTATATTAACAATACAAAGTAACTAATGATATATTTTACCAATTTTATCTGTGTATCCAATAGGTGATGAGCAAAAGTGTTTTACCGATTCATATATTTCCACAAAGCATTTATAAACTGGTGCCTATAACTTATAAGAAAGAGGGAGAAGGGAAGTGAAAATAGGACTGAAAAAGTAAAATTTCTGTGAAATTGGTGAAATACTAATCAAGACTGTGTTTTAAAGGAGCATCTGAAGTGCTCCATCTTTGCAAGCTTTCCTACCTCAATGGCTTTGGTGATGAAGGGGATCTGTGTCCCTGAATCCAGGTCCTGGTTGATGATCAGTCTTCGGGCCCACTGACCTGCTCGCACCACACCACTGCCCTGGATTAACACCAGCAGCTTGGAGGGGTTGGACAAGGCATCTGGGCTCAGGTAAATAAAACTGGTGGGTTCATCTTCCGAGGCATCCACCTTGATTATGAGGAAAAAACGCCGAAAACAATCAGTTTAAATGTGAGAAGTAAAATCTCCAAAATCTTCCTTTTTATTTTTTTTGATGATCATAAATATTTAAAATATTTGGAATCAAAACAACCTGTTTCTAATCCTAATCCACCTTCTGACAAAGACTGACGAGTACGGACTTTTTTTAAGGCTCGGGAAAGACCGGCACAAGCAGCTGTTCCATCTTATTAGGATGTGCTTGTAATTAACTTTCAATCAAACCAAATATTTTTGCATGACATACAGTGGTTCAATATTCTGTTATGTATCTATCCAACTCAGACATTTCAAAAGTTTGTTTTTACACTGGTAATCAAAGTTGTCATCATGTAAATTTAAAGGGCTTTTCAGATTTTCCAAGTGTAATTCTCACAGTTTCTGTTTCTGATGGCCTGAAATTAACATGGGCAAAAGGAAAATAAAAAATGTGTATTTCTATGTGTGTGCTTTCGTTCAGTACATATCTATTGCTCCCTGCATCCCTCCCAAGTACAGCTTGAAGAATCTTTAAGGAGACAAACACTGTCCATAAAAGCCACGGGTGGCAGCTGCAAGAACTTAATCCAAGCAGACAAAGAGAAGCGAGCAAGGGAGAAAATCTCACCCTTTATTCTCTTTTGCTCCCTCATTCCCCTCTCTCTATACATGGCTGTGGTTAATCTTCTTAAAATCTGTGGTCACAAGTTCAACACCACGCAGGTGGACAGACCCACCGCTAGCACACAAATACGCACACACAAATGCAACATACACGCAGGCGGGTGGGCAGCAGAAAGGCAGAACAGAGCAATTTTCCAGAGGAATAATAAGATAAATAGGGCAGGCAGATAAACCAGTAAAAGTGTATGGGGGCTAATGAAAGGCGCTGAGTCCCTGACTAAGTGATTTATGGACACTGTTAGCGTCGGAGCTAACTCTGCTGCACTCCTAAACACCAGAGCTGCCTAACATCTCTATAAATGCAGCCTGAAAAATGATCACAACTTTTATGAACAGAGAGAGAGAGAAAGAGAAAGTGAGAGAGAGAGGGAGGGAAATAGAGAGGGAGAGACAGAGAGAGAGAGAAAGAGAGAGAGAGAGAGAGAGAGAGAGAGAGATAACAGGGATGGAGGGGGGTAAAGGAGAGGGAGGGGGCCAAAGAGAGACAAAATGCTTCCAACAACAAATAAAAGGGGATCAAGACTGTGCTCTGAGCCTGGATGAGCTGCTGAAGAATAACTCCACCATGGCTGAGAGAAGTCCCCTTCTGTGCATATGAATGCAAAACAGATTAAACATCAGCACGCCGGCTCTTTGAAATGACACGTCACAATACAGTTAATTTGTTGAGGAGACACTTTTACACAAAGGATGTGAGGACGCAGGGGAGAGGCGGGAGAGGGGGGAGAGACAGAGTTAAAGAGTAAGTGAGTAAGACAGAGAGAAGAAAGACAAAGAATGATAGACAAATGAGAAAAGCTGACTCCTCGCAATCCTCTTTCCTTTCTCCACCCTTTTTTAAAACAGGGAACTCACTATAATCACAGACTGAAGCCAGAGCATTTATGTCCATTTTCATATTTAATACCCCCTTTAATCTTCAAGGACATAAATCAAAGAGGCAAAAATGCCACCTTTCACAGTCTCAGTACTTACTGGCAGGGATGCTTTAGTCATGTTGCACTTTTTCTCCAGCAGCTCATAAACATACTGAGTGATAATCTACAGAGGGAGAAAGAGAACACAAACACAGTGTGAATCAGACATTATACTCATAAATGCAGTATTCTTCTGCTGTTGTTAATATGAATATACAACAAAAAGCCAAACAACCTGTGTGAGCGTGTGGCAGCAAATAATAGCAGCCCTCTGACATGCATGCAAACAGAATAAAAAATACTCATAGTACTACATTCAAAATGCTTGTTTACCCTCTGGTGTGTGTCGGTGTGTGTGCGTGTGTGTGCATGTATACAGTAGCTAGTTGAAAGGTTCCACATTGCACTGTGTGAATCACAGTGTCGAGGTTGTAAGTGCCAGGAGAGGAAATCTCCTGTACAAGCGCAGGGCTGATGTAAGTTATGTTTATCCCTACAGCCACAGCACTAAAGAACCTTGTATACAAAAAGTCATTCCAACCTAGGGCCAAAGCTTTCATGGCTCAGTGACATTAACAACTTTCTTTTCCATGTTCTTCTTTTTTCCCTTTCTTTTTTATACTGATGACAGAAAAGCACTTTGTGGAGCTGATTCAGATTTTTGATCTGCTGTTAGGGAAAAGACACACAAAAAAAGAGAAAAAAACAATAAAAGCAATAACCAATGACAGGACACTGTTGCTGTTGCAGTAGTGTCTTTGTAATTGACACATCCATACAGCGCAGAAAGACAAGTGAGGAACATGTGGTGATGCTCTGCAGTAATGTCTCACCCTGGAAGTCTTTGGAGGTCATTAAACATCAGACCAACTAAGGACACTTTGTTGTTCCCACATTTGGTCATGTCTTGTGTTACCAGCAGGTCTGATATAACAGGCTACACCTTGCAGTTTGTGGTTTCTCTGGGAATCAAACCCAGGATTAAAAGAGGTTCCACCGAGATTTGCACACGGAGTGCTGAATTCAAAGTTCAGAGTACTAACCATTACACCATGGAACCAGCAGCTATAGAGTGCGTCAGAGCTTGTCGGAGCCCATTATCACATTTTCTACTGACCAAACAAGAAGTGTCACATTCTGAGACAGTATGCTCTTAGTTTGTATTATGATGAGAAATAACACTGATAGAATGCAAACCTAGAGCACCAATAAATGTATGTTTTTACCTTTATTACTGAGATAACTGACTGAAAATGTTTCCTATTTAGCACTGTCATTTATTTTTGAAAACTACATATTCAACCTAAAAATTTCTCCGGTACGGGCACAAATGAGTTACCTGCAAACCACCTTCTCAGCTTTAACAAACCATTGGCTTTTTTTCCAAAGGTACTAACCACAACACAATTACGGTAATGAAAAGTGCGCTTGCACAACCAGATCATTGGTGGCAGACTGTTTGCCCGCATTTTACTTCCTTTTTAATGTCTATGAATTTAACGATGGCTAATTGAAATTCCTGTTCTTTATTTTTGTCATCCCAAATTCTCAATTTGTATGCATGACACTGCCCACTTACCCTAAGTCTCATTTGTAAAGGGGAGCTGTCCTTAAACTGTAAAGCTGTGCAATAGCAAATAGTCATTTTTACAATTACATCAACTGAATCAAACAAAATGTTGAAAGTCAAAAACATGTAAATGTTATATGCCTTGTTACATGCTTAAATTTAACAAACATAAAATTTCAATTTCCATCAAATTCCTGACGGCAATATATACAATTAGCGCTAACATATTTAGACATGTATCCACACAACTGCCAACACAAAGGCAAATATATTCAAAAGCATAGGTTTTTAGGTCATATGGGACATTTTTATGATTATTAGCACATTGTCATTGACTTTAATATAAGGAAAAAAAACTAAAGGCTAATCTTGTTTACCAGTTTACCAACGGGATGCTAAAATATCATTAAATACATAAAGTTTTATTTATATAAAAGCTAATCATAGGCCAACAGATGGATGAAATGACATGATCAATTCTGACATTTGACCTTGTCTGTTTGTCTGCATATGAGTGTGCGTGTTTGCGTGTACGTCTTTAGCTAATTCACTCAAATGTCAGCCACTCTGGTGAAGAATAAAACGATTCTGGGCCTCAGTATGCTAGTGTTTAATAACCTCAATAAGGCCCGCAGGAAATTTCATTTGCAGTACGTTATTTGTTCAGTGCCTCAGGTGGTTCCAGTACCATCTGATATGGGAAATAAAAGGATAGAGAGTTATGGGGACAAAGAAAGAAGGAGAAAAGTGGAGAGAATGCAAGAGTTGGATGCTGAACGATCACTTTCCCTCACAGGAGACTGGGGTGACAATACAGAAAGAAAAAATCAACGTCGCAGGGAACAAAACAAAGATTTATTTGTGTTTTGTAAACCATGTCAGAATCCTTAAAGCTAACACATGTGATGTTCAATGCACAAACAAGGTGTACACACAGATGCGTGTGTGTGTATTTGGACACACACACCTCAATCAGCCTCTGTGTGAGCCTCTGAGGACAACAACGCCTCAGCAGCTGATCAGCACCAACAGAAAAGCCTCTTTGTCACCTAATTATCAATGTGCTATTAGTGCTTTAATGAAATGCCTGCAGGAAGCAACACCGAGTGGCTTTATTGTCAGCCTGCATGTGTCATGAGAGAAACACCGTTGAGTGGATTTGTCAAATAACAAAGACACGTAGAAAGAAAGGGAGGAAAAAAACATGGAAAAGGATTCTAGGAAGGCTGAGCTGAATTAAATATTCAGGCTTCATGAGCACAAGAATGTTTGCAATGCTTATCTAGTGTGAAGAAATGTTACACAATCTATTATTGCACTAAGTGACCTCAACATCACACTGGCTTTTGGATTTCAATAGACACAAAAAACGGTGGACACAGCAGACAAGAAGATAAGTACTGAAACAGACGACGAAACACGCAGCTAATCAGGATGTAGTCAACTAGTGTGAAGCAAAACCTGCCATAATAAACTCGAATATTTGAAATAATATTACCTACATGTCAATATTTATTCTATGTAGCACCCAGGTCACCCAGGCTACTGCATATCCCAGGCAAAGACTTAAAACACATAAATGCACATTTTTCTCACAGCAACACGGAGTGATTACTGATGAGGTGAAACGCTTTATTTTTGTCAATATGGACTTTGTCAAACTTAACTGGGTCTGTTTGTGTTTTGACATCTGCTGTTGCCTCCTGTACGGTTGACATGCTTTGTTTGCACATCTTTCTGCAGTATTTCTCACCCTGAAGCAAAACATATTTACTGCTGCTGATTTTAGCAGCCACTGCAATTTCTGAGAGACCTTTCAAGACAAAATAATGCATAAATAACTTTTTTAAAATGTTAGGAGTCAATAATTATTTACAGTATATAGTTGATTATGGATAAAAATGTTGGGTTTATTATCTTTATAAGATACATATTTGAATCATAAATAAAATGAATAAATGTAATGCTACATTTTAGATATATACATTTACATATATTCATACATATATACATTTATCTATCTATCTATCTATCTGTCTGTCTATCTGTCTGTCTGTCTGTCTAGCTACTGTATATATATCTATCTATAGATATACATGTATATATATATATATATATATAGACACATACAGTACATACCAGTACACACATACATATACAGTATGTATGGTGAAAACAAGTGTGACACCCACTTCATGACCCCCTTAATAAAATGAAAGTGGAAGAAGTTGCTCTCTGTTCATCTGAGTTTGAGACCTCTGCTGTAAACTATCTGTAAAACGTTGATGTTTGTGGGAAAGTCCCCTGAAGTCCTGTCTCTGTAGTTTAATTGTGTAGAGGAAGCATTGTGGTGGTGAAGCGAGAAGAGTGGGATCAGGGAGGAAGGATGGAACTAAGAAGAGGGCTCAAAGGAGGGAAATGAGGAAGACATGCGGGGAAGGAGATGTAACCCCGGAGCAGCCCGACCTCAGGAAGGACCAGTGTAGGAGGCTACAGTAAGAGGGCAGTTGGTGAAAAATACCCTATGTAATTTTAATAACTAGGTAAGTTGTGACACAAACCACTTATAACCACATCTATATGGTTGTTATCACTTTACTCTCACACACCATTCCCCACATGCACTCAGTGTGCCACTTAATGTGTGAGTGCTTATTTTCTCCCACTGATTACAACAGTCACGCTTGGTTTGGCTGACCATACCTGAGGCCATGAGAAGAGTAGAAAGAAGAGGAGATGCTTATATGCCTAAGATGAGGAAATAAAAGAAATATAGGACAACTTCACAGAGACCAAGATATAAACAACAGTGTCAATAATGTCAGAGGAAGATGGTCAAAGTTAAAATGGTAGGGGAAAAAAGAAGAATCTACTGACCTACTACCTACTACCTTTCAAAGTACACCTCTAATCAGGGATTATCACCAATGTAATCAGACACATTCCAGGAATGCTGTAGTTTTTCATTGATATATATTTGTCTTAGTCTTTAGGAACAATTGAGCTGTATGTTTTTTGTTAAATATACAACCCATCCATACAGATGAAATATCTGTATGGGGCTATTGCTGCAGTGAGCAAGACTGTGCATGTTACCACAGCTGCTCTTTTTATGCATGAACACCGTGGTCCTAATCAGAATGGCTGGTTTACAGCATGTAAACTTTAAATTATTATTACCTGTTTAGATTTTTTTTTAAATCTCTACAACGTAACAAAAGTTTCGCAGGGATTCTTCGTTTGTTCCACCAGGCCCGAGAAGTTCAACAATAGGTAGCATTAAGAATTGTGAAGCGTCAAATATACAGCCAAGACAGATGCACATGAATTATCCACACACCTAAAAAACTACAAAGACTCACACATATCTCATGTCTCATTGGTCCAGAGGCCACTCCAAAAGCCACTTAGCCACATAAACCAGAGAGCAAGAGGAGGCATCAAAGGTTTGTGATAAAATGAAGCTAAAGGATTCATGCTCGTATCACTGACTGACTGTACCCTGGAAAGACTTCCTCCTCTGGGGGATATAAGAAAAGACGAGGTGGAAAAAAAGGAAGTAAATCCTCCCCTGAACAATGACTCACAACAGCATGAGGCAACAGAAAGGTTGTTTATTTTGAGTCGGCCTGGTGTATAACATAAAGTGGTATTAGAATGGGGCCCATTGTTGTGGGTTTGTGATCCGTCACTCCGTGTGGTAACAAAGGGAGAGAAGGAAGGAGACCGGTTTTATTCCCATGAGCTCTCTGTCATTTTTTCTGTTGTGCTGACTTCTGTCAGAGGAGAGAAGGCTCTTCAGGGAAGTAAAACTTCTTACACACACTCTGACAGGCCGACTGTTTACTCTAAGCACAGAGATCCATCTCCCTCCATCACTGCCTGTGTCTGCCCTTCCTGAACTGCTCCTCCTAATGGTGTCATAATGACCTCCTCAGGTGTTAACTGAGAAGCTGGCAGAGGGCTAATTCTGAGGAAAGTACTGTATGGCATAACGGGTGCCGGCGGTAGTGACAGATGCAAGTGCTGTAACTACCAGCCCCGCTCTCTTCTACTCTGATACAGCCCCCGTCCACCCCCTATTTTTGTCAAATATCTTTCTTTTCATCAACTCTTAATCCACCTCACTCATACCCTGCAACCATTTTTGTCTGTGAAGGTGTCTGTTTCCTCCTCCCAGCTCACAGCAGAAGCTAAAGCAGCAGCGTTTAAGCGTTTTGGGGAATGGAGACGTGATTGCAGTCAGTGAATCAGGGCAGACAGCTGTCATTTATGGTTCGTCTTCGTAGAGATCCCATTAACTCCCCAACAAAATGTTTCACAACTGGTATGGGGGCCCCTGGTGCTTTAAGTAAACTATGAAGGCCTGTCTCCATGAATTTCATTAAAGGACCTGTTTAACCTTATAATTTCATCAGTGTTGTTTGTCTCAGGACAGTAATAGCACCACACCTTGTGTGCAAGTAGTACAGAAATTTAATAATTAATAATAAAACAATTAGTGTTCAGCTGATTTCCATTAAAGTGGCCATCAAGGCCAGGGTATAAATGCTGCCTCTGCTGCAGCTGTATGTGCACACAGGATTCACTGGGAGGGTTCTACAGACATATACATCACTACTGTATCATTGGAAATGAAGGGGGTATGATCAATATTTTTTTTTATTATATTTTTTTTTATGAGGACTTGATTGCCAACCACCTTGTTCTGAAAGAAGGACTAGACCAACAGTCTCACAGGGACACTTTCCTCAGCACTACTACTACTACTACCCAGCTTAGGTTAAACCATTATTGTTGTTAATATTATGAAATTATTTTTTGATGTCATATTTTGTTGTCTTTTCTTTAAATATTCAGTGCTTAGTAAATGCTAAGTGGCTTGCATGTATTTCATCGTAGGTTGTATTGTTAAAATATATATAGAATATAATAGAAAAATTAAACTAAATATTAAGTATTAATAATCTTTATACCCTATTTGATAATTATCTTCTAAACAACTTGTTGGGCACTTTAAAGCAACCTTAAATTTTGGCCATCTGGTCATCACTACAGCAGCATTATACCAAAATGATAACAGAGAGACAGCAGTGAGTGTATGTGGAAAAAGCAAATATGAGAGAGAGAGAGAGAGAGAGAAAGACAGAGAGAGAGAGAGAGAAAAGAGAGAGAAAGAGGAGAGAGAGAGGGTGAGGGTTAGGGTGAGGGTGATGTGAGAGAGAGAGAGAGAAAGAGAGAGGGTGAGAGAGAGCTTTCTAATTCAGCCATCTGGCTAGCTTTACTTCATTATAATATTCTGTGTTTGTGTGTGTCTGTACAAATTTGTGAGCGCCTTCCATTCCACAGATGCAGGCAGAGCAGAAAAGAATCCTCATTTATTAACAGCTTAATAGAGCTCCATCTGGGCCAGACCCTTTGCTTGTGTTCTATCAGGGAAATTCATCAGTGAATCACAGGAATTAGGCAACAACAGAAACCTACACAGGCTGTGTTGACCCTGCTGCACCCAGCAGTACCACACACACAGCCCACTCCATGTTACAGCTCTAAAACAGCCATTATATGCTGTTTAAAGTAAAACACAGTATTCTGTCACCATGCAGTGCCCTGTTTTCCCAGACTTGGTTTGTACTTTGCTTGATAAAGTAGAAAGACAAACTAGAATACTAGAAATATTGACATGGTACTAGTCAAGAGGTAAAGAGTCACAGATCAGATTACAATCTCCAAACTACATAGAGCAGTGATACCCAACCTTGTTTGGCTTGTGACCCCATTTTGACATCAGAAATCTTTTAATTTGGTTTGTCTTACTGTGTTACAGAGTAGGCAGATTAGTACACAAAGTGATATTTCTATCGCTGCATTTTATTTGAACTTGATTTATATTTATGGAAGTGAAAGAGTACAGTTGTTCATGATTGTGTGTGCTGGGTTTAATCATAATTTAAAAATGATTAATAATTAGTTTATATCACAACTTATTTGGGTTTCTTTAAAATATATCAGAAGAAAGTTATTAGAAATGTTTTTGGGTTTTTGCAAAAGTGCTTTTAGCTGCAATGATATGCACACTATGTCCATCCTATATGTTGGGATGTGCTTCAACATTTTTCCTCAGCTGCTAAACAATGGCAAAATATGAGGGGAGAAAAATCTATTTGTTAATAAACTAACAATGAGGTGTAGTGAATGGTTCACTGTGTTCATGCTCACCAAAATTTGGTCCCCATCTCTTTGCTAAGCTTAGAGGCCATCACAGCAACATCTTCCATCTCCCCTCTTTGTATCTGTCCCTCCATTCAGACAAGGCTGAAGTGCAAATTGGACATCTGGTGCTGTGATGTGTCTGACAATACAGCCTCCACCCTCTAGCCCCCTCACACATGTACAGAGACACACACAAGTGCACACACATGTACACACACACAGTCCTCCACACAAATATAGAACCAGGAGGACATAAAGACATTGAGAAGAAGACAGAAGGAGGGAGAGGTGGACAGCGATATGGAAGGAAGAGGGCGGGAGAGACAGGAATGCAAGTGAAGATTGAGGGCAACAATGATGCCATTCTATTCATACACTGCCAGGGGCAAACACATGCATCCATGTCCTTGTGCCATGTCCCTCAAAGCTCTCAGGCAGAATTGCAGCTAGTTCTGAGAGCGTCTCAGGTGGCAGGTTGATAGAAGGCAGTGGGTTGTGATGTGGAGCCGTTGTCTGTGTGTAACAAGCCTGTCTGCACAGAAGCTTATTTTACCTTTACCCCCATGACATCCAACTAAATCTGAGGGACAGGGAACAGACTAGATGTACTCAAAAAAAATGTCATTCAGAGGGACATTCAAACTTATAAAAATGCATGTGTTCGACGCACAAATATTCATGCACAGACACACACCTAAACTCAGAGGCTGACTAAGCAGCATAACCTAATTTTACATCCAAAGGCATACAAATTCGGAAGATGTTTCTATTTATACGGGAGCATATTTCTTAGCAGAGTAAACAATGCATCTGGGCTTGTGTTGCTGTGTGAGAGAGGTACAGTATTTATTGTATTGAATCATCTGCGGCCTAAAAACAACAGACATGGACCAGGCTTGTTCAGGTGGTTTTCTCCTCCAAAAGTGCCTCCAGCAGCCCTGGCCATAAAGCATTTGTTCTCTTTAACAAGCTCATAACAACACTGATTGACACCCTTTTCCCTTTGTCTTGCCTAAGTAAGATACTTCTGTCATTTTTCTAATCACAGGATGAATATAATTTGCATACATCCTGTTTGATGATTATTTGTTTGCCCCTCTCTCTTGCAGCATGAGTTCTGTTAGTTAAAATGTCTGCGTGTTCTTTCCGAGTATCTGTTTTTTGGCGCCTACCAAATGTTTGTTTCTCCGTTCTTGTTAGATGTAGGTAGATTGTGCTTTTACAAGCAAAAGGAAACCTACAGGGGGGCTTCACAGGATTCAGGTTATCAAAGGAGAATGCAGGTGTGCACCTGCATTAGAAATAGTAATAATAATAATAATAATAATAATAATAACAAAAGACACACACAAGTAATCCCACAAACAGGTCTATCAATGTGCTTTGAACTTCAAAGAATGTACACAATTAAAACCAACAAAACAAGGAATGGAAGTAATGAAACTCAGGAGTACAAAAGAACATTTGTCTCATTATTTTAGTGCATATGAATGCACTCAAACTGTGTGGTGAACTCCAGAAGACAAAGTTGGGTTTATGGTTAAACCGGCATTGAACTTTCCTAAGTAAATCATTAAAGAAAAACCCTATATTTCCAACTGTAAATAATGATGTAGGTCATCACTCAGTTTGTCACAGTTACACAGGTCAAGGTCGCTGTCTTAGAGAAACTGTCGTTTCTCTAAGACAGCGACTGTTGCTTCCATGCATACAAGTTCCATATCAACAGATCAATACAACAGGCCTCATGTAGTTGGTGCTCCAAAACTGCGTTTTTCCCGCCTAATTTCACACACAATTCTCCATATGGAAAACTCTACCCATTTCAGTACTGAGCTGAAAGGGTAATGCAGGAGAAGACATTGAATTTTACCCACTCCATTCTTCAGCCTTAGTTGACCGTGATGTAAAAAGGTTTCCACCTCTCAAAATTTCACATTAACCATGTTTCTAATATTTTTACAGAAAAAAAATCTATGCAGATGATAATTAAATATAATTTTCAAATATTAATATTTGGGCTGACAGTGGAGCTGTCCGTGGTGCTGATTAAACCTTGAATATTAACAGATATTTAGCGGATAAAATAAGGAACAGAAAAATACCAATTACACATTTTTCTTTACTGGGCACTTTTAATTTACCTTTTTTTTTTAAAACTTTGGCACTTATAGTCTGCAAAAGTACACTAAAAAAAACTTGGTTTGGTGGGTGTAAACAGTTTTATGTGAATACCAAGATCAATAATGGAACATGTTGGCTATCATTTGTGAGTATGGCTATAGACTGCATTTTCTACAATCTCAGTACCTTGAAACTAAACCGATGACTTGATGCTGTGTTAACTGGGAAATATCAAATAGCACATTTACCTCTCCCAGAGCTTCATAGCGTTTCTGGTTCCAGCGGTGGAGATCCTCTCTGGCATTGAAGACAAAAGGTTCTCCTGTATTGATATGTCTTAGCTGGCCATCTGTAATGAAATAACAAAAAAAAATGAAAAAATTAAAAACAAAATGCAGTATGTGTATAAACACCTGTGTCCACAATACATATGATTGTGCCATCTAGTTACTGCGTGCAATAAAGGTAAAGCAATAAACTAAATGCTTCTGTGTAGTTACACACACAGATTATGGGCTAATTGTATTAAAAGAACTGCAAGAATATAGTTATTGACTACTCTGGCTTGAAAAACAGATTTTTGTTTGTAAACCATGTTTGCTTTTCCCTGTCTTTAAGAAGCATTCCATGTTGCATTGCACTAGTTATAATATTTGATGATGTTTAGACACATTATGCACAGTTTAGCAGCTTTGATGATTACCCACTGAATCTGACAACTAACTGACGAGAATATAGATCTGTAATTACAGAGCTAAAAGCGGAAATGAACCAACTTCATCTTAGCTCAGATTCCCCAACAGCCTTTTTATAGCAGGTGCAAGGCTTGTGGACGAGGCAGAAATTCTTTCAGTCACGACTCCTCGGCCTGCTGGTTAGTCTGGCATGCAGAGACTGGGCAGCTGGTGCGGCAAAACAATCTCCCCAAAACATTTTTTTACCCATCTAAAAGCCTTTTTCCTTTGTCTCTAATTGTGTCCATCTCGTTCTCCCTCTTTATCCCCACTTACCCTCGGCACCAGACCAAGGGTCAACTCCCATGTTTTCACCTGAAGTGTCCAGAAGCAGAAGCATATGGGTGTTTATGTGTGTGGCACATGTCTATGTGTGAGACAGAAAGGTGGGCTGGCATGCTGTAACCCTGCAACAACAACAACTGCTCCTTACAGCTGCTGGGTATCAGCCAGTCTTCCTAACTAGCTTAGCCTACACCACAGTGACAAACTGCCAGCTTGGCCAGAACAGACCAGGAGTGGACATATAATAGGTGGACATACAGTACAGTAGGTGGCACCAGATTGTTCTAAACAGTTCCATATAAGACTTACAGAATCAGAACACATTTTTACACGCCTCTTAAGTAATTAATTGTAATTTAAGGACACTACAGGAGTTCTTTACACATCTTGGACACAAAAATACTGCTCTCTTGTTCCTAATATACTGTTACCCCTGTATGGGTGTGTAGCCACTACCTTATGGCAATGAGTCCATCGATCCTGCCAATGACACGACAACACAATATAACACCAAACAGCGTTTCATTTTGACCTTTATGACTGCAGGATTTTGCTATAGTAAACCACTGTAAAGTACACATACTTAACCCAAATAGCCAGAGGACTCTCATACTTTCTCAATTATTGCACAGTGTGAGAAAACTCCATCCAATATTTAAATAAATGTAATATCTTTGCAGGATAAAAACAACACGGGGTACTATTTTTTTCATCTGCCTCTAAATTGCTACCACGTTCAAACCATCTATCAGTTTGATAAATCCCACGCTGCTAAAGGACTGTGTATTACAGCACCTGCTTTAAAGCGTTGTTGTTATACAACGTGTAATTTTAGAAGGTGAGTTTGACATTGTGTTTGTTTAAAAAAAGTCTACTCTTGCCTGAGAGGTAGCAAGTGAGACGTTAGGATGAAGCAGAATGTAGAAAAGTGCGTTGAAGAAAATCAATTATGCATTCGCACAAGGGTGAGGATCTAAACACTGGTGCCTTAGAGGAGGAAGACAAGAGCTGTAATGAAATCCTACTGTAGAAAAAAAAGAGTGTGCATATGTGCGTGTATGTGTGTGTGGTGGGAGGGTGTGTGTGTGTGCGTGGGTGTATGGGCTGTGCTGTCTCCCCCAACACATCCTCTCAGAGGAATAACATTTTCTCAACTTTTCTCTTCTTTTCCTGTCATAATTAGCATTCTGTTCTCAATTTGGCCGCTTAATTAGGTGTACATAACCTTGAATTTTCCAGTAATGGAAAACCGGAGGGCTGGCAAGATGAAGCCATCATCTTCAGTGATTAAGATACCTGAAAAAGTATTGTACACACTCGTCTGTATTCACATCATTACATGGTCAAATTAACATTTTTGTTCCACCTGTCTTAGACTCAGGGTAGCCTGGGCGTAGCTATAGAGATGCCTGTGAGTCGAAGCGACAGAGAGCCATCAGCGTAGAGACAGCGCCTGAGGGCCGCCACACTTACACTACAAAAACCACACCTAAATGGAAAGTGACAAGACATACAGAAAAAGTGTGTTTTTTCTCCTAGTTCTGTATGTATGTGTGGAGCTGGGGAGGAGATTTTAAATGGTAAAAGAGGAGACACAGAGGGGAAGGGGAACAGGTGGAACAAAGGGATGAAGCACGTGTCTGGCTGCGTTTCTCCCATTACAGGATATGGAGCTGGGATTTGAAGGGTGAGGCGGGAGGGGGTAATGGGTTGGCACGAAGTCCACAGTCAGGGTGCGTATGTGTGTCTCTGTTCTTAGGCACTGTGAGGTTATGCAAATGCTCCGTCAGGCGCAGGGCAAGGCTGAGTAGGTTACTGACGGGCCGTAGAGTACACAACATGTCCCCCCACTCAGGCAGGCAGACAGCCAGCAGAAACACTGACAGAGAACAGAGTGGGGGAGAGAGAGAAAGAGAGAGGGAGATAGAGAGAGACTATGGGAGAATACTAAAAGCCAAAACCATCACCATCCACCTTTACAAATCCTCGTCCTCCTCCCTTTCTCCACCTGGGTCGATTAAAGTGAGCGAAGAGAATCCTAAAGAGGCTTTTATGAGGCCTGCACCCATAACACTGAGTAACTTCAGCTCTGCTCTCTACGCTCACTGTTACCTGACACACATGCACACACACATACAGTAGGTACACACATCCTATAAGCAGCTGTAATTAATTTGGAGAATTAAAAAAAAAAACAAAGAAACAATGCTTTTCTTCATTCATTCATTCATTCATTCAAACCAACATTCATTGTTGGTTTTAACGTGTCATGTTTAAAGGTGTATTCATCAAGATGTACAGAAAAATGCTAAAAGTAATCGGATAAGTCATCAACAACTGTTAAAAAAGGAAATAAAATATACTAAAATAAGAGTTGCTCTAATTATAATTGACTTAAAATTTCCCAAAAATCGAATTTCTTATAAAACAAAAAGGTCAACCTTTTGCAGCTATGTATTTGTTTTACCAATCACAATAACTTTTCATGAAGGTAAACACAGTAAAAACCACTGAGAGCAGCTTAATTGTTTTTTTATCTGTTTGCACTGGTTTGTGTCCACATTCATACTGTGGTTTTTGGCCGCATGAATGTCAACAAGAGCCAATGTTAGTTCTGGATAAATAGCTAGGTCTGTAGATTTACAATCTACACGCCAGTATTTTCTAGTCATATATATGTAATCCACATATATCTGCAATTTTGAAGAAGTTTTTAATTTGATATAATGCATTTTCTCCATTATTTAGTAAAAATAATAGAATAAGACCTATAATATTTTGGAACATGAATTGAAAGCCTCAAGACTGGTCCACTTTGGAGAATGACTGACTCAACCTAAATATTGAACTTAAAATAAATATGGACTGAAAAATCTAAAAAATAAATCTAAAATGCTCTCTTAAACAAAATAGCTTGGTAATGGTAATTTTTTTTAAATCACAACAATATTAGTGAAACTAAGAATAAAAGTATCTGCAATGACACACACAGTGAAACAGAAACAGAAAGAAAATGAATACAAAGTATCATGTCTACTGTCTAAGGTCAAATATATACTAATTTTACCAAAAAGACAAAGTATACTGAACATATTTTTGGTTTGGGGGTTATCAACAATTACCCATACTCACTCAACTAGGAGTAAGAATAAATATTGCATTTTGTTTCTATTTTTTCCAGAGCTTTTACAGTTTGTAATACCAAGGATTTAACCTTTACCTGAATAGTATTTTTAATTAAGTCTGTAGTTTTTCTCTGTCAAACTGAGAAAGGAGCAGAACTCCTGAGGAGCCTGTGCTTTAAGGACTGACTTACCTTCATTAAAGGCATATTCAAACTCCTCAAGAGTTTTGGGGAATGTGAAAGGAGGTTCATCCTTCTTCATCAATTCATCTAGGTCTATTCTCGACAGCAAATCTGAGGAGACAGTAACAAAAGGAGGATCAAAAGGTGAGGAAATTTTATTATTTTTCATAGCTAATTTTATATACTCTAGTGGTAGTTTCATTCACAATATTATTATATTTCAGAACTTAACAAAGGTATCTCACTATTATTGTTAAATCTTCACTACTTTGTCAATTTATTGAGCACTGAAAGGAGATGCCATGCCTTAACACTTGGCTGAGAGCTTTTCATCATCCTCAAGTGGCACAAGAGAAAAGGTAGAAGAGAGGATATTTAAATATGAGCGAAAAATGTCTATTGACTTTTTTTTTTTTCCTGCAAATTCTCCTCAGGAAGAACCTGAGGGGGCCACATCACACAGACTGGTTTGCTAAAGGGGTTTGATGAGTATATTTGATTCAAGGTTAAGTGAGACACTTCCTGTTTCAACTGCTCCTGGAGTCAGCTTAGAGTTTAAATATTAACTAGTAAGTAACGCTACAAGTTCATGGGCAAAATTAAAAATTATCCATGTAGCTTTAAGAGAGTCTTATTATTTTATTTTTATTTTTTCACATTTACACCACAGAGACACATGGAACAGTCATTCTTGTTCCTCTAGGTTTAAACATAATTATGATGCTTTTGCTCCATGCAGAGAAAGAATAGACCAAATCAGCAGTAAAAGATTATGGTCTCCAAAGCTGCTTCGGGGGGTGCTCTGACCTCCAGAGATCCTCAAGAGATCTTCCCCTGGAGCTGTACATGTGAACACAAATGTTAACAAAAGCTGCTACAGAGATCCTCCAGAAAGCTGCCCAGTAAAATCTCTAGATAATGTCTTAAGCTCATGTGAGAACACAGCAGGAGAAACTGCAGAGGATGGAGGATCAACCGTGAGTGAATGATCCAGTGTCCTGCTGCCAGCACCCTTAAACCAGATGCAGCCCTGGATCATCAGGAGATACTTCCCCTCTGTCAGGGTCATGTCATGTCTACTCTGAAGGGAGACTTTTGAGAAACAATGAGAAACATATGTGTGTTTTATTTCATAGGTATTACTAACATTAAATTTAGCTCATAATATATGATATGGAAAAACATCTTAAGCTGTAAAACATAACTATAGATATAAATAAACTATGTTTTGTTTAAACAATGAATTATTTTTATTACACAAATAGCTGCATGTGTGTCCCTACTTAACTCGAAATTCATTGCAACAGTTTGCATTTAGAAGGAAGTTTTTCCAAGTTTCTACCACTATGCATAGCACCTGTTCTTTTTTGTTTTTTTCTTTTTTTTAAACACTGAAGTTGACAATTTTGTTTTATACATATTGCATTAATATAAAACAAGAATATTCTCCAGAATGACATCATATATAGTATATACATAACAATATTGAATAACGTTAGGATATAGGGGGAGCCTTTTAATTTCTGAAAATACTGGTTTAAATCCAGTCTGAACCAGTGTGACTGATGAAGACAAGAAAAAATAATAGAGCTTCATTGTAGAGATATCTGCAATTTGGATATATATGGGCTGAAAATGTGTTAAAAGTTGTAAAAGTAGGTTGAACTGGTTAAAAAGAATAATTGTAATTTTTCAGGTGAGGAGAAACACTCCTGAGCTTCAAATTATAGACACAAAGGCTGTTAACAGAGCCACATCAACAAGCATTTTACCTTTGAGTGCTGTTGTTTTCTCTTTGTCATCCTGGCCATCAACCTGGGCCATGGTGATCCACAATATGTACAGGGTGAGTGAGGTAGTGCAGAGGTGAGCAAGCATGAGTCTTCTGCTTCTGGAGATCACTAAGGTGCTGTCTGTCAAATTTGAGGACAGAATAGGTAAAAACTGAGTTGGTACAAAATATGGATTATTGAAAATTAATGTATAAGTTCTATAGTATATTTTAAGCTTTGCCAGAAGGCATGTACTGTATTTTACAGTTTTTTTGGTTCATAGCTGGTCTGTGCAGTAACCACACATCTGCTCAGATATAACACTTTTGAGAGTCTCCTGTCAGGACTGTGTAGCTGAAAAATCTACAGAAAATCTGTGATTCCATCAGGTCAGCTGAGGTCACTGCTAATTCCTCTAACCATACAAAAAGCAACACTAAAGGCAACATGTGTTCCAACCTGGAACCAAAGGGACTTTATCTAATGTAGTGACCAGTTAAATATATGCATGGCATGAGAAGTGTATGTTCGTTCTGCACATTTGTACTGTAATAACACTAAGCACAAGAAACTTAGAGCAACTTTTAGCACGTGCAACTACGTCGTCGACGAAATGATCGCGCAAACGCAACAAAGTTGCTGTTGAAATCAGGCTGCAGTCATTTGAAACAATCATCTGATAATCAACATAGTTTTAATTGTTTCGCTTATTTATAAACACTCTCGTAAACATACACAGCTCTGGACGTGTGTGTTCTCTAAAGGAAACCATACGTGTGTTTTACACTCGTTCCATCAAAACTAATCACGACTTTTCCGACAGAGGAAACCGAGCTTTAAGAAGATACATGCAGAAAGTTCTAATCCACTCACGCACCATCAGCACATTCGGCAATATCCACTGTCCAATGCTGAAGTTTCCTCTAAATGTATGTAAACAAGAGGAACAGGAAGGAGTCAGAGCCGAGCAGGAACCTGAGAGTTGGAAGCTTCCGGGTTACCGGGGCAACGGCCTGCATAAGAAATTTAAAGAGACAGTAGGACAAAAACAAGTGCTTCTTCAGCTGAGGCTGCTGTGACGGAAGATCATACAGGGGTTTCTGTGCTTTACTGCCCAGACATCCTTAAAAAATAGTGTAAAATATAAATTACAAAATATATAACTATTTATAACTAAAAACAGAAGCATTTTACGGTCTCATTCCACTAATCTGAGACTATAAGGAAATTGCATCTGAGCCTTTTATATACAAATAAGGACCACTTATTTATTCTCTGCATAGAATTATACATGCAACATATTACAGACAGAATTGAATTCCCATTTATATCTGTCAAATTGACAAATATTTGGCATTTTATGGTAAATATTACGCCATGATCAGGCAGTTTATATACCTGATATTTTACAATTAACAAATAAAAAATAAAAAAATAAAAATGTTTTTCTTCCTCAAAGAAGTAATTTGTGGATGGACATTACACTTTAAAAATTAAATGATAAACCCTGGATGCTTTGAAGAGTAATGTTTAATCAATGACTAAACAAAAAAAAAATTAAATGTTGCAATCTGTTATCAATAGATCACATTTGTAACTAATTTGGGGAAGGGAATATATATATATTTGTAAAAAAAAATTAAATTGAAAAAAAATCCTATACAATTAGCTACAATTACTATGCAGACCATATAATACAAAATGGGGCAGTGGTGGCCTAGTGAAACTCCACTGAGATGCACTGAGCATGGCATCGTCCTCAAGCACTGCTCCCCGGGCGCCGACCACGGCTGCCCACTGTTCACTTTGGTGATGGGTTAAATGCAGAGGGCAAATTTCGTTGTGCATGGTGTGCTGTGTCACAGTAAGTTTAAAATTGATTCAAACATTAATTGAAAAATTTTGGACAAATATACGTGCTTTGAAAAAAAGTCCAGTTTTCCTATTTTTCAACTAATTGAACTAATACTTTACTAAGTAAAATTTAAAAGCAGTTAAAGCCTCTATCTTAGTAGGTGACCGCTGATTCTATGCTAAAAGTGACCACCACCTGCCATACCACGTTCCCCTGGGCCATTTACCTGCTACATGCGTCATGCCATGTGCTGGTGATACACAGAAACAGCCTCCTGGTTAAACATAGGCTGGGTGTCCTACTTGGGGACAGCCTCTGGAAGTTAAAGCTGGTTCTCTGGGGAGCTGAGCTACCCTGTTTCCTCAAGCAAAGCACTGGAGAGATGCTGTGATGGCAGGCCCAAAAAAGAAACAGAGCTGACACACTATGGCATGGGCATCAACTAAGTTTGACAAGACAAAGGAGATGCTTTCAGCTCACATGGTGCAGTATGTGCGCTAGTGTGGAACTAAGCCAGTTGAGTCAAATTTTAAGTTGCTTTAAAATCTGACTTGTGTACAGCATATTTTATGAGGAAAAAGTCAGGCCGTGGCCTCGCTGTCAAAGAAGTTCAGGTTGTCTGGTATGCTACCAAAAAATGTGAATGATTATCTTATTACTCAGACAGTTAGAGGAAGGTGTGAAGGTGTGTAGGAAGGTGTGGGTTATATTATAGCAAAACATTACCCATCAAAAACATGTGGCACAATCTTAGGAGATGGTGTTGATGTAGATCCACAGAAGAACCTCTCTCTCTCCCACTAGTCATCTACACATCCTTGAGATCTGACATCATCCAATGATCCAAAGTAAGAAAATAATGCTCACTGAAACTAGAGATGAATGAGAAGACAGATAGAGGAAAGCCTAAAAAGAAAAACCACACACTGACAACCTGTTAATACAATGTAGGGACAGAGTCTGGAAGGTCTGACAAATCCCAGAGGAGTCTGGCTTCAGGGGCTTACTGGCAGAGTCAGTGTGAGGGATGCTCAATGCCCTGGGAATTGCTGAAGGAGTAAAAAAAAAAAAAAAGAAAAGAGGAAAACACAGGCTCACAGGCTGAAATAGGTGGTAAAGAATGTTCAAACGGGTTCTGGAACAGACAGGTGGATTTAAGTTCAAACGAGTTGAAGATGAGCAAGGCCAACCTTTCTACAGACACTTAGATTAGAGCAGATTGTGTCTGAAAAGCTTGTGGAAATAAGTAACCACCAGATAATTCCCTCTTCTGGTCAATAGCTACACTATAATAAATGTGAGCGAAGGAAAAATATCTGTAATTCCATTAACTATATTCAGTGGTTAATGGAATCTAATGATTAGACTAATTACTATTCCTCTTACTAATGACTTGAAGACTTTATACGCTGCTCCAACAAAATGTAAACATAACATCAAGGCTCACTTGAGGCTCTTATGATTAATGTGTTTTGAATTTATTTGCATATGCTGGAACTTTATACTAACTTTTAGGCCTTTAAAGATATTTGGTTGCACTGAGGCACAAGTCTGTCAGTTCACCTCAGCTGCAAAACTGCTATAAAACTGAGAGTCAACACAAAAATGAGGACATAAATCTTTCACTAACCGCATTGTGCAACCAGGACAGGGACACCACGAGGTTTGGAAGATTTGATAGTTGAGAAAAACATGTAATGTCTGAATATTGTCAACATGTTCTATCTCAAATAATTTGTGCCAAGGAGAAAAAAAAATCCACAATACCAAGAATAATGGAGATCAAATGTTTAGCATAATTCTCAGTGTGTCTCTTTTTACACTGGAAAACATGGTTTAAATCATGTCAATCTTGACTTACAAAATATTTAAACAACCACTAATGATAACAGTGGTTGTTGTTGTTGCTATTTTCATAAGTTTCAATGCAGAACAGGTATCACAATCAACAATGTCAAGTACAAATACTGTATATACATTTATTTTTATTATTAATATTACAGGACATTTTTCAAAACTATGTATACAAAAGGTAGTCACCATGAAAATATAATGTGGGCAATGAGTGATAATACATAATAAGAAATAAGTGTTAACCATTTATGGTCAGAACCGTCCGGGGGCCAGGACACCAACGTCTTCATTTAAATTTAAACACACCATTCATTTAAATACAGCATGTAAATACTCACAACGCTCCTCCTTGAACCGCAACCTCCCCTGATGAAGAAAATAATTAAATCAAAGAGGTTCACGTCGCCCAGATTGACTCTCTTCTACTCTGGAGTTACTCGCGGTGAGAGACGGCGTGCTGGCGTAAGCTTACTCATAGCTCCCCAGCTTGCCAGTCGTGTGTTGGAGTTCTCCCCACTGAGCGAGAGGGTCGCTTCCCTGCGCCTTCGGGTCAGGGACAGGTGCCTCACTGTTGTTTCAGCCGACAGGCCGAATAGCAGTGTAGAATACCCGTCCTTCTTGCAAACACTGGGAGGGGTACTGGACAGTGCTCCTCCTGGGGATTCCATCGTCCTGTTGGGGGACTTCAACACCCACATGGGCGGCGACAGTGACACCTGGGGGGTGATTGGGAAGAATGGCCCCCCCGATCTAAATCTGAGTGGTGTTTTGTTATTGGACTTCTGTGCTAGTCACAGTTTGTCCATAACAAACACCATGTTCAAGCATAAGGGTGTCCATCAGTGCATTTGGCACCAGGACACCCTAGGCCGGAGGTCAATGATCGACTTTGTAGTTGTGTCATCTGACATCTGGCCGTATGTATTGGACACTAGGGT